>NC_137776.1:153632886-153967247 GCF_963455305.1 Plecotus auritus | reverse complement strand
AAATTATCAAAATTAGAATTGTTACATTATGATATACACTGAGTGGCCAGATTATTATGATCTCTGAATGCATAATAATCTGGCCACTCAGTGTATATCCTATATAATGCAAATTGTCCCCTTGACCAGGAGTTCGACCAGCAGGCAGGCCGGCCAACTGCCCATGTCCCCTCCCCCTGGCCAGGCTGGCCGGACCCCACCCATGCATGAACTCATGCACTGGGCCTCTAATAAATACACACACACACACTCACACACACACACACACACACACACACACACACACTCACACACTGAGTGGCCAGATTATTATGCGCTCAGAGATCATAATAATCTGGCCACTCAGTGTAAATGGAACTAATTTAATACATTTCAGATCTCAGAGTTTAAATAGCATAGGGTGATGGTACAACATGCCTAGCCCACTGATGTAAACCAGGGACTGGCACTTTTCTGCAAAAGGCTGGACAGAAGGTATTTTCAGCTTCGAAGGCTACAGATGTGTCACAACTACTCAGCTTTGCTGCTGCGGCATGAAAGCAGCCATAGACCAAAGGCCAGCAAATGGGTGTGGCTGTGTTCCAATAAAACTTTACATATGAATACTGACATTTGAATCTCATGTAATTTTCACATGTCACAAAATATTATTTGTCTGTTGATCCCCCCCGCCCCCCAATCATTTTTCAAAAATGTGAAAAACATTCCTAGCATGTGGGATGTACAAAAAAGGCAGGGCGCCAGATGTGGCCTTAAAGCCATATTTTGTGACCCCTGATGTAAATCACGCAACCCTGGCCACATCTGGTACCAATTACTAACGGCACATGTGCTTACCAACAGATGAAAGGGTGTCATTAATCCCAATTCGCCCAGAAAGAGAGCAGGCCTACCTCAGCAATAACGCCTGTTGAGGAATTTGTTAATGATGATGGTACCTCGTAAAGGAAAGCCAAGAGCCAGCCTGACCACTCTCAGCATTACCTATTACATCTCATGGAAAATATGCTTAGAAAGCCCCTGGGGATTCTTCTGAACTGATACCCATCACTCAGACACTGGTTTCTCCCTGCATTCCAGTATTCTCCAACATTCTGTGAACTCCTCCACGTGCATAGCAAACAAGATAATAGTTTAACTCTCAGGCAACTAGCCTTTTAAACCACGTACTACAATATGGTTCATCCTTGGTCAACATGGGTTTGAACTGTGCAGGGTCACTTACATGGTGATTTTTTTCAATATATATATATATATATATATATATATATATATATATATATATATATTGGAGAAGTTTTTGGAAGGTTTGTGAGAATTTGAGAAAATTTACAAACCTTATAATATTCTTAACAACATTTTCTTTTCTCTAGTTTATTGTAAGAGTACAGGGTGTAGTACATATACCATGCAGAACATGTGTTAATAAACTGTTTGGGTTATTGGTAAGACTCCTGGCCAACAGTAGGCTATTAGTAATTAAGTTTTAGGGCAGTCAAAAGTTAGATGTGAATTTTCATCTGTGCAGGGGTGAGCAACCCTAATCCGCCCCCCACCCGTATTGTTCAAGGTCAACTGTGTCTATAGCCTCTGTATGAAATTCTGAGGAATTCCATGCCGTCTGCTGAGGAAAGGGTTGGCTCCTTTATTCTGCCTCTCTCCTCATCCTGGGTCACCATTCTACCAGAGGTCTGCACTGGTCTGAAACACGCCAGTCTTTGCTGCCCAGTGAATGGGCTCTCAGCCCCTGCCTTTCCCTCTTACCACTTACACAGCCTTCAGACAGGCTACCCTCAGGGCCCTTCCTTTTGCTATTCATTCTGTTTCCCAATTACAAAGTAATACGTGCTCTGTGAAGAAAACACAGGAAAGCCCTGAGGAAAGAAATCAGGCCTGCTTTCAAATGTTGCTTCTCCTTTGAATAACCAGGCTGGGGGCTGGTGGCACCCGTAAAGAGCTCCAGCCAGCTGCTGGCAGCCAGCGGGCATAGGGCACAGCCCTCCACTCAGAGAGGACCATGCACAAAAGGGATGCTCATGGACAAGCTATGATCCATGCTGGATGGACATGAAGAGTACTCACTGCATGCAAAACGAAAAGACCAGGCCATTGCCGAAACCGGTTTGGCTCAGTGGATGGAGCGTCGGCCTGCGGACTGCAGGGTCCCAGGTTCGATTCCGGTCAAGGGCATGTACCTGGGTTGCGGGCACATCCCCAGTAGGGGGCGTGCAGGAGGCAGCTGATCGATGTCTCTCTCTCATCGATGTTTCTAACTTTCTATCCCTCTCTCTTACTCTCTGTAAAAAATCAATAAAATATATTTAAAAAAAAAAAAAGAAAAGACCAGGCCATTTTCCTTTAAATAATGTTTTTGACAAAGGTCTCTCTGACCCTTCTCTCACCCTCTTCCATCCCTCCACCCCCTTCCATAAATGCAGCTGGAGGGCTCCTCTCTCTCAGCTTTCTTAGCTTTCGCTCCCACTCTCTTTGACTCTGCTCCCTCCCTCTCCTTCCCCTTTGAGAGACAGGGTTAGATGAACAGGTACTTGAAAATATTTCCATGCCTCTACTTGACTTTCCAGAGGGAAAGCATTTCTGAAATTCACCAGTCTCTATTTTTAAAAGGCCTGATGCTAATCCTTAGCTCACAGCTGCTCCATCCCCATGGGGAAGAAAATTACTTAAAAGTCTCCTTTGAAGGGGAGACCTGCATGAATAAGGAGAGGTCACTGGTCTGGCCCCAATGACTACCTTTGTTCCGGAAAGGCTGACCTTCAAAAGGGCCCCTTGGGGAGTTCCTGGGATATTTGTTCCCACCTGCCACAGAAGGCTCCCCTCTGCGCATCCTTTTCACGTGGCACCAACCATACCCAGCCCACATAAAGGAAAATCTTCCCATTTGGGCTGTTGCAAAAATGTCAGAATTCCACATAAAGGTGGGGTTTAAAAATTAAATAACATGTTTATCTCTTTAAGGTGCCAAATTAATATTCTTCAAACAGAAGGACATTATTCTGGGATTTTTTAAGAAGTACAATGGCTGAAAGAACTCATCCATTATTAAAACTAAATGGTGCATGCAGCTGCATATTAACTTTCTCTTCCAATTTCAAAATGGGTCCAGAAAAGCAGACGTATTATTTGACCCTCGGGGAGATTGATGTTGCTAACGGTGCTTAATAGAAATTGTGCATACAAAATCAACTTGAAATCAATCTGCAAATTTAAAATCAAGTGGCCCTACAAAGGACTAAATGCATGAACTGATGATACAACTGTGTTGGGAATGCAGCATCTCTGAGGTTAATGTTCAAAGTTACAAGAGCTCGCAGTTGCTTCTGGACTTCTGACAAGTGCATGAAAGCGACAGTCTAGCAGGCGTCCTCAAACTACGGCCCGCCGAGGACATTTATCTGGCCCGCTGGGTGCCGCTGCCTGTCCTGCTTAGCAGCCGACTAGTCCCTGGCCCACAGTGCGCATAGGAATTTGTTCATAGTTTTTTTTTTTAAACTATAGTCCGGCCCTCCAACGGTCTGAGGGACAGTGAACTGGCCCCCTGTTTAAAAAGTTTGAGGACCCCTAGAGAGGTTCAGCTTATTTCTCACATCCTGGAAGACGCTATGTTGCTTTGACATAAGCTATGGTGAATGGAATAATAACAGAATACAAGAGAAACCATATAGGTTTTTGCTGGGAAAAAGACGGGGACAAGATTCGTTTTTCACTTGTAAATACTGGGTAGGGAGGGGTAATATGGGGGGGGGACTTTAAAACAATAAGAGCACTGCAATAAGAAATTATGTACATTCTGTCATATAATGTGCACAGATCTCTAAGGCAGTTCTCATGACCTTACTTTGCAGATCAGAAACGAGGGGTTCTGAGAAGTTAGGGAGCCATCAGATACTCCCCCACACCAAGAATTCTCAAAGTCCCCCCAAATTTAAAGAGCCAGAGGTGACCAGGAGGAGATTCACAGCAGGAGACCAGATCCCAGAACAGCAGGGGGAATCTGACCTGCACGGAGGGGCAAGTGACAAGAACTCCCTTCTGGGCTCTCCGGGGGGCCTGAGCCCCTGGGGCTGGCGGCTTCTTTCCCCCAGGCAGCCTCAATGCCGTCAGCCATTCTTGCAGGAAAAGGGATGTGGGCTGCAGCCCATGTGCTGTTAATGCTCAGCCTCCTCCAATGCAACCTGGGCCTTTCCTCCAGACGTGTAGTCAAGAAATGAAAAAAAGCTAGCAATCAAAAAACTATGCCAAGCACCCCCTCACACACCCAGGCACACATTGGTCACGTTTTCTTGAAGCAACTACTATGTGTCAGATGCCGTTCTAGATGCCTGGGATAAAACAAAGATCTCTGCCCAAAGCGTCACCATAAATAACAACCTTCATTTTAAAAAAGATGAGACAGTGAGGTTAGGTGAGAAGTGCTTTAGAAAATGGAGAGGAAGTAGGGCAGAAAATGGGGAACGGTGTGGGGTGAGAGGTGATTTTTATAGGGCTTCATTGGGAATGTGACCTCGGAACTAATGCTGAAGGAGGTGCGGGTTAACACGTGGCTCTTAAGAGGGAGAACACCCAAGGAAGAGGAAATAGTCCATGCATTCTAACAATACACTTCCAAATGGACACAGCATCAACACACTTAAGGCAGGCTTCAGTTCTCACAAGGCTGACTAATGTAGGTGAGTGTTCAAAGTATAGACTATTAGACTTATGATGTACATTAATATTAGTGTCATCAGCATGTTCAGCACAAATGTGACTTGCTCTATCGTCATATGGCATTCACACTACTTATGTATGAAACAATGTGGGAGGCATATGTGCAATGTGAATGCTTTTAAAATGTAACTTTCCCTTTCAAACTCACTGGAATGAAGCAGCAAAAGACGTTTAGTGATTTCCGCATTCTGGTCAGCAAATGATCTTTTGCCCTCAGCCAAAAGACCCCTTCACGTCCTAGAATTTTCTCCTGGCTTAGCATGCGTGCTTCAAAGGAGAAGTATTTCAAATGTCACTTGCAAGAAGAGGAGGATATGAATAGCCACCTAAGGGAAGTCCCAATAATTCAGCAAGTAATAGCTCAAAAAGCTCAGTGTTTGGAAATGGTCCAAAGACAACATTAGGTTTGTGTTTTGATATATTGGTTAATGGAAGACTGTATTGCATGCACATCTATATAAGGGACTTTTAAAGGCTTCGGGGATCTTTTGCCAGATCACTTTCCTTGTAAGCTTGGATTCAGAGAACATCAGAAAATTTCCTCCGGAAGCTCACCTCAGCGGGAGCAAGCTCTTAACTGCATTCTGCTAGCAGGTGGGCTCGGCCAGCCCAGGTGACTGAGCAGTCACCCTTGATGCTCCGTAAGCAATGATAGCAGCAGAGGCGTCCGTGGTACTGAAGTGTCATTTCTGGACTTGTAGACCCAGCAGATACAAAGAGCAATCATGTGCTAGGGCTCTGAGAAGGTGAGATCAGGGTCAGAGCCCCAAGAAGCCCATCCCCTCCAAGACTTACACCTCAGCAGAGAGGAACTGGAAGGCCAGTGATCTCCCAAGGGCACACAATGCTCGAGAGCACACAAGTCAAGGTCAAAAGCCGAATCTCCTGAATGCCACTCTTGGATTTTTTTCAATCCCTGGGAGACCAACACCTACATAGGCAGAGGGTTGCCCGAAATGACACAACCTGCCAATGAAGAAGTAGACACCAGTTCTCCTCACTGGAGTGTGAAGTTGTGTACCAGGCTTGCTCTCATGGAATGTTTATGTCATTCTGTTCCCATCAGCTAAATAATTACAAACAACTAACAACATCTTGCCCTCTGATCTCCAGGTGTCCCCCTTTGATCGCCTGCCAAGACGGGTGTGTTCCGCTGGTTCTTTCTATGCCCTCCTCCCTGGCCCCCAATGCTAAGAGTCTTCCCCATCCTAATGGGGAGAAATTGTGGTGAACTATCCTCCAACTGTCTTTGAAGTAGAAAACAGCATATGGAGATGGTTTAGTTTGGGTTCTGCATTGTCAGAGAAACACTTTTATAACTTTCTAATTGGCCTCAACATCAAAGAAGGCATATCACTCAAGAGAGAGCAGCAGAGAATAATTAAGGATGGCTGAGAGGTGAGATGTCAACTAGATTTGGGACCACTGCTGCTATCATCTTAAAGGACTATTCAGTGCCCAGTTATACAGAGTGTCTTGGGGGATGCTGCCCACTTTGCCCTCAAAAAAAGATACTAAACATACTTAGTACCATAATGATTCTCTGAAAAGCATCCCACCCACTAGTAGATAGAAATAGTCAAAATACATAATAATATACTGGAAAACTCTGAATGCCCTTCAGTTGGTGACTAGATAAACTGTGGCATATTCATATAATAGAATACCACTCAGCAATTAAAAAGGAAAGAATTGATATAGCAACATAGATGAATCTCAAATGCATTATGCAAGCCAGACTTAAAAGGTACCTAGGCTATGATTCCACTTCTATGCCACGCTCAAAATGGAGAGACTACAAGAACAGAAAACTGATCAGTGGCTGCCAGATGCTGGGGCGATGGGGGTGTTGACTACAAGGGCACAGGGAATTTGGGGGAATTATGGAACTGCTGTATATTTTGATTGCATTGGTGGTTACATAACAATATGCATTTGTTAAAACTCATGGAGCCCTAGCCCTGGCTCAGTGGAAAGAGCTTCGGTCTGCGGACTGAAGGGTCCTGGGTTCGATTCTAGTCAAGGGCATGTACCTCGGTTGCAGGCTCGATTCCCAGCCCTGGTCGGGATGTGTGTGAAGGCAACTAATAGATGTTTCTCTCTCATATCGATGTTTCTCTCTCTGTCTCTCTCCCTTCCACTCTCTCTAAAAATCAATGGAAAAATATCCCTTGAGGATTAACAAAACAAAACAACAACAACAAAAAGAAAAAAAAAGAAAACCACCTCATAGAACTGTACAATAAAAAGTGTAATGTTACTGTATGCAAATTATACCAGAAAAAAACTAGTAGTAATCAGGAAAAAGAGCAAAATTCCACAAAGAATTTAAATATTTACTGAATTTTAATATTTACAAACAAACTTACATCTTTCTGTGCATCTGTGGCTCAATTGATTGGTCATATCCTTAAGAACAACTGACTTCTTACTTCATAGTGAGAGCAACAGGGGTAGATAATTAAGTTTCTCAAACATCAAGCATCCAGTATGCGCCAGGCCTAGTGAGAGGAGCTGGGCAACCCGTGGAGAAGCCACAGAGCCAGACCTTGGAGAGCTCACAGGGGGAAGAGATGAAAACACAGGGAGGAGGCGGACCAGAAGTCCCCGACCCGGACAGGGCTGCTCTGACAAAAGAACTACCTTGGACTATTTCTGGAACTTAAGATGGTGTGATTCATGAATTCAATTCATTTTGAGCGAAGCACAGTGAAAAACAGATGTAGAAAGTCCTGGAACTCACCCGCACATGCAGAAAAACACATTCTTGCACCCCAATTGCTTCCAGGCACCCCCAGGCTTCCATGGGATAAAACAGGACCCTGGGGAGACCACAGGGCGCATTGTCCATGCTGTTTTGAATGCGAATGGACGGTGATTGGTGTCCCCTGGAATTCTGTAAGGAGGTGGTTCTGGCAGGGAACCCGCCTCAGCTTCACCTTCAGGCTTTCGAGAAAGATGCAAGTTCAAGGTGTCAGGTCTGCTTGACACCTCATGGAACACACAGAAATGATGTCTCCGCTGTTTGCAGCCTGAGATAACCAGCCTGGGGGCTCCAATCCCCCAGGCTCTGCCCAGCTATCCTGAGTGATGGAATGCCAGGGGTGCTCCCTGACCCTCCTCTAAAGGATCCTGGGAGGACAGATCCAGAAGGTGCTGCTAGTGGGCCTGGAGACTTGGGAAACTGACTTCTAGTGTCAGGACACCTTTGGCCTATTTGGCGCCTTTGGGTGAATTAGAAACAGGTGCTACCTCCTCCAGGCAGAGGCCTCAGAGCATCAGTAGGATTTTAGCCTGGAACCTCCCCCCTAGCTGGCCTCCTTTGGAGCCTCTGGCAAGGCACATACTGCTGGTCCCATGGGACGACCTTGCCTGTGAGTCAGGGAGTTCTGTGGGCTAGAGTAGACCCATCCTATCCAGCTCCATCGTTGGGGATACTGACGGCAGTAAGCAACTTCATACAAAGTACTGACTGGCGTGTCTGCGATGTTACTGGGTTAGCAAACATAAACACTTGGGAGCTCGTATTTTTCTAGGATGGGATGTCATTACTCTGGGTCAGGCTTAACTTTAGAAACTCAGATGGACTGATCACAATGGCTTCCTTGGCGTTTCCCTGTAGCTACCACGAGTGCCAGAAACTTCCCCAGTTGAGTCCAGCTAGGTCTCAAACCAGGTTGGATGACGGAGCGGCATTCCAAGGCTCGCTATCTGGAAACAATACAGTTGGAGCCATACCTCACACTTTCCACCCAAATGAATTCCAGATGGATCACCTATTTAAACATAAAAGTACTAGGAGAAACCATAGAAAATATTTTCTAGTAAATGCAAAGTGGGGAAGGACTTTTTAGCTGTGACACAAAACCTGTAAAAGATAAAAAAAAATTTTTTTAGAAATTTGACACTTTAAAAAAATATCCATTTGAGATGATGAAAAAGTTCTGGCGGTGGATGGATGGTGGTGATGGTTGTACCACCAATGTGAATGTCCTTAATGCCATTGGACTGTACACTTAAAAATGGCTAAAACGATGCATTTGTTATGTATATTTTATCACAATACAGAAGAGGAAATGTAAAGGGGAGGTGCAGCTGGATTCTGCAGACATGGACAGAAACCAGTTCCTCAGCCCCACCCTGTCCCCTGTTAAATCCCAAGAACAAAGGGCCCTGATCCTGGGCTGAACACACAGGGCGGGGAGAATGAGCAGGAACCCTGAAGTTTAAAATGTACGGATGTTGCTAGGGTAGAAATTTTTAAACCAACCAATGAGATGTTAGCAGGGCACACATTAACCCCTAGACAAAGGAGCTGCTCCATCAACCCTCTTGGGTCCCCTCCCTGCAGCAGGGAGCTTTTCTGTAATAAAACTCTGCTTTTCGCTCATTAAAAAAAAAATTTAAAAAAGAACACACAAAACAACCTATCTGTGGAGGGGGACACCAGAAACGAAGTCAAAAGACAAATGGCAACCTAGAGAACAGATGTGTAAATCACACCATAGACATAAAGTTATTTTATTTTTTTATTGGTTTAAGAGAGGGAGGGAGAGGGAGAGAGGGATAGAAACATCAATGATGAGAATCATTGATCGACTGCCTCCTGCATGTCCCACACTGAGGATCGAGCCCACAACCTGGGCATAAAGTTATTTTTAAAATATAAAGAGCTCCTACAAATTATATAGAGATCTAGAAAGATACTGAAAAATGAGCAAATAGTATGAACTGAAAGTTCACAGCAAAGAGTTTTTAAACACATGAAAAAATGTGTATACTCATTCATACTTAAAAATTAATGAAACTACACTTACCAAAGTGGCAAGAACTAAATCGTTGTGAGAAAGGATGGAGAAATCAGCTTCTCTCAATTGTGGGTCATTGGGTTGCAAACTGACTTATACGAAGAGCAAGTCAGCAATACCTATCAGAGTGACAAATGCTTATAACCTTTGGCCCAGCAACTCCACTTCTGGGAATTTGTCCTACAGGTAATTTCAACGTTTTATACAAAGATGTCCATTGAAGAATTGTTTGTAATAAGAAAATATAGAAGAACTCTAAAAGTTCATAGATAGGGAAGAATGTTCAATAAAGTATGGTAGGAGAGGATCCAAGATGGCGGCATAGGTAAACACCTAAACTGCTGCCTCGCACAACAATTTCAAAACTACAACTAAAAGACAAAACGTCTATCACCCAGAACCACGGGAAAGCTGGCTGAGTGGAAGTTCTACAACTAGAAGGAAAGAGCAAACAGCATTGAGAGGTGCACAAGCGCTGAAAGGCTGAGGTACGGAAGCGCGCGAATTGGGCTGGCGGCGGACGACTGGGAGCGCTGCTTTTTTCAACCCGAAGGGAGACAAGCTCCCGATTACTCCAAACTCCAGTTTCTGGGGAGACGCGGGGGACCCAAACTCCTACGGGGAGAAGCTGGACTGTCTGCCGTGGGGTCGGAAAGTGAGGGTGGCTTGCTTGCAGGGCTGCGAGCAGGAATCATTGTTTACTGTGCTGGGGCGCGGGGCGCAGGGACGCGGTCAGAGACGCAGAGCCGGCTTACTGGCAGTCATCGCTGTTTGCCACGCCCTAGCCTAGTGACGCCCTGAGACCCCGCCCTGCACAATCTACAAACCCACCCAAGCTCCAAGCAGCGGCTTTAGCATATGAATGGCCTGCCCTATAGCAGCTTAACCTAGCAAACTTGCAGCCCGGGTCAGACAGCTCCAAAACCTCCAAACCCTAAGCAAAGAGGAGAAAACTGTATTTCTCGCTGTAGCGCCTGCTGGGTGGCCTCAGACAGTAGCTGACCTGCACCCCATTAGAGATCCAGAAGCCAGTGTACCTAGTGGTCAGTGTGAGACACCAGATTTCAACTCCTCACATCCATGAGTGACACATTCAAGAGGCAGACTCAGTGAGCACCAAAGCCCCACTGAAACAAGTCCTGCATCATAAGCGTGTCTCCAATGCAGCAGTTCTTCCATTATAGACACAGCGGGTCCTCACAGCCAATTGGCCTGGAGGTCAATTCCTCCCAGTGTACCAACAGCAATCAAAGCTTAACTACACCAAGACTTTGCACTCAGCCCACAAAGGGGTGTACCAAAGGCGTCCACCTCAGGTGATTGGGGAGGCTGAGCTACTGGCCCCTATAGGTCACCTACCACACAAAGCCACTCCATCAACACAGGGAAGCAGCAAAATGCAGAGACAAAGAAACTTGTCACGAATGAAAGAAATGGAGGAAAGCAAACTAATGGACGACATAGAGTTCAGAACCACATTTATAAGGTTACTCAAGAATCTTCTAAAAACTGCTGAGGAACTTAGTGAGACCTCCGAGGAGCTTAGTGAGACCTTCAAGGACCTTAATGAGAATGCCAAAAAAATGGAAAAGGACCAGTCAGAAATTAAGCATACACTGTCTGATATAAAGAATATACAGAAACTCAACTGTAGATCAAAGAACCCCAAGAATCAAACCAAAGATCTGAAATATGAGGAAACAAAAAACACCCAACCAGAAAAACAAAAAGAAAAAAGAATCCAAAAATATGAAGATAGTGTAAGGAGCCTCTGGGACAACTTTAAGCATACCAACATCCGAATTTTTGGGGTGCCAGAAGAAGAGAGAGAGCAAAATATTGAAAACCTATTAAAAGAAATAATGACAGAAAACTTTCCCTACCTGGTGAAAGAAATAGACTTACAAGTTCAAGAAGCACACAGAACCCCATACAAGAGGAATCCAAAGAGGACCACACCAAGACACATCATAATTAAAATGCCAAGGGCAAAAGACAAAGAGAGAATCTTGAAAGCAGCAAGAGAAAAACGGTTAGTTACCTACAAGGGAGCACCCATAAGACTGTCAGCTGATTTCTCGGCAGAAACTATGCAGGCCAGAAGGGAGTGGCAAGAAATATTCAAAGTGATGAACAGCAAGAACCTACAACCAAGATTACTCTACCCAGCAAAGCTATCATTCAGAGTTCAAGGTCAGATAAAGAGCTTCACAGACAAGAAAAAGCTAAAGGAGTTCATCACCACCAAACCAGGATTACGTGAAATGCTGAAGGGTATTCTTTAATAAGAGGAAGAAGAAGAAAAAGGTAAAGATAAAAATTATGAACAACAAAATGACATCAAATACACACCTACCAACAAGTGAATCTAAAAATCAAGTGAATGAAAAATCTGAAGAACAGAATGGACTGGTGAATATAATAGAATCAGGGACATAGAAAGGGAGTGGACTGACAATTCTCAGGGGGAAGGGGGTGTGAGGGGTGAGGGAAGAGATTGGACAAAAATCTTACACCTATGGATGAAGACAGTGGCGGGGGGTAAGGGCATGGGGTGGGGTGGGGAATCAGGTGGAGGGGAGCTATGGGGGAAAAAAAAGAGGAACACCTGTAATAATCTGAACAATAAAGATTTATTTAAAAAAAATAAATAAAGTATGGTAAACCCATAGAATAGAAAGAGGCATTTCTTTTTGTAGAGTGATGATTTTCAAGATATGCTATTAGGAGAAAAAAACCAAAGTATCGAACAATGTGTTTAACGTGATACTATTTCAATAAAAACATAAAAATAGAAGTTTGACTTTAGGCATAAACTGAATCTGGAAGGATCCCCAAGAGGCTAAGGAGCTGATTTTTGGAAGACAGAAGGAGGAACGCTACCTTTCCCTGCATACCCTCTTGACTTCTGTGTCACATGAATGCATTATCTGCTTAATTGTAGATGGCATAGGGGACCTAACACTCCTGTTCCCCATACCTGGTCACCCCCCTTGGGTGTGATGACTACCAGAAGTCACCATACTGCTAGACAAGAAGGCCTTTCCTTTCCTTGAAGACGGGGAAGATAATGCCAGATTAAATTAAGCTGGAAGAACGGGCCACCA
Organism: Plecotus auritus; assembly: GCF_963455305.1. Taxonomy (NCBI): domain Eukaryota; kingdom Metazoa; phylum Chordata; class Mammalia; order Chiroptera; family Vespertilionidae; genus Plecotus; species Plecotus auritus. The sequence continues at coordinate 153,954,604 of NC_137776.1, read as the reverse complement.
AAGGAGATGCTGGCCTCTCTCCTCTTCTTTGTATCACACTGCCCCCAGTGCTAACATCCCACCAGAAGGCAGGGCTCTGGCAGCTGGTTCTGATCTGGAGACGGTCTCCAGTGCCCCTTCTCTCCCAAGTTTCCTCACTGCCAACGAAGGACCTTGTCCTCGAGCGTTGCAAATGAGTCCCGTGAACTGGCTCCTGGCCCCCACTTTGAAACTTCACTCATTCATGCCACCAATACTACTGAGTCTCTAGCCACACAATCAGCATCATCCTTGGGACTGGGATCAACAGTGAATAAGACAGATAAGCACCTGCCTTTTCAGACCTTAACAGTGGAGCTGGGGAAGGGCTTGAGCCTGCCCATCCTGGTTCACGAGAGCCCACTGCTCACTTTGTAGGAATTTTGTGAGCCGGTTGTTAAACACGGTCACTGTTAAATAATATAGAATCAAGCACTGTCCCAATCCCTGCAACGACACCAAAAGGTAGAAAGACAGTTAGCACTACAGCGATCCGCAGTGCTGAGGTTGAAAGAGGTTCAGTTTAACGAATATAATTTGTACAAGTATGAGAAATAGCCTAACAGTAGATTGCATGTCACACTTAATGGCAATAAATTTATTGGAAAAATGAATTAGCAGATCAAGATGTAAATCCATTTGTCAAAACGTGATCCACCACAGGTCAGGTCATGGAAAAAATCAATGAAAGCATTCTGTGAGATTTAGTTGGACATATGGAATTTCCAATAAAGAATATGCATATTTTGTTATTACTTATAAATGGTTATACATCTTCTACATCAGTAAAATTTACAATAAATGTATGCCCATGTATACACATATGTGTGTGAGCTGACCCTTGAACTACATGGGTTTGAACTGTGGGGGGTCCACTTATACACAAATTATGAATGTATTTTCTTTTTCTTATGATTTTCTTAATAACATTTTCTTTTCTCTAGCTTATTGTATTGTAACAATACCATATAAAACATACAAAAAATATGTTAATTGACTATGTTATTGGTAAGGCTCCTGGTCAATAGTAGGCTGTAAGTAAAGCTTTTAGGGAGTCAAGAGTTGTAAGTGGATTTTCAACTGCACAGGGGGTCGGAATCCCCAATCACTGCATTGTTCAAGTGTCAACTATATACATTACACACACACACACACACACACACACACACACACACACACACACACAAGTAAGTACAGGGTGGGGCAAAAGTAGATTTACAGTTGTGAGTACACGAGACAGTTTATTCTTATATTATTTACTATATTATTTTCCATATGAACATATATACATGCATTTTAATCCACACTGAATTGAACTCTGCCACCTCAAGCTTAACTTCTCTGAGTTCCGTAAGAGAAGCATAAAAACCCACTTCCCATTTCCCTTCCAGGGTCAGTGAGAAACTAGAAGCTCTCACGCTGATCTCTGCTGGTCACCAACATCCTCATTCCTCCCACCCCACAGCGGCTGATTTTTAAATGCCCGCTCCCAACAACTTTCCCCTGGCCACTTGGCTCTCTGGCTACTGTCTTCGTGCCTTTAACCTCCTTGTTGCAGGAAAGCGTGCAACCCAAGGAACAAGAGTGATACCGTGTTGAAAACTGCTGTGTCCAGCTGTCCCTGTCTGTAAGGTAAGCTCTCCCTGGTCCTTTCACATCCTCACACCTGGCGGTTCTTCCACTTGCTCCCCCAGTACAGGGAGGCTGACTGACGCCTTGTTGTAGGGCTGGCAACGCTCCCAAACCCTCTGCAGCAGAAGTCTCTTTTCCATCAACCCGTTTACACAGTTCCACTGGAACCCTCTCTTCTCTTGGGTACAACTCCACGCACTTCCTCTAGAACTAATTTTAAACAATAATTAAATCCTATCCTTTCAGAACACATGATACACTTTTCTACGCGTCCTAGAATCAATTAAAAAAATTTACTGGCGAAGAATTCTATCTTAAAACTCCCTCTTTCCTTTTTGCTGCCCCAATTTTCAAGCATCATGAAAAAGAGAGCAAATGTGAGAGGACTGCCTGACAGCAGGGAGAGTGCCAGTTCCAAAAAGGTTCAATCCAAGTCCCTTGAGTTTTCCCTTTTAAATCACAAAGATCCCCGGGCCGCTGGTGTGCTGTCGCTGTGAAGAGGCTGTGTCCAGAGGCTAGGCACGGTGGATGCCAGCTCTGGATGCCAGCTTTCTCTAAGGACCGCTCTGGCTTTGACGTGGGGCAGATCAGTGTTTAGTGCCTACTGCGCCCGGTACCTGTCTCCCCTCACGTAATTGAAATGGGGTGAACCACATTTTACTCCCACCAGACTCACCTCTTCCCCCATATTTGAAAATTTTAAAATATCTATGACACTGAGAATAGGTAAGATGGTAAAAATGCCAACATATTTTGGGGAAACCATCAGGATGCTACAGTGGAAAGCACGTAGCCATTTTGTCCATATCCTGCTCTCCATTTAGCACAGTGATACTGGGACCCTCCTACTTCTGTGGGGCTGTCACCTCTCAGGGCCATTCCCCATGCATCTTAAGGAACTTTTTAGTGACTGCCTGTCCACATTTAAAACTCATAGGAACAATGATTACACTCCTTCATTTCAAAATGTTGTGATTATGATCAATTATAATAATCGATCATCAAAAAATATATATTTCTGGAATACCTTCTCTTTGCAAGATGCTGGGAACAAAAGAACACCTTAAGGGGCAAACTAGGGAACACACACACACACACACACACACACACACGCACATATGCACGCACTCACACAGCCAGCAGTGCAGTGTGGGGAGTCTAATCCTGGAATACTGTTCCACAGAGGAAATGCCCCAAGAATTTGCGAGAGGAGGGCAGCGGTTTGAAGGGGGTGGTCAGGAACGTCTTCCTGGAAAGAATGGAGGCTAAACCCAGTATCAGAGTAGAGAAGAGGGCCCCACGTATTGACAGCTCAGATTCGGATCATGTGCACCAAGAGGGGAGCAGGCACATAGCAAACCCAGTATCATTTCACTACTGTCACTACTGGACATCCCTTTCCTGGATATTCTCCATCTCGTCTATGGGCCCCCCTCCACCCCCCCCCCCCCCCCCCCGCCAATCTATTCTTCACTCTTCTCTGCCCAGACAGGAGGCTGTCCTTGAAGACCGCCTCCCTGGCTCCCTGCAGGTGGTTAATGAGAGGCACTGGCCTGGCGGGAGGCTGAAGGGCAGGGGAGGGAGAGGTGGGTGTTTTTTCCCTGAAGTGCAGGTGCATGTGGCCTCCTTGGCCCTAGGCACGCTACGGAATCCCCAGACAGTGCATACTGGGCCACCCTATAGCCTTCACCTAGACCTTCAGGAGTGGACTCTTTCCAGCCAGCACCATGACTGACACATTTCCCTTTCCACGTGCCCTCCCAATCAGCCCCTGTCCTTTCAGGCTCTTCCTCTCTGACAGCTTCCCCACTTGAGTTGCAAACAAGTGCCCCTCCCCAGGGAGCTGGGCGACAGAGCAGAAAGTATACTTCACACCACCTACCAAGGGTCCCTGACCTGACAGTTCACCTTTAAAAGCCCTGTGATGAGGAAGGGATATTTGATGCAACAACTAAGCTGTGAGGGCTCCCCACAGTCACACAGCAAGCTATACTATCCAGCGGGCTGAAATGGCAGAAACCGGGGGCCTAAGAGCATGAGAAGAGAATAAAAAGTAAGAGTTATTTAGCTTTGACTAAAAATTAGGAATCAACATGAAAAAACACACAGCTATGAAAGCAGGTTGAAAACAGATCATCAGGATGGCAGCCAGTGCCAGCCCTGGGAGAGGGGTGGACGGAGGTTACGCAGTGAGGGCTCAGAGCCCTGACTCACAGCAGGCTGCTCAGCAAGGAGGGGCACAGCAGAGCTTCGGTATTAGCCATGGGTGGCTCTCACTCCCAGGCTGGCGACATCAGGAAGTCTGACCAGCAGCCTAAGTCTTACTCATTGTCGGTCCCACCCCAAGCCGCTGGGACACAGCAGTCCTGTCCCTTCCTGGGACAGCGCACAACAGCCAGATTAAAACAGCCACTGCCCCAGACCTCTCACTCACATCCACTCTCTTCCTTCCCCACCTCTCAACACCCAAGGTCAGTACCTTCTTTCAAGGTCATTTTCTTTCCCATGGGGCCCAGGATCCTCCTTGCCTACTAGCACCTCCTACCCCTAGGTGCACAGTCTACACGTTCCTGTCTTGATTCTGTAGCCCAGGAGTTCTCAATGGGTCAGAGGTGCTTGATTCTATAGCCCAGTAGTTCTCAACAGGTTAGAGGTGCCCCCAACAGACTGTTAGCAGGTCTAGAAAAATTGCAGTTGTCGACAACTGGCAGAGCGTGTTCCTGGCATCCAATGGGCAGAGGCCTATCCTACAAGGCACAGCACCCCTGACCAAAGTGTCACTAGTGCCGAGGCTGAGAATCCCTGGTTTCCAGGAGGGAAGGAAACATGTATTGACTACATCGCATGAGCCAGGCACTGGCTAAATGTTTTAAGGTCCTTTAAACTTCCCTTCGGAGACAGTGACAGAAGAACAGGACACAAAGTGACCTCCCCAACCTAACCCGCCCAGTTTCCAGACACGGCTTAGCATTTTGGGGTGTCCAACAGTTATCTCTTTAAATATATTATCTAAGGCCAATGTCTTTCTGAACCTCAGTTTTCTCATCTGTAAAAGGCAGACTACAATACCCAGCCCCAGCCCCTGGTCGAGAATGGGTTCCCAGTAAATATTAGTTTCCTCGCCTCCTTCCTCACGCCCCATTTCCAGTTCCTGCCAGGGAACGTATGTGTAGAGACACACACATGCTGTTTCCACACCCACCTGCTTACATCTTTATGTTCCCACAAGAATCGGGATGAAGGAGAGAAAAAATGAACAAACCCTCCAAGTCAGAATGACCTCTCCGTGCCTGAACTCCAGAAACAGTTTTTAAGACTTGGTGCCTCTCATTTCTTCCTGGGGCTTTCCATTATCATTGGTTGTGTGACGTCTGTCTACCCTGCTGGGTTAGAAACTTGTTGAGATGTGGGGTCCTACCCAACACACCAGCAAAAGCCATATAGATTAGATGCCCAACCCATTCTGGGTGAATGAATAAGTGACAAATATGATTGCCATGACAGTTTTGTTTAACAGTCTGTTTATGCTGACTGTTGTTGAACATTGTCACTCTCTAATATTTCTCCTGCACACATCGATAGACCCCATTTCCAGGCATTTTCCTTTTAAAATTGGTGAGCGCCTCATGTTACTTTGATAAACTAAAGATATCCACTTAAAGGGCCCAAAGAATAAGGAAGCGTCCTTTTCAAGTGGCCTCTCGTGTGGCGGCCATGTTCCTTGCACAAATGAGACCCCAGTCCAGGAGAACAAGGACGGGCACTCAGACATCTAAGTGGGCACTTACTCGCAGCAGCTGGCAGAGCCTCGCCGTTAAGTAAATCCTAACAATTCAGCCTTTCAGCCACCAACCTAATAGGCTTTTCTTGGCACGGGCACTGCTGGCTTGGCCAAACACTCATTTTCACATCTTAAATCAGCATGTGTCAGAAATGAATGGAGGCTCACACCCGCTGTATGTCGTGCATTCTGCAGCAAGCTCATCTTGGTCAGCCACTCAGGGGCCCACACACTCATTTCAGCTCCTTTCTCCATAAAGATCGGTTACAAAAATCAGCGATTTGTTTTTCTGGTCAAATTCCTAGGGTCTTATTTGGCTGCCTAAAATGGTTTTTAATTTAAAAATCAGCCAGAAAAACAAAATAGACTTTTCAGAACTTAAAGCACAGCATATTAAAAACATAAATTTGCATGCTGACAAAGCTCAGGTTCTCAATAGCACCAGGAGGCCAGCCCTCCCACATTCATGAGCAGCTCTCTCACTGAGCAGCTAACTCCCGGCTGTCTTGTCAGGCGGCTTTTACTGGCTCAGGCTGCCCTGAATGCAGCTCTTTCCATCTTAATAGAAACTCTTTAACATTAGACTCTTCTGCCCTCTTCCCATGATCACCAGGTGGGCTTTGAAAATGGCATCTCCTTAAGCCCTGTCTCCTTAAACCCTGTTTGAATGCACAGCTCAATCCTAGCTCATTTGTTTCTCAGGAATGCTAAGAATCATCTATCCAGCATGTAAACTCAGACCTGGGTTTATGCCAGAATGGAGCTAGGACTCCTTGAAGGGCAGATAGGATAAACAAAGTCAAATTTGGCAGAATGAGCCCAACCTGCAGATTGAGCCCAAGATGGGGAGAGAGGGAGAAGAGAAAGAGGAAGGATGGAACTGAGGAGAAAAGGGCCCTCACCTCCACCCAGAGCCTGGGCAGAGAAATGGAACGGACAGGGAAGAGGCAGGGTCCTGTCACAGAGACTCAGAAGCATGTTATAGTGTTTCTCCCTCTTGCTCTCACTCATTCTCTCTGTCTTGTTAAACAACCACCACTCCTTGAGCACTTACTGTGTGTCCGGTGTCAGGCCAAGCACTCTACACACATCACACACACCCTCACACAACTTTGAGGTGAGTACAATCATTATTCCCATTTTGCAGATGAGCAAAGTGAGTGTCACGAAGTCTGGTGACTTTCCCAAAGTAACAGTAAGTACATTGTGGAGTCAGGGATTTGGGTTCAAAGCTCTGAACCATATTCTCATTTCTGGATATGTATCTTCATTGGGCAAAAAAACAAGGCCTACTGTGCGCTTCGATTACTCCCACCCAATACCAGAGATACAAAAAATCCATGTCCTCTACTTGCACAAAACTTGCAATCCATAGAGAGAGCGAGAATCACGTGCATAACTGGTTGTAAAACAACACAAAGTGGCCAGCTACTTAACCCAAACTGCTAAGGGATGCAGGAACTAAGGACGAGGGCCTCCCCAATGGACGTGCCGGGGAGAAGGCTGCAGGCTGAAAGTGGCCATGTCACTTCGCATTTGCTGATTTCTCTAGGTTATAACTTCTCTCTCACAGAGATAATTTTTAAAATTATCTGCATTAAAGAGAACATTGCTTCCGAAGATGAGGCCTGCAAATGTTGGTCCACATTAATTAGTCATATTCCTAAAACTGCATATACACATGCAGTGTCCAAATCACATCTCGCAAAGCCGAGCGACTTCCACACCGCCACCAGGCTTACTTCGCCTGGCCGTGGCTCTGCTGGCTAGCATTCCTATCTCTCTGTGCCAAAGGAGGGGTGGGGAGGGAGGAAAACACAGACTGATAACAATTTGTCCTGGAAAAGATTCTACTTGTTCTAATCCATTTCCTCTCCCAAACAATTGAGTCATCTGCCTAAAGCTCTACGTGATGTGGGGGTGGGGCTGGGGGTGGAGTGCATATATGATGGTGCTTGGAGCAAACCCTTATCAGCTCTAAATGGAAAGTCTGCAATATCTCCCATCTATCCTGAAACTCGTTTGAATTACAGCGCAAAGAAATGTCACCAGCAAATAGTATGACAGGCGAGGATTCCACCTCACTCCCATTGCACAATGTGGGAAAAGTGACATCAGGGAGAACAAAGAGCAGCAATGCCTAAGTTGTTGGCCAGGCCTGGTCCCGAGCATGCTGGCGCCAATGCACCACTGGTCTGCGGAGTGGAGTAACCAGCCAGGAGAGGGGCTACTCCACGCTGCGGTGGGGAAGGAAGCAAACCCGTGATTATCTGAAGCCAGAGGAGCTGCTGAGGATAAACTCGGTGGCAGTTTCGGCTCCACTAACAGCACTTTACATGCTCATCCTGGACACCCTGAGTAGCAAAAACAACATTTACAAAGACAACTCTCTATATTCACATGCCAGGTGTACAGAGGAAACTCCCGGCAGGCTCTGCTTTCAATGATACGGATTTATATACCAATAAAATCGTATTTGTAAGATCGCAAATGACCTCCTAGACCTTACCAAATTTCTAAGGACCGCTCACCTGTGTGTGATGTGCAATTCGGCATCTCAAATGTCAGCAGTTAGCTGTTAAGTCTATTATCCACACACCTCCAGTGCCATCGCTTTGTTTTTGTAAAGGGAAGCAGCTTGTAGCTCCCAGCCTATTAAATATTACGCTCAAAAGGTTGCAGCCTTTCATCACTATCTCAGAGATACACATTTCTGCTACCCACCCATAAACCACAGATGGCAAAAGAAAAAAAAATACTGAGCTCTACACAGATTTAGAAGAACTTTTCAGGGGAGAATGGAAGCATTAGAACTGAATCAGCATCAACCACTGACCTCTTCGCTCCCAAGCCCCTCCCTCTTTGTCCCCTGGATCCCTCTGTCACTTTTTCCTGCATCACCTGAGTCATAGCTACCCTCCTGCATATACACAGCCTGGTCATAGACAGACGTATGAGTTGCTAGGCAGACACACAGATAAGAAACTCAGAGGAAAATCTAAGCCTTTTCATGAAGGGACCACAAAAAGGGGTGGGGGGAGGGTATTGATTATCTCCCTACATTGCTTTTTCAACTAGAAAATTCTTCCATGGGGGACCAGGAACAAGAGATGGAGGATTAAAGTAAAGGTTTAAAAATCCTGATACTCTTTTTAAGTTAAAAAGGAAAAGTTTGCAAAGTTTCAAAGGTACCATGTTCTAACAATGAACTTAGAAAGTACTATTCAACAATGGAGGGAAAATGGAAATCAGCTCATTCCTTGAAAGTAAAAACGTACATCAATTGTACTTGAAGTATTTATTTATTTATTTATTTATTTATTTAAAATATATTTTATTGATTTGTTACAGAGAGGAAGGAAGAGGGATAGAGAGTTAGAAATATCAATGGGAGAGAAACATCGATCAGCTGCCTCTTGCACACCTCCTACTGGGGATGTGGTCGCAACCAAGGTACATGCCCTTGATCAGAATCGAACCTGGGACCCTTCAGTCCGCAGGCTGACGCTCTATCCACTGAGCCAAACCGGTTAGGGCATACTTGAAGTATTTAAAAGCCAGCCCCATTCATCACATAATATCTAAATAAGAATAATCAGACAGTTTTGACAGAAAAAAAAAAAATAAATGTGTCCCAAGAGCCCAGACTCAGAGCCAAATTTCTCAGCCAAAAACCATCAGGCTTATAACTATAAGCACCATCAATATAAAATTTTCAAACACCAGAGATCAGCAGTTTACAGTACTCATTTGTTCAAACATTATGTTTTACACCCAAAGTTGAATGTATTTATAAAGGGAAAAAAGATCTCCCTCTCCCCTACTCTTCCTGATGTTACTGAATATACATTAGGTTACTGAATAAAGTTTTTCAAGCTCAAAACAGAAATGTGGACAAGTAGAACACATGGGGAAAACCCCACAGTCATTTCTCAGAGGTGAGCAACATTATACTTAAATGACCACACTGTGATCTGTAAGCCACACTGGCTCTCGGCATCACCTACAGAGACAGAAGTGACAAACAAGTCACCGAGGGTCACACTTGTCAGCTATCACCAGAGATTAGTTACTGGCACATGACCGCTTTGTTTTGTTTTGGACCAGGATTGAAAATAAGACACAAGCTATTTTAGGTCTTAAGACTTGTTATTGTAAAAACCCTCCCAGAACATTAAACCTAGAATTGGGGTACAACCACACCTTTTGTTTTACCTGAGAAAAATGTAGTAGTTAGACAACGCTATTTTAAACCCATTTTTGTTAGATGTAGAAAAAAACAAATGTCAACCCCACCCACACCCTCCCAACCTCCTAACTGAACATTTAAAGGAATTCATTTAGAATGTTGACAAACCAATACATTGGATTTATTATAAATAATTATACCTCTCTATAATCTCCTTCAAGGCTGAGAGACGATGCATTCTGTTTTCATAATTTACCACAACAAATCAAAGCAAAACAATTAAGCATTACCTTTCACATAGTCTCAAACAATCACACACCCGCCCTAAACCAGACGGACTAGTGCCACTTAATGAAATGAGAAACTGTCATTTAGGGGGTGGCCAGATGGGCAGGGCCCAGGACTCTTACACATTACATTACTTAAAGGTTAAAAAATAATAAGAGTGTTCTGTGAAGTTTCTAAAAAGCTAAACCATTAACTCTGGGGCTTGGGTAAAACCATGCCACACACTAATACCATTCATTACTGGGGCACAAGCCATTTGGAAAAAGAAAGAAGGTCCCGTGTGTAGTAAAGTAAGTGCCCATGTGAGTTCTGAGGTCAAAGGGTCAGGCTCTGGCTGGGGTAGAAATGAAAACCTTCCGTGAAATGGTGCCAGTTATTTCTAACCATCCTCCCCAATGCAGATGTTAAAATGGATTGTCCTGAGGTGGCTGCCCAAACCACCTCTTTTAAAGAGCAACTTTATTTGGCTTCCAAAGAAAAAATTGCCAAATCATAAGTAGTGCAGAGATCAAAATGCAAACTAGGCCCGCCTGGGGTTCTGGGTCCATCTCTTGCTACCTACTAACCAGCTGCCTTGAGAAAGACACGTGCCCTAAGCACTGACTGCAGGAAATGAGACGGGAGGGCGCTGATCACTCCAGCTTCTTCCAGGTCCCATAACTAAGGCTCTGAGGAGCTCTCATCAACAGAAACACCTCCCCTCCCACCAGTAGGAGGCTTTCTTTATCTCCTAATTAGAAGTAAGTTTCTACTATGAAGGAGAGACTTCCTGGTGTTTTCAGTGAGATCAACATGCCTGGTTAGGTTAGGCACACACAGCAGTTGGCTAGAATTAAGGATGAACGTTCATGATACATTTCCCAGCAGGAAAGCAGGGTAGACAAAGCAACCTTAATCTTGTCACTCAAGTGGCTCAGGCCACGCCATCTCCAAAGGAATCCAGCAGCACGGGTTAGTGCCTCGCCCCCCAGACGACTTCCTTCCCCTGTCCCATCTGGAAGAAAACGGTTTCTGCCTTCGAGTACTTACAACTTGGCTGGAGACAAGAGGACATGTCTGACAATGTCACCTCTCGATATAACCCCTGTATGTAATTACTGAAATTCATCTGAGCATCCATCACGTAAGCTTTTGTGTTTTTTTTACAGCTTTAGAGAGGTGTGACAATGCTATGGGGCCTTTAGGTTTCTAAGTGGCTGGAGAAGACAAAAGCTTAGGATAAAAGGACGTGGACCAAGAAGTCAGCCTCAAAGTAAATAACAACAAAGAAGGCAGCCTCAATGCTCCTTGTTTCTCCATCAATGAGAACCTTGAGCCCCCCTAGCTTCCTGGCCCCATGGAACCTAAATGACGCCTGCTCGGGTGGTCCAGAGATACATTCCCAGTGCTAGCAAGTAAGCATTCAGCCAAACTATCACCCACTACCATCATCATGCCCTCCCTTCACATCCTAGAAGACCATTATCAGACCTTCCTAAAATGCAGAGAATTTAATAATCATGAACTGTTACCTCTAATACATATATTTGAACTTTATCTCTCCAAAACTTTGCAGCCTTTCTGATCAGAGGAAACATCGAGGGCCCGCAGGAGCAGAAAGGAAAGAGAAAAGTCTCATTCAGCACAGTCCTCCAGGGTGCTCTCACTGGTCAGCCTCGTGAGCCCGCGTTTCCCACACGGATGTTTCTCCTCCTTCCGTCCACACGCGAATGCCAGAATTCTCAGGACTCCTCTGCAGTCCTCAGTAAACCAACTGAAAGAGGTACTCAGACTGTCAGGGGTTCTTACCATTCCTTGCCCATGGATTTTATTTTGTCAATTACAGTGCCCATGGATTTTATGCCAAAATGAGGATGCTTTAAATTAGAATTATTACTTTCTAGCAACCCTCCCAAACCAATGTAAAATATTTAATGCTCCAGCTTGCTTTGTTTGAACTGATCCTGTGGCTGGAAATTTTGGCTGCTGTACACATTAGTGTTCAATCACGGAGAACGCAAAAGCAAAAGAAACTTTTATTCTTATTAGCGGCAGCCTTTCATGTCTTAAGTTCATCTCCACCAGAGACATCATTTATTGAGGACCACATGTGTGTGTTCATACACACACACACACCTGTGTATATGTGCATGTGTGCATGCTTTACATATGTTAACCCATTCATTTAATCAGCAAGCATTCATTGAGCACCTAGTGTCACACATCTAATTAGGTATTAGAGATAAAATGGTATGTCAGTCCAAGGTCACAACTCTGTGACAACCTGTGGGAAAAGCAGATGATCAAATAAGTAATGACTATGCAATGTGGTAAATGCTGTAATAGGAGAAGCAGGTTATTAAAAATAATATCTTAGGCAGTGACTGTGTGTCAGATGTTTGTAGCCACTGTCTCTAATTCTCACAACATCCTGCAAATGAGTGTGCTGTGGCTGAACCACGGCGTCAGTATCTGCATCACCATTGACATCTTAAATTCCCATCCTGGTCTCCATATTGCACCTGCCAACCTGCTTTACTCATTCAGGCATCAATCAAACTTTGCCTGGTATTATGCAGCACACTGCACACCCTGGGGAGCAAAGACCACCTGGAAGAACTGTCAAGCTGGCTACAAGGACGGGGCTTGGCACAGGGAAGTCTATGGTCACAGACCAATGGAGTATTTCAGTCAGCAAGTCATTGGGCTCCTAAAAAGGAGAAAGCATCATGAGGTCATTTATTCAGGAGATGGGACCCAGGTGTTCAGATCATGTAAGGTCAGACAGCAGAAGAGGGAAGAAGGCCAGGCCCTCAGGATAGCAATGTTCGGAGAGGTGCCCAGAAAGCTCACAGGTCAGGCTGAACCACAGCCAAGGGTGTAACCAGAGCCCAATGGTGGGACAAGCCAGCCTGCAGCTGCCCCAAGTGCCAATTGATAAGAGAACTGAAGGCACCTGGGGCATTAAAACCACCCAAGTGTAACAGCAGATGGAGAAATCTGCATTTATAAGAATTCCTCCCATACACCACTAGCTCCTGGGATCCAGGATGACACCCCAAAGGGCCTCCTGGAGTCAATACAGAAGGTCACCAAGCAGTCTTCTAAAGGTGATGTCCATTCACTGCAGGGACTTGTTTCCACTCGGAAGGTGTGCAAGTTTGAGGCCAGAGAGAGGTGCATTATTTAGAATCAGAGTGGAGAGGCCCAGTGCTGGCAGCATTGGGTCTCCCCATGACCCTTTCCGACAGTGCCTCCATTCCCCAAATTGGCAAGCAGATATTGAAAAGAATATTGAGTTGCAGGCCGAATTATTAGCCTGCCTGGAACACCCACGTGTCTCGGCCAGTCCTGCGGATGATATCTATATTTGTTTAACTCTTTACTGCTGATAAGATGCTTTTACATGTGTTAGATGACCTGATTTTCACAACAGCCATGAGATAATCACTCGGCCTCTCATTTTTTAGATGAAGATCTGAGGGTCAGAGAGGGTAAGTGACCTGTTCAAGGTTATAAAGCTAGCAAGCGGCAGAGCTGATTCTGGATCAGGATATCTGTCCAGTGATCTATTAGCTGTATCACTACTGTAATAAGCAGACTTTATCAAGTTCTTTAGAGTTCAAAGCCAACTTTTATAGCAGTCTGGGGCAGTACAACAGACAAACACTAACACACGTAAACAGACTGACAGACACAGACACACAGACATACCCACATACTCATCCTCCAACATACATACTCTCCGTTTTCCTAAAAGTAAAATGACAACAATAATATTCTACTTATTTAAAAATCAATTTTCCCTCCTCTAGCCGTGAACCTTGTCTCAGTACATCTCTAAGACGAGTAGCTATTATTTAGATGGCTGATATTATAGTATATAAAGTCTTAAATCCTAGCTATTGGTCTGCGTATAACTCGCTGCTTAGAACAACCTTGTGTGAAATATCAGCCCATTTCCATTTTCTGCCACTAAAACTCCTGTCTCCACTCCCAATCTTCTTTCACATGAGGCAGCATCTTTCCTACAGGTCTGTCTTACGTCCAGACTTGTTTTCAGGAATTGGTTATTTCCACTTAAAAATCATAGGACATAAAAATCAGAGGACTTGAAAAAAACTAAAAAAGAAAAAAAACAACCCAACCATTTAACCCATTTTTAAGCAAAACCCAAAGCTATAGCAGCTAGAAGGGGCACGTACCCTTTCTTTTTAAAAATTCCCAACTCTCAGTTTTTCAGAGCACTTCTTTCAAAGACAGAGGTCACAGAAATTAAATTATTCAAGAAACAACTTGTCAATTATTCTTGCACAGTGGGGAGACAGTTATACACAGAAATGTAGACAGAGCCAAAATCAAAGCCAAGCATCAGTGACAAACCCGAAAACCACCGGCACATTGGCCGAGGGCTCGTCATCACACCCACAAAATAAAGATTACAGACTCCCCGCGCCAGCCACAGGGAGGCCTCATTTTTTTTCTTTCTTATAACACATAACGCTAATTTAATTACCCAGCTGGTGTTAGTGGTAGCTTTTAGCAAAAGATCTTAATGAAAATAAGGTCAATACACTCAATCCATAAAGCAATCATCTCACCTGATTTTAATCATCTCTCTATAAGAGAATTTAGATAATCAGGCCATACTACAGAAACAGAATTCAAATACATTTTTTTTTTCACCTTTCCCCCTTACCTCCAAAGGAAAACTCCATATGCCACTCTTTCTGGAAACCACAGGGATAAAGTGATTTAATTCTAGTTAAACCAAGTATTTCAACCACATACTCATAAATCTTAATCTTAATCATAGCCACGAAACATGATTTTTGAGAGCTTTCCTTCTGATTTACTCAGTCAGTAAATCTCCAATACATAGCAAGCAACTCCAAAGCCAGTGATGTTCTCAGCCAATACTAAACATATAGAGAAATATGCGGTTACAGTAACTTTTTAAAAATGGCCTGCATTCTGCAGTATTATTTAAACCCATAAGACATTTTTCAGTTAAGCTCAACTTTCACAATTCTCATTAGGTAATCTAGGGTGTGGCTGTTTGTAAATTTCCTTTTCACCACAAGGAAGCTGATATCAGGACATCATATGTATATGGAAAAATACATATTTTGATACAAGGGTAAGTCAGTGCATATTTTTTTATTTGTTTAGAGATCCTTTTGCCCACGTTACGCACAATACAAATACACTGCAGTCAAATTTCATAGGCTGAGTTTAAAGTTAGGTGTTAAAACTCGGTTTTCTGCTCCAAAAAGATGGGAACTCAACACACCCTGTCAAATACCCAGTCAATGGGAAACCAACCCAGCTCTTAGATGACCCCAAAGAAACCATTCTTTGTTCACCTAGAAACTGAAGGACTTGACACACAGAATCACAGCTCCCACAGCAATGGAATAGGCTCTGAATCCAGATGGCCATATTACACTCTCACTCATTGATTTGTTAAAAATTTAACATTAGGAATGAAACCAAAGCTACCACTAACACCAACTGGGTAATTAAATTCCTGGCTTGAGTCCGTTTCAAAATCCAAACCCAACATCAACATCTGGCAAGTCTCCATACAGGCAGGGCACAATACTTGTGCATGTTACTCCAAAAATTCAGAAGGAAGGCAAGAATGAAGATTTAAAAAGCCTATTGGTTACTTTTATTGTCGGTTTTAATCACACAAGAGCTGACTCCTATTGGAATTTTATCCTAGCATTTGCCTCCTTGTGTCTTGAGGGCAAAAGCTGATTAGAGTCTCTGCAGACAATTCAGTCTGCTCTTGTCCAGGGGTCTTGATCAATACACTTTGCATCATAACCTAACACTGAAACTGCCTCTCCACCCCAGTTCCTTTGACTACGTGGTTTATTTCTGGTCCCTAGCCCTCACCGGGTAACTCATTTCTCTATAATTTGCGCATCTCCTGGAAGGGTGAGGGAGACGCCTGATTCAAACTGCATTTGTTCACAGCCCACTGCCCACAACATTATGCAGCCCCACAACTCAGTAGGGTACGCCTCTGGCACCCCGTACCTGCCAAGTTCCTCGCCGGTGTCGTAGTAATCATCCACGTTTTCCTGCCTGAACACGGTCATGATAAACCTTCACGCCTCACCAAAGCCCAGCGCACTTCAGCTCCGCTTCCCAAACCATCACCACCGCTCCTTCGCCTCCATGGGCCCCTCATGCATCAGTCTCCGGTCCTTAAAAAATAATAAATAAATAAATAAATAAATAGATAGATAGATAGATAGATAGATAGAAGGCAATAATACTAATAAAATGACAACCCAAAAATACCTTCCTAGGGCTAAGACCCGCTGCTATAGACCACTTTTCCGGAGCTGCCCCTCCCACCAGGTGGAGAGGAGCACCCTTTGTTAAAACCGGGCCAGGGACGTTCCCCAGCCCGCATCGCCGGCGCGCTTGGGGCCGGGCACAACCGCACCCCAAGACCCGCGTCCCCAAAAGCAGGGTGCTCTGTACTGATAAGAACCAGCTCCGGAAGTAACTGGCCTCCCGCCTCCCCTTTTTCTGCACACACGCCCACCCAGCTCCCCACCTCCAGGGACGCCGCGGAAGAATGAAGCAGTAGCCGGGGAAGAACGCGCCCGGCTGGAAACATCACTCTCCAACAGGCATCGCGGTGCACCCCCGCGCCACCTCTCGGCTCCCGCACCACGGTCGCCACCCCTTCTCCTCCCTGGAGCCAGGCAGTCCCTAGAGGCACATTCCTGGTGATTCCCGCTCCGTTACCGAGCCGACCCAGCGTGCGACCGCCCGGGGGAACAGTGGAGGGAAGGGAGCGGCCGAGGGAGGCGCGGCCGCCCGCTGCCGGTCTGCGCGCCCTGACACAAAGCACTCGGCCCGGCCCGCGCCACCTGTTCCCACCCGGCCCGCAGGGCTGGGGGCGCCTCCTCTCCCCGCAGCCAAGTTTCCCCCGCCTTGGCCTTCCCGGTAGCCCGGGGCGCTGCCCGGCAAACCACGCCGCGCTGCGGCGGCGAAAGCAAAAGCAGGCGGCGGGGCCCGGGGGGAGCCGAGGAGCTGTGCGCGGCCACTCACCCGGCGCCCGGGAGCTGCTGCCCGGGTCCCTCCGAGCGCGGTGGGAGGCCGATCGCTGGCGCCAGCGCCGGAGACGAGCGGGGCGGTGGCGAGAGCGCAGGGAGGGAGCGAGTGGGGAACGCGGATCTCGTGCGCCCGCCCCAGCGTCTGCTCAGTCGGGATTTCCCGCTCCGGCTCGGGAGCAGCCCCTCGGCTCCTCGCCGGCTTCCGGGCGATGGGCGGCCGGCAAGCGACCAATGGGGACCCCGCGGGCGGGCTAGCTGCTCGGCCCACCCACCTCCAAGCTGCCTAGCCAGGCGGGCGCTGCGGATTGTGAGCAGCGCTCGCTGCTCCCCTCGGCTCACCGCTCCGGACTCACTGGCGCGCTCTACCGCGCACACCCCGCACACACCCACCCACTCCACACCCACGCCGAGAGGAGAGCGAGCGCAGCCTCGCGCAACGTGGGCGCCCCACCTGTGACACGCCGCTATGCTGCCCCCTTCGGCCGGGTTCCAGAGAAATGCGACTCCTGTGTCCCGCAAAAGTGATCGCCGGCGGTGTGCCAGGAATGGTGCTCGCCACGGGAAAATCACCGAGACCAAAATAGATTTTAAAAAATATCCTGTCCTCGTGAAACTTACATTCTGGTGGAGAAGATGCAAACAGATAAGATTATTTTCGAAGAGATCAGTGCTATTGAGACAATAAAACAGGATAATGGGATAGAGAATGACAAGGAGGAAGTGGGCCACATTAGATGGAGTTTTTCTCCAAGATAGGTGTTTTGAGCTCATAATAACTATAAAAGGCGTGCAACCAGAGAAAAATGGGTTGAGGTCTCAGAGGCCCAACGAATCAACAGAAACCAAGGGTGTCTGTGTGCTGCCCAATACAATACTGTCTGTTGATGAGTTGAAATGTGGCTAGTTCCAAATGAGATGTGCAATAAGTGTGAAATACGCATTGGATTCCATGACAGTATGGAAATAAAAATGAAAAATATCTCATAAATACATTTATATTAACCACATGTTCAAATGATAGTACTTTGGATATATTGGGTTAAATAAACTATATTATTAAAATTAGTTTCATCTTTTACTTTTTAAAATGCGGCTATTAGAAAATATAAAAGTACCAGTGTTATATTTCTATGGGCTGAGGTAGCCTACACACCATGTTTCTAGTTCTCTGTACTTTTTACCCCATGTTTCCACTAAGCCTATGGGTGTAGGAAACAGAAAGGATGGTTCCCCCATAGGAACTGCTAGAGATCCCCAGAGAAAGGCCCCCACAGGGAAATCCGCCTTCCTGCCTAGAATTACAAAAAATGATGCGTGAGACCTCTGAGATTTCAGATCCACAACGTTGTTCAAATTCCCAGATTTTCTAAAATGGAATAATTTAAACTCTCTTGGGTCAACAGAAATTTTCAACCTTCGATATTTTGATCTCTTGCGGGGTGGGGGAGTGTGATGCCCCTCAGACCTTAGGTCACACCGTCTCTTATTGAACATTTTAATGGCCCACAGGAAGGGCACATTTTCATGAGATAGAATTGAGGGAAGGGTCTACATTAGGAGGTAGTATGAACCCAAGTAGTGGGGTTTGAGGATTAATACAAAAGGATCTTGGGAAGTGAGAAATAGTAAAAAAAAAAAAATAAATAACAAAAAAGTGATTCAGAGAAACCAAGATGGCGGCATAGGTAAGCACCTAAACTGCTGCCTTGCACAACAATTTCAAAACTACAACTAAAAGACAGAACGGACACCATCCAGAACCACAGGAAAGCTGGCTGAGTGAAAATTCTACAACTAGAAGGAAAGAGAAAAGCTCACAGAGAATTGAAGGTACGGCAAAGGGTCTTTGTGCGCGCAGAGAGGAAGGGGGGCTGAGAGCCTGGCTGACTTTCTCTGGCGGAAGGGGGAAGGAAGCCCCTGACCGCACTGAACCCCAGTTCTGACTGCACTGAACCCCAGTTCCAGGCGAGCCCCTGGGGACCCACGCTCTTGTGGGGGGAGTCTGGACTCTCGGGCGGAGACTCAGGAGCCGGGGAGGCAGAGGTCTGAAGGCGCGCACGTGTGCGCAAGGGCAAGGCTGACAGGAAGCCAAGACTGAGACTCCACCCCATCCAAGCTGAGCACAGAGGCTATTGCAATTTGGCAAGTCTAATCCTATAAGGCTGTCTCCAGCACCGAACTTCTCCCAGCATAGACACAGCTGATCCTTACAGCCAACTGGCCTGGAGGTCAATTCTTCCCAGTGATACCAACAACAATCAAGACTTAATTACAACAAGGCTGTACACACAGTCCACAAAGGGGTGCACCAAGAGTGTCCACCTCAGGTTAACTGGGGAGGCAGACCCACTGGGCCATATTGGAAACCTAGCACACAAATCTACCCTACCAACTCAGAGAAGCAGTGAAAATGCGGCGTCAAAGAATCAGATCACAAACGAAAGAAATGGAGGAAAACAAACGACTGGATATAGAATTCAAAACCACGGTTATAAGGCTTTTCAAGAATATCCTAGAAAAGGCCGATAAATATAACGAGACCCTCGAAGAAATGAAAAAGGACCAACTAGAAATTAAACATACACTGACTGAAATAAAAAATATTATACAGAGACCCAAAAACAGACTAGAGGAACACAAAAGTCAAGTCAAAGAATTGAAATACAAAGAAGCAAAAAACACTCAACCGAAAAAGCAAAAAGCAAAAAAAAAAATCCAAAAAGTTGAAGATAGTGTAAGAAGACTCTGGGACAACTTCAAGCGTACCAACATCAGAATTATAGGGGTGCCAGAAGAAGAGAGAGAGCAAGATACTGAAAACCTATTTGAAGAAATAATGACAGAAAACTTCCCCCGCCTGGTGAAAGAAATAGACTTACAAGTCCAGGAAGCCCACAGAACCCCAAACAAAAGGAATCTAAAGAGGACCACACCAAGACACATCATAATTAAAATGCCAAGAGCAAAAGACAAAGAGAGAATATTAAAAGCAGCAAGAGAAAAACAGTTAGTTACCTACAAGGGAGCACCCTCCATACGACTGTCAGCTGATTTCTCAACAGAAACTATGCAGGCCAGATGGGAGTGGCAAGAAATTTTCAATGTGATGAATAGCAAGAACCTACAACCAAGATTACTCTACCCAGCAAAGCTATCATTCAGAATTGAAGGGCAGATAAAGAGCTTCACAGATAAGAAAAAGCTAAAGGAGTTCATCACCACCAAACCAGTATTATATGAAATGCTGAAAGGTATTCTTAAAGAAGAGGAAGAAGAAAAAAGTAAAGAGAAAAATTATGAACAACAAATACATATCTATCAACAAGTGAACCTAAAAACCAAGTGAATTAAAAACCTGAGGAACAGAATAATCTGGTGAATATAATAGAATCAGGGGCATAGAAAGGGAGTGGACTGATAATTCTCAGGGGGAAAGGATATGGGGGGTTCATGAAGAGACTGGACAAAAATCATACACCTATAGATGAGGACAGGGAGGGGGAGGTAAGGGCAGAAGGTGGGGTGGGAACTGGGTGGAGGGGAGCTATGGGGGGAAAAAGGAGAAACAATTGTAATAATCTGAATAAAGATTTATTAAAATAAAAAAAATAAAAAAATAAAAATAATAAATTAAAAAAATAAAAAGTCTTTGCAAAGTATTATGCTAAGCGAAATAAGCCAGTCAGAGAAAGACAAGTAACTCATGATCTCACTTTTTGTGGAATCTAATGAACCAAGAAAAAACAAACAAACAACAAAAAACCCTGATGAACAAAAAAGATCCAGAGATATTGAAGCATGCAAAAGATCCAGAGATATTGAAGCATGCAATGTATTTCAGAGGGCGGGGTTGGGGAAGTGGAAAAAGATTAACCAAAGAATTTATATGTATATATGCATAGCCTATGGACAGAGAACAGTGGGAGGAAGGTCTGGGGTTGGGACTGAGTTGGGTGAAGGGATCAATGAGGATGTGGGGAGGGAGGGTGACATCTGTAATACTTTTAACAATAAAGATAAAAAAAAAAAAAAAAGTGATTCATCTGGGGGAAATGCAAATGAATACATCTGTCACAGGGAAAATTAAAACACAGGTGTTTGGGAGAAACTTGGAAAGTGCTTATGGATGACTGCTTTATGGATAACATTTTTCCTGCAAAATAAATGTGTTTTTCAAGGCAATGAAAAATATTGGCCCCATTTGGGCACTGGCATGTCTTCCCTTCTCTATTCGACATGCTGATCACAGGAGATTTTCTGGGGTAATGAAAAAGAGCATGGACTTGGGAATCACAAACTTGGGTTAATATTGGTGGACCATTTAACAGCTGAATGACATTGGGTGTGTCACTTCACTTATTCCTGAGCTTCATGTCTGTGCTAATTTAGACAAGCATTTTAGAGAAGGAAAATGTGGTAGTTGAAAAACGTACCCCAAAACTCAGTCAAGAAGTAGGTAGATTCTACTTCCCCTTTCTGTGAATATGAGTTGGCCCTAGTGGCTTGCTTCTAAGAAAATATGATGGAAGTGATGTCCTTCCAAGGGTAGGTCCGACGGTGTCAGAGCTTCTGCCTGTCTGCCTCTCTGTCTGTCTCTTTTTCTCTCTTGAACCTGCACTTTTCTGGCTCTCTCCACTCACTTGTCAGCTGCCATGGTTACCCAGGGGCTGCCATGTGGAGAGATCACAGACAGAGAGAAGGAAGCCAGCTGTTCCAGCCCTACCCCTCACCCCAGCTATTTGTGTCTTTACAGCCCAAGTTCTGTAAGCAGAATAAATTATTGTTACTGTTTTAAGTCCTTATTTTGGGGTGGTTTGTTATACACCAATAGATAACCGATAAGGAAATTACAAAGAAAATAAAAAAACTTGTAACAATTATTTTTTCACTTATTCATTTAAAATATATATATATATATTATTATTGATTTTTTACAGAGAGGAAGGGAGAGGGATAGAGAGTTAGAAACATTGATGAAAGAGAAACATCAATCAGCTGCCTCCTGCACACCCCCTACTGGGGATGTGCTCACAACTAAGGTACATACCCTTAACTGGAATTGAACCAGGGACCCTTGACTCCGCAGGCCAATGCTCTATCCACTGAGCCAAACCGGTTAGGGAACTTATTCCTCAAATAACTCTGTAAATTAGGTTCTAAACAACACACACACACACACACACACACACACACACACACACTCACACACACTTCATACTTAACCTTCTTAATATCAGTTTCATCACCTGCAAAATGGGGACAATAATAGGCCCTTGCATTTTCCTCAGAGTTGGGAGAATCTAAAGCGATAGTGCACAAAACAAGACTCTGTACATTATAAAAATGCATAGAATGTCAGTATTATATTTTTCATCATGTTCCAAGCAAGAAGGGACAGCACTAAGGGACATCTCTCACAATGCAGATGATAATACAATAGCCCTGAAACTATGAGATTCAAGCTGGAAAGGACTTTCACGAAAATAACTGATGATATAGACAACAGATTATGATAATCATGTTCATAGCTTTGAAAACAGTCTCAAATATAAAACTTAGAATATTATTTTATATGTATTAGTCAGGGTAAGAATCCTACTGCTGTGAAACCCAACAAATATCAGAGGCTTGACACATTAAAGGTTTATTTCTTGCTCTCAGCACAGATGTTTAGAGGGCGTGGGGTGAGGGCTCCACTCCACGTAGTATTCAGGGACCCAGGTTTTGCCCTCCCATGGATCCATGGTCTCTCGGTGCGTCTGAGTTTCTCAGTTGGTCCTTTTCATCTATTGGCTGATAAGAGAAGAGAGAATCCAAGCCATACTGGCCAGGCTAGAAGTTTAAGGCTTAATCCTTTGCGGGGAGAGGGGGATAAGGCCTTTTAAGATCAACCAAAGTGAATTATACTAACTCAGTTAACCTCTGGGCTACTTTTAAATAACAGGCCTTTGGCTTTTAGGAATGGTTAATACTTTCAAATGGCTCCATGAGAAAGCTTCTGCACCCATGGTTTTGCTGTTGAAGATATTGCCCATTACGCAACTGAGTGCTTCTTGTATAAGCAGTCTCATGACTGATTCCAGTTCCTTTCAGTGTTGAGTGCTGAGAACTTGCCTCTCTTGACCAAATGTTTCTTTTTTTTTTTTTGTTGCCAGACAATGAAAATTATAGAGCTTACTCCGCTCTCCATTTCTCCCTGGATATTCCTCAGAGTTGTTGGAAGAATCTAAAGAGATAATGCACAAAACAAGATAATGCAGAAAGCATGTGCCAAGATCAGAAAGTACAGTCCTCCAAGTGGTGTCCATTTACCATGTCCTCTGAGTCAATCAATAAGCATTTATTATCTAGTATATATTAGATGCTAAGGATGCAGAGATAAAAGAAACATTCTCTGTCCTCAAGTAACTTAGTCTAGTGAGGAAGACCAAGGAACAAAGAGACAATTCCATTAAAGTGTGATTGTGCCAGATACAATCCATTTGCTTCTCTAGATTACTATCTACCCTTCTCCACCCTGACAATCAGCAGGCTGAGCTGTAAGATTTTTTTTTTTAAATATATTTTATTGATATTTCACAGAGAGGAAGGGAGAGGGATAGAGAGCTAGAAACATCGATGAGAGAGAAACATCGATCAGCTGCCTCCTGCACACCTCCCACTGAGGATGTGCCCGCAACCAAGGTACATGCCCTTGACCGGAATCGAACCCGGGACCTTTCAGTCCACAGGCCGACGCTCTATCCACTGAGCCAAACCGGTTTCGGCTGTAAGATTTTTTAAACTCACTTCCTTGTCCTCTGGCTTCTGGTCCATTTGGCCAGTGAGGAATTTTGGCATGAGGTCCAGTAGAAGGGAGGAGAATAAGGCCAGGATAGTTACTCTCTTGCTTTTCTCTCTGTAAGGTTGCCTCAGTTACTCTCAGGCAAAAGTCACCATGCCTCACCAGGTAAATTTTTTCCACGTGATTTCCTCTGTCCAGACTTTGGTAACCACTCTTTCTCCTTGTCTCTTTGGACCTAGAGTTGGTGCCAGCTCCACTGTTACTAACCTGTGTTCCTGCCCCATCTCTTATGGTTCCCCTGCACCTCCTTGAATCATCCTCATTTGAATATGCCATCTCTTTCCTCTGGGACTCTGCTTGATAGCGTAAGAGAGAGGAATCTCAGACTGCTGTGGAAACACAAAGGTCATAGCACTTAATTCAGATAAAGGCTAGGGATGGGGGGTAACCATAGGAGTGAGCCTGGGGTTTCAGAAAAGTTTCCTAGAGGAGCTGACATCCTAGTAAAAAATCATGAAAGAAGAGTAAGAGCAGAAAAAATGGTGGATGATGGGATGGTAAAGTTGGGAGATCCGGAGAGCATCTAGACAGAGGAAAAGAGTGAGACAAAAATCACAGACGAGAGAAAGATAATGGCTCATTCAGGCATCTATAAGTAGTAACAGGTCACACAATGAAATGGCAAGAAGTAAGAATAGAGAGGGGATGGGTCTTTTGCACCATACTCAGGTCTTGGATAAGAGTGGAAAGGTAAACCAAGCTAGATCTTATAGTCTTGTCCATTATGCTCAACACTTGGGTCTTCACTCTGAAGACTCTTTGATACTCAGGGTTGATTAATTTGGCACATTCTCAGAGATGGTGGGTAGAGGAACACTATAAGATACTTTAAGGAAGTAAAAATCGTAGGACTTGGTACTTAAGAAAAAGGACAGAGGCAAGGCACTATCCAAAGTTTTAGTTGAGTGATGAGGTAGATATTGCTGCCATGTAGACTGAAATACAGGTGGGCAAGCTGTTTGGGGGAGACCAAATGTCTTGGAGATCTGAAATTTGAGGTGCCCATGGGCATCTAGATGATGTCAAAGTATAGATGGGTACCTATGGGATAGACAGGGGTGATTGTGGTGTACACCAGAGGTAGGTGAGGTCACCTAGGAACAGGATATAAGACTAAAAAGAGGAGCACTAGGGACAGAACTCTTGGGAACAGAAGCATATTAACCTAAACAAATACGGAGGAAAGTATGCCTGGGCAATAGCTATAGATTGTCAATTAGCCTTGTGAGCAGTTATGGTTTGCTTGTATTTCTTGGGGCTAGAATGGGAACCACTAATGCGTGGTGAATGAAAACCTCATGAATATTGAGTGCCTCGTATGCCTCCTGTATATATATTACATCACGAATATTTGTTGTCTTCTCAGCTTAGTAGGTGATTAACTTCCTTATCTATG
This sequence comes from Plecotus auritus, assembly GCF_963455305.1. Taxonomy (NCBI): domain Eukaryota; kingdom Metazoa; phylum Chordata; class Mammalia; order Chiroptera; family Vespertilionidae; genus Plecotus; species Plecotus auritus. Next base: position 153,929,395 of record NC_137776.1, on the reverse strand, counting down.
CTTAACACGTCTTGTGGGTTTCATCCATCCCTTTTACTTTCTTATTTTCTACAGCAAAATGTAATACTCACAAACAAAATAGCAAATGCACATTGCACACCTTCTTCTGAGCTGTGAGCTATTTAAAGCACCCCTCTGACCTCTTTTACCACCATTGCTCCAAAAACACAGCCTTTTTGTAGCACATGGGTGTACAGATTGGGGCTTCACATTACCTGCCTGGCCCTCTGAACTAGAGGATTGTGGCGCCAGGTTTAAGACTCCATGGCATGGACCTTGCCTAACTCTCTTTACCTCCGACTCAGTTTCTTTCCAGTTTTCATTTATTGGGCCTCGTGGTATTGCATGTATCTCTATCTCTAACCCTCATTAAGTCCTTCGTAAAAACAAGCAGGGAGTAAATAAAGACATATAAGTCACTGACCAGTATTTGAAAGGCCAGAGGAGATTGTAAGTATCTCAGGTTACAGGTTTACTTTTACCTTTAGTCTGATTTCTTTTAATGCCTGGCCCAATTTCTTTTAGGTTCTGACACCACCTGAAGTGAAGGATTGGTAGCACTGAACAGCACTTACAAAACTCATGGCCCAGAACCGTGGTCAGCAAACTGCGGCTCGCGAGCCACATGAGGCTCTTTGTCCCCTTGAGTATGGATGGCTCTTCCACAAAATACCACGGCCTGGGCAAGTCTATTTTGAAGAAGTGGCGTTAGAAGAAGTTTAAGTTTAAAAAATTTGGCTCTCAAAAGAAATTTCAATCGTTGTACTGTTGATATTTGTCTCTGTTGACTAATGAGTTTGCCGACCACTGGCCCAGAACATCAGCCGGGTTCCTAACTAAATGTACACAGAGCTGCCACTAGGCAGTGTAGATGTCACTCATTTTGCTGGTAATGCCAATTAGCACTCATGTAACCTGTACCCTTCCTCCCCATAGGGCTTTCCGCTATTGGATGTTAAGAGCCCTTAGCTACCAGAGTCTGTTTCCCTTTGAGATACATAGATATGATGGAGAAGGAGAAGAGTGAAACATTCAAAAGAGTTTCTGTTTTGTCAAACTTAAAGCAAGATGGAAAAAAAATCACCCAGAAAGAAGCACTCAACATTATTCATCCATTAGAACTGGATGCACAAATCACAATTACAGATAACATCTGAACTTACAGCCATGCTGATTGAGTGATGAAGTTATTTCCTGTGGCTTCCAACTTTTTTTCCTCTGTGGTGACTAATGAACCTCTTTAGAACCACCCAGATTTAATACCAGTGATTTCTATTTGTTTGTCTTTCAGCAAAAATCATGGTAAAAATATTTCCAGTTGGTATCAAAATTCATCTTTTAGGGGCAGATAGGGATTAAATTTTACAGAAAATTCAACATCAGTGAAAGCCTTTAGGTAGGTGCCTTGGCATGGTTTCATGAACTGCAAAGTCCCATTACTCAAGCCAGTGAAGTGATTTACAGCTTTATTCATAGCAGCTTGGTAGGATTTATAGAAATATTGCTTTTTTAAAAAGATAAACTTGCCATAAATTCTTCCAGGAGGTTTTGTCAGTTTGAAGATTTGCAAATAGAGCGATAATCTTTGATCCTTTCAATGCTGTAGTCTCATAAATTTATACACCTATAAAATTGGTGATTTTTGATTATCTAGACTCAACAAGTACAATATTTTTGCTTTTCTAGACTCAATATACTCTTTAAAAAATTATATGAGTATAATTGGCCAATTTATTTCTTGCTTAAACATTTTCTGGATTTTTTTTCTCTTAATTTTAAGAGATTCTGAGTTGATAAAAAATTTCTGAGGAAATACCTCTCAAGAACACTATATTGGGTTGTAAAGTATATGATTGTCTAATTACTATGCTGTATACCTAAAACTAATACAAAATAATATTGAAAGGCAACTAAAATTGAAAAATAAAATAAATGAAGTTTAACAACAGAATGGTGGTTACAAGAGGAGAAAGAGGTTGGGGAGAGGGTGCAGTGGGTAAATGGCTCTAATCCTATATAATAAAAGGGTAATATGCAAATAGACCAAACAGCAGAACTGAAAAACCAATCAAAGTGTAATATGCTAATGATATGCTAAGGCTGCTCAACCGCTCACTATGACGTGCACTGATCACCATGGGGCAGACAGTCAACTGGTTGACCAGTTGCTATGATGTTCACTGACCACCAGGGGGCAGATGCTCTGACCAGTAGGGTAGCTTGCTGCTGGGGTCCAGCCGATCAGGACTGAGCGAGATGGGCCGGACACTCCCTGGAGCCCTCCCACGGTCCCTCCCTGGCCCAATTGTGCATCAGTGGAGTCCCTCAGCCTGGCCTGAACCCTCTCGCAATCCTGGACCCCTCAGGAGATGTCAGAGAGCTAGTTTCAGCCCGATCCCACAGGCCATTCCCCTTGGGAGGGTGTCAGACGCAGGGCTCATGGCTGGTGAGTGCTGCTGTGGCAGCTTGAGCCTCTCCCGATTAGGACTGATTGGGCACAAGCCCATGGCAGGCACAGTGGGGCAGGGATGAGAGGGAGTGGCAGGTAGGAGCTGCAAGCAGCATTGGACGTGGGTTTTGGCCAATCCATGCAGACCACCCAGAGGGACCCCACCCATGCACAAATTAGTGCACCGGGCCTCTAGTCTATATATATAAAAGGCTATTATGCTAAGTGTCCAACCATCTGACCGGTTGATATGATGTGCACTGACCACCAGGGGGCAGACCCTCAATGCAGAAGAGGCTGAGCTGCAGTGACTTGGCAGTGGTGATTCTCAGGTGATGCACCCCAAAACCAGAGAGGAGGGAGCCCGATTCCTTGCAGGGCCACGTGATTTCACCTTTGACTATGGGTTATGTTGTTGCTGGGGCCCTGCCGGCCCTGAATCTGGTTTACTGCACACTTGTGTTTGTGTTTCACATCCTGTATGACAGCAACTTTGCAGAGTGCCCTCTTGCACTCCGGGACCCCTCAGGGGATGTCAGAGAGCTGGTTTTGGCCCCAACCCCGGAGGCCAGGCCGAGGGACCCCACCTGCTGGAGGGACCCCACTCACTCTGCAGACACAAGGGAGGGACCGCAGGAGATTGGCTCCAGGGTGTGTCCGGTCCATCTTGCCCAGTCCCACCGCACCAGCCACCTTCTAATTAATTCTCTTTCAGTGGAAAGGAAATTATAATATACTAGTGACCCGAATCTGTGCACCGGGTCACTAATATATTATAATGGAAGGAAACTAACTTTGAGCAGGGAACAAGCAATAGAGCACACAGATGTCAAATTAAAATGTTGTACTCATAAAGAGTATATACTGTTATTAACCAGTGCTACCCCAATAAATTTAATTTAAAAAGAATAATATAGCCCAACTGGCATGGTTCAGTGGTTGAGTGTTGACCTACAAAGCAGGAGGTCATGGTTTGATCCCCAGTCAGGGCACATGCCCAAGTTTCAGGCTTGATCCCCAGTGTGGGGCCTGCAGGAGGCAGCCGATCAATGATTCTCTCTCATCATCATCATCATCTCTCTCTCTCTCTCTCTCTCTCTTCTCTCTCTCTCTCCCCCTTCATCTCTGAAATAATAAAAAAAAATGTATTAAAAGAAAAAGAACACTATACTGGGTTTATACCACTGTAGAAATCCAGACTTACATCTGATAGGTTAATGTTCCTCGTTCATTTAATTATTTATTGAGTGATAAGGACAATGGTGAATAAGACAGATCCAAGGAGTTTATGATTTAGAAGTAGGCACATTTTGTATTTCTTTTTTTTTTTTTTTTTTAAATATATTTTATTGATATTTCACAGAGAGGAAGGGAGAGGGATAGAGAGCTAGAAACATCGATGAGAGAGAAACATCAATCAGCTGCCTCCTGCACACCTCCCACTGAGGATGTGCCCGCAACCAAGGTACATGCCCTTGACCGGAATCGAACCCGGGACCTTTCAGTCCGCAGGCCGACGCTCTATCCACTGAGCCAAACCGGTTTTGGCAACATTTTGTATTTCTTTAGATTCTTCTTAAATAAAAGATCTACTTGTGTGTTTTGTTTTGTTTTCTGAAATGTCTTGTTTAAGTTTTCCAGAAGAAATTCTCCAAAGGGAGCTCTGCAACCACAATCAACAAAGGTACCTCCTGACCAAGATTACTGAAAAAGGCCTAATAAGTGAAAACGCGTTGCTCACCTCTTCTGCATACCTCTACTCCACTCCCTCACCAGCATTTGGTGTTGTCACTGTGTTGGCCATTCAAATAGATGTGTAGTGGAATCTCGTTGTTGTTTTAATTTGCATTTCCCTGATGACGTATGATGTGGACATCTTTTTATATGCTTACTAGAGGCCCGGTGCACGAAATTCATGCACGGGGGGGGGGGGTGTCCCTCAGCCCAGCTTGCACCCTCTCAAATCTGGGACCCCTCGAGGGATGTCCCCACTGGGATCGGGCCTAAACGGGCAGTCGGACATCCCTCTCACAATCCAGGACTGCTGGCTTCCAACTGCTCACCTGCCTGCCTTCCTGATTGCTCCTAACCACTTCTGCCTGCCAGCCTGATCACCCCCTAACTACTCCCCTGCCAGCCTGATTGATGCCTAACTGCTCCCCTGCCAGCCTGTTTCCCCCTAACTGCCCTCCCCTACAGGCCTGGTCCCCCCAACTGCTCTCCCCTGCAGGCCTGGGTCCCTCCCAACTGCCTTTCCCTGCAGGCCTGGTCGCCCCCAACTTCCCTCCTCTGCCAGCTTAGTCACCCCTAACTGCCCTCTCCTGCAGGCTTGATTGCCCCCAACTGCCCTCCCTTGCAGGCCTGGTCCCTCCAAACTGCCCTCCCTTGCTGGCCATCTTGTGGTGGCCATCTTGTGTCCACATGGGGGCAGGATCTTTGATGACATGGGGGCAGCCATCTTGTGTGTTGGAGTGATGGTCAATCTGCATATTACACTTTTATTAGATAGGATAGAGGCCTGGTGCACGGGTGGGGGCCAGCTGGTTTGCCCTGAAGGGTGTCCCAAATCAGGGTGGGGGTTCCTTTGGGGCATGGGGTGGCCTGGGCGAGGGGCCTGTGGTGGTTTGCAGGCCGGCCACGCCCCCTAGTGACCCAAGCAGAGGCCCTGGGATCTGGGGTTGATTTATCTTCTACAATTGGAACTTTGTAGCCTGGAGCGAAGCCAAGCCTTCTGTTGGGATTTATATATCTTCTATAATTGAAACTTTGTAGCCTTAAGGGGAGGCCTGGGCCGGCCAGGATGTGCGGAAAGCTTGGCTTCCTCTATTGCCAGGGGAAACCCTAGCCTCCTGCTCTTTCCAGCTCTGTGGCTGCCGCCATTTCTATTTGGGTTTATGTATCTTCTATCATTGAAACTTTGTAGCCTTGAGTGGAGGCCTAGGCTGGCAAGGGCAGGCAGAAAGCTTGGATTCCTCCATTGCCCGGGAAACCCAAGCCTCCCTCCTGCTCTCTGTGGCTGTAGCCATTTTGGTTGGGTTTATTTGCATATTTGCTCCTGATTGGCTGGTGGGCGTGGCTGGTGGGCATGGCTTGTGGGTGTAGTGGAGTGATGGTTAATTTGCATATTACTCTTTTATTAGATAGGATTTGCCATCTATGTATCTTCTTTGGCAAAGTGTCTGTTAAAGTATGTTGCCCATTTCTAAAAATCTGGTTGCTTGTTGGTTTTTGTTTGTTTTGTGGAGTACTATTTCCCTGTCTGTGTTCCATGGAGTTTAGTTCCTTGACACGTGTGTTCTGTGGGAAAGAGTGGTTTATAGTCAGATGACCTTGGAAAATTTAAAAATAAGCAGAGCTGCCCTAGCCGGCTTGGCTCAGTGGACAGAGCGTCAGCCTGTGGACTGAAGGGCCCCGAGTTTGATTCAGGTCAAGGGCACATGCCTTGGTTGGGGGCTCGTCCCTGGTAGGGGACGTACAGGAGGCAGCCGATTAATGATTCTCTCTCATCATTGATGTTTTGTCTCTTTCTCCCTCTCCCTTCCTCTCTGAAATCAATAAAAATATGTTAAAAATAAGATAAAATAAGCAGAGCTAAATGGTCTTGCTTCAGCACAACTTCTCAGGCCTTTAATATCTTAGTGTGTGGGTAGTGTTCCAAGTCCAGGATTTGGTGAGCCAGGTTATTGGACCCCATTTTGCCAGGAGCATGAGAACAGCTGGGAACACTAGGTGCTGGCAAACTACTTTTTGTGTCCTTCAGCTCCATTGTTCTGCATATAACCATATGGATACATTTCTATTTATGTGCTATTTCTAAGTGAATTTAGGTGGATATAAATATAGGTTATGCCACTCTCTCAAAATTATGCCTGTATGTACCAGAGTAGTCCAAAATTTGGAAACTGTTAAAAGTATTAACCATTCCTGATGTCCTGTTTCCTCCATGAAATTTTCCCTAATATTTATGGTCTACATTGGTCTTTCTTCTCTAAACTACTTTGACCTTTCGCTCCTTCTATGCATTTTACCCCCATAAATGCGTCCCCTTGTATAGCCTTCGTTATTCTATGTTCCATGATCTCATCTCTCAATACAAGTTTTCTTCTTGTATTTGAGTGTCCTACATATGGCTTTTAATTAAAACTGTCAGATAGTTGTTTCTTTTCTAGGTTTGCCTGCCTTCTTTTATCCCCCATGCCCTTCCTTCTTCCTGCTTCCTTCCTTCCTCCCTCCCTTCCTTCCTTCTTCCCTCCCTCCCTCCCTTCCTCCCCTTCCTCCCCTCACCCTCCCTCCCTCCCCCTTTCCCTCCCTCCTTCCCACCTTCCCTCCCTCCCATTTTTCCTTCTTTCATTTTGATTAAATATATGTTAATTGAAAGCATAACAGTTCTGTTTTCAAAATGGATCACAATACTGCTAAATTACATCAGCTGGCTTCTTCTAATATGTACTGTGAGCTGTTTAAGCACATGAATGCACAGGTGTTCATAAGTGCAAACTTTACAGCACCTTTAAATTATGCTTTGTGGCAATCTTTCCAAACACCCATAGCTTGTACATCTGCCAAAAAGCAGAGCAAAATGTATTTAATGATGACTAAGTGCATTGTATTTTGACAGTGGAATAAACCATTTGAAAATATGATTGCAACAGGACAGACGTATAAGCAGCATTGCAAATATTTAACATATCATGGCCAGCCGTTGGAGGGATTTGTGGTGTTAAATAGGATTAGTCAGGCTGATTTTTCAGTATTCTGATTACAATGCAGAAGCAACCAAATATTTGTTAAAATCTGTCATGAGGGAAACCCAAGGCTTTCAATCTTCTAACTAGCAAGATCTGGAAGTTCTGCACAAATGAGTAACCTGGAAACGGGAGCAACCAAAATACCTGAATTGAAAATGATTCACCTGATTGGGAAAAATCCAATACATGCGTTTACCAGGGATAATCACTTTCAAAAGGAATTGCAAAATGTACTAAACATCATTCAACTGGCATTTAAAACAAGTGAGTTTCACAAAGACTGTTTTAAAGCAAACGAATTGCAAAATTTTATCCAGAGTGGAATCGAGAGTGCTTTTGAAATTCTTGAAGGTGAGTACTACTGTGATGTCATCCAACATACCACATATTACATTTAATTTATAGTATAAGCATCTTCTTAAAATCTCTGCAGTATGGCTGAATTAGCTGTCAGAGAAACCACAGAATTAACACCCTCTTCAGTTGCTGCTACCATAGTTTTCTTTAAAATAATTGTTCACGCCCGGCCGGAGTTGACTCAGTTGGTTGAATGTCTTCCTGTGCACCAAAAAGTTGCTGTTTAATTTCCGGTCAGGGCACATTCTTGGGTTGTGGGTTTGATCCCCAGTAGGGGCACATACGGGGGCGAGGGGGGGAAGGGCGGAGAAGGGAGAGGGATGGCAGCTGATCGATGTTTCTCTCTCTAAAAATTCAATAAAAACATATTCTCAGGTGAGGATTAAAAATAAAATAATTGTTCACAATTTTGTGTTGAAGGACAATTTCAAGTGTAAGGATGCGCCAGATACTCCCTCCCAGCCCCCCAAAGCTTTTCATCGAGTTATTGAAAACATGATGTTTATCCTGGAGCAAGGCCATTAATTAGGTACTGTACCTGAAAATAGACAGCAAGATGCTGCCCTGTGCAAGGACATCACTCAACAGTTATAAGCATGCAAATAACTGAATAAAGCATTTGCTAATTGGCATTGAAGGGCTATGCTTCGCCTGTTAAGATAATAGGGATGTGACCTCAAAGAGCCACTTGTGAGCAGCTGGCAATGACAATTTCAATCAGCCTCTCCGGTGTGTGTATATGATTTTCCATTGTCCCGCATTCTTTGTGAGGCACTCAATCCAGTCTACAGTCATGGGATGTGGTCAACCCTTCATTTTAACAGGGAAGGTTGTGAATTACCTTTTACTTTAGTTTATGCTTTGGTCCCACAATGAGAGCATTGTGGTTAGTGTGGTAGACACACAGTTCGTTCCCAGTGTCACCTCTTGCAGAGTCATGTTTGATTGGCAGTTATGACTGCTGAGAGCTTCTTTTGCTGTTTTATGTTTTCTTGCACAAAACATGTATTTCAGTCCCACAGACCAGACACGAGGAGCGACGTCCTTGGAGCTGAGGTTGCTGCTGACAGTGCTGAGGCTGGTTTGGTTAAACATTCGAGTAATGACATGACCTCGCCATCTGCACAGTTTGGGTGAGTCTCCAAAAACTGGTGATGTCATTTAACATTGTGAATGAGCAAATGAAGGGTAAAAAGATGAAAGGAGGCGTCTTCCTGGGCAAGAATGGTCACTGGGCCAAGGAAATCCGCAGTGGCTCAGCCACCTCAGTGCAGAGGTGGCTGATAACTCAAGAGGCTTGAGAGGAGGTTTGGGGTGGGATGGGGTTGGGGAGAGGGAGAGAGAGAGGGCAACAGGGCATGGGCTTCATGTCGTACCCCAAGTCCTTACATAGCTGCATGTTGGCACCCCTTCTGTCAGAGTTGGCCTTGTCAAAGGCTTGGCCTTGAATCTAGTTGGTGCTCTATTGGGAAGCACAGATTCATCTTCCAGGCCCCAGATACCTCCCTCCCCTTGCTTTTCAGATGGGAGTCGGGCCCTGAGCCTGATCTTGGGATGGCAGCTCTGACCCTCGCCTAATCTTGCAAGGCCCTGCTCCCAGGAGAGGAGCATGGTCATGGCCCTGGGGTGGTGCTGGGATGTGCCCCCCAGGTTCCCCTTTAGGAATGAAGGACTAAAGATTCCAGCTGCTGGGAGTGCTCCTGGCAGAAAGCCCTTAGCTATCAGGCCCCTGGGGGACTCCTGATCCTCGCTGGGGTGAACAGCACACAGTGACTGCTGGAGATGGGGCACAAAGACCCATTCATCCTTTGCAGCAACTTGGGACCACTCTGAATGGTTATCCCAGTCTCAGACCTCCCGGTGGAATTTTCTGTAGCCTTTGGCTGCTCAGCTTCACCCTTGGCCCGATTTTATTTCCTGCCCTTTCTTTCTTCAGGTGTTGATCCCCAAAGCAACTGAACCCCTGCAGGCTTATGTCCTCAGCTCCGAGTCCCAGGAATCCAGACTGCGCACACCTCTGTACGTGGGCCTCCAGGACTTCTGAAATGACAACCTCTGCTCATCTGGTTGAACGTGTTCGGAGCCACCTGGATTCTCTTGCAGGGCTCTGCCACCCTCTTTCCAAGTATTTCTTTAAAAATTATTTTCTTATTGCTTTATAGATAGGGAGGGAGAAGGAGAGAAAAATAGAAACATCAAAGATGAGAGAAAAATCATTGACTGGCTGCCTCCTGCACGCCCCCTGCTGGGGATTGAGCCTGCAACATGGGCATGTGCCCTGACCAGGAATTGAGCCATGACCTCCTGGTTCATAGGTGGACGCTCAACCACTGAACCATGCCGGCTGGGCTCTGAGTATTTCTTGAAATGAGACTGAATTCTGCAGCTTTAAATATGTGGAAGAGGTACATTTATTGAGGTTTCATATTATAAACTTAAGGAAGCTTTCCCCTTGCATGAAAGCAGAAATTATATTTCTATGCCTGAGAGACCTTGATTCTGTATTACAGCTCTCTGTTGTTATTTTTGTCCCAGTTTCCTGCCAGTTATATTGAGAACCCATTGCCTTTTCTGGAGGGACAAGATGATCCACCTCCGTTGACTTTTAGCTGCTCCTGCTCAGCCTGGCTGCTCTGGTTAACAAGCATTCTCAAGTTCAGGAGATATGAGATAAAATACCATACGAAGAGATGGAATAAAATAGATTGCATAACAGCAAAACTGCACTGACCACAATTTTATCTTTTCCAAAATGATCTGGAAGGTGCCATGAGATCTTGAAGAATCATGAGCATCTTTTATAGAAGTCCGGTTAACAGAGATTTAGAGGTGCCGAGAGATCACTAAAACCTGCTGCAATGCCACGTAGAAAGTGAATGCCTGCTGCCTTGGTGGTCTTGTCTCTGTCTTTAACGTGGGCATGAAGTGCAGAGAAATTGTCTAGCTGGATGAATGGTTCTAGTTTTACCCAAAACTTTTGTGGATCTGGGTATGCCACTTGCCCACTTTAGACCTCTGTTGTCACTTTGGTAAAGACAGGGAATTAGGTTGAATGTTGCTATGGACTAAATATTTGTACTCCTCCCCAAATGTGTAGGTTGAATCCTAGTGCCCAGTGTGATGGTGTTAGGAGGTAGGGCCTTTGGGAGATGATTAGGTTATAGGGTGGAACCCTCACAAATAGGATTCGTGTTCAGATAAAAGAGATCTGGGAGAACTTCCTCCCCTTCCACTGTGTGAGGTCACAGTAAAAAGTTGGCATTCTGGCCCTAACTGGTTTGGCTCAGTGGATAGAGCGCCAGCCTGTGGACTGAAGGGTCCCAGGTTCCATTCCGGTCAAAGGCGTGTGCCTTGGTTGCAGGCACGTCCCCAGTGGGGGGGGTGCAGGAGGCGGCTGATCGATGTTTCTCTCTCATCCATGTTTCTAGCTCTCTATCCCTCTCCCTTCCTCTCTGTAAAAAATCAATAAAGTATATATATTTTTTAAAAAGTTGGCATTCTGTAACCCACAAAACGGCTTTCACCAGAACCCCACCATACTGGCACCCTGATCTTGGGCTCCCAGCCCCCAGAACGTGAGCAATGCAGGTGTGTTGTTTATAAGCCATCCAGTCTACGGTACTTTGTTACAGCAGCCTAAACAGACTGAAACAGCTGTCAGGCTCTATGTCTGCCATTTCTCACGAAGTTTGCTACATCAGAAAAATCCTGTTAGGGTCCTTAAGGTCCGGTGGTTTGGGTGAAGGGTCTCCCAAAGTCTTCACCCTCCATGTTATTCTCAGGAATAGATTCATGGCTCACCTCCTTGCTGGCATCTCCCTCGAATGATGGATAAAACCACCTACTTATTCACAGTGTTTCCCCTTGGAGTGTTCATGTTTATTTGTTCTGCCATAGAATGTTGTTTTGAACTCCCAAGAAGGAAAAGTAAAACAAGAAAATAAAATCTCATTATTTTTTAGTGGGAGTTGTTCACGTTATAAACACAGATGGCTTCTGCAGTTAAATGCTGCATCTTAAATCTCATCTCCATCCCTATATAAATACAGGCCAGTTACTGATGTCAGCTACATCTCAATTTTCTCTTGAGGAAAACATGGGCATATATTGAATGTCAACTGTAATTGAAAAATAAATATTTTTAAAAATATTTAAAAAATGGGGACAATAATTAGTATCTACCTCATAGGGTTGATATGAGTTTTAAATGTGTGTATAGCTTGGTGCCTGGCACATAGTAGGGCTCAATGAATATAGATTTTACTTTTATTATTTGATCTGTGACATCATAGCCATCACATAAAATTATGAGAAGCTGGCTGATTACTATGATAGTGATATAATTACAATGAAAATAGTACTTACAATTAAAGGGCATCATTTAGTCTTAGACAATACCTAAATCAGTACCCTGTATCTCATGTTAGCAATATGACCTGGCATTGACTCTAATATAATGGTCTGGAAAAAAAAAGGATAACAATTGAATAGATAATAATTTATGAGTTCAAAATTCAGTCCTCAGCAAAAATAGAATAGTACAGATTTCTCACATACTCTACGTTCCGAGGAGAGAAAAAATAACTCCGAGAGGAAAAAGGACAAAATAGTGTAGGAGTGTTTCAAAGTGGGCTAGGAAAGAAAAGTTTCCTGGTTGCTCCTTTGAAGTTTGATCAAAATGAGTCTGTTTCCTACCCAAGAAACGAAGGCATGGTTTGCAGTGTATATTAAATTTTTGCTAAAAATATGTAGCTAAGAGAAAGCCAAGGAAATATTTTCATGGAATAGAAGCCAACTTTGCTGTTGTTGTGTGAGTGGCAATGCTATGTTTTCATTCTTGCCAACCAATAACCAAAATCTAGAGTTTCAATACACATTCCCATTCAATGACTATAACCTTATCTCTGGTCTTCAGGGAGATGAATGTTGAAAGTAGCAGGATCCCTGAGGAGAAATGGTTTTTTTCTCCAGTTGAGGTATGTATTTCACTGATGGGCAATCATGAAGTTATGTTAAATGTTCTACCAACACTTTTTCCACTTTAATTTAAGCCCCACTCTTCTTGTCAGTCACATGTGAATATAAACCAGACCGCTTGACTGATTCTCCCTTGTATAACTGGAGCTGAGGTGAGTCTGTGCCGTGGGGTGATCAGAGCACATGTTCAGAATCAGATACACCAGGATCTAATTGTGCTGCCACCTAGTACTCCAAGACTCAGTTTCCTCCTTCATCCAATGTGAGTAATAATAATAATACCTATCTCATGGGACTCTTGTGAGAATTAGGGAGGTCATGTATGGGTATGAGTTCATTTGAGAGGTTGTGTAAGTAGTGGTTAAGGCTCTGAAGATTTCAGTTGCCAGAACCTGAGTCCCATCTCCATCACTTCATAGTTATATGGTATTAAAGACACTGGGGTTGGGGACTTCATCAATAAAATGGGGATGTTAACCTAAAAATAAAAGACCAAAGTTAGGCAGTAGGCATTTATTTGAGATTGAAAAAAAAAGAATAGCTATTTGGGAAGTACTGATTTAGGCAGAAGCCCACATGGTATTCCAATTGGGAGGCAAAGGCAAGGGGATTTATGAGAAAGGGAAGAGGAACAATTACATCAATAGAAGAAAGGCATTTCTATTGGTGCAAAGCTAACACAGTGACATTAATTCTAAAGGATGTTTTTAATTTTCAATCTGATAGTTACAATATCTGTTTTCTTGTTATCTTTGCAAACAGTTCTTTGGGACATAATGTTGCTTTAGGCCCAGTCCAAGGTTATTTTGCCCTCTTTTAACATTCCAAAGATTTGAGGCATTAGACATGCAAGGCAGTTCCTCTGGAATGGCAGCTCCAACTCCAAATTTTAAACTGGCTCCTTTTAATATATATTTTTTGTACAGAGATAATGGTATTTGATACTCCCCAACAGGGTGAGTTGCGATGATTAAATGAAGTATTACATATTAACAACTAACATGTGCTAGTAGTATTTCTTTTTGATCTTCTCTATTGAGACTTCCATATTTCTTTAGTTTTTTATCGTAAGGATTATTTTTTAACCCCTGAAAGCGCCTTAATTTTTCCTCATTCTGAACTCCTGTCGTAATTTCTCGTACCTCTCTTAAAGCACTTATCTCATGGGATAGTTCCTTTTATGTGTCAACGTGGCTGGATATAGTTAATCAGTCAAACACAAATCTACGTGTTGCATGAAGGCATTTGTGGATGTGGCTAACATCTGTGCTCATCTGGCTTCAGGTCACTGATACTGCCCTGGATTGTGTGGGTGCGCCTCATCCAGTCATTGAGGCCGGAAGAGAAAAAAATGAGGTTTCTTGGAAAAGAAGAAATTCTGCCTCCAGACTGCAGCACCAACTCCTGCCTGAGTTCCCAACCTGCCAGCCTGCCCTACTTACAGACTTGCCAGTCCCCATGCCACCTCCTGCAAATAAATCATAAATCTCTCTCTCCTATATATATACAGAACCCCTAAGAGGAGAATCTATGGGTTTCATTTCTCCGGAGAACCTTGACTCACACATCCCACCCTACGCCCACCTTATTTCCTTTGTATGGCACTTCAGTTGTATGCATCATTGAACTCCACTGGAAGCTGCTGGAGGGCAGAGCATATGGATCTTCGTAACAACCCCCTTAGTGCCTAGGATTGTATCTGGTAGATCCAAGTCACAACCTTGCCTGTGCCCTGCTCAGCCCTTTTCATTTGGGTCTGTACAGTATTTTTCAAAATTAGTTGCCAATGTTTTAAGAAAGAATATCTCTCATAAAAATTTAGGAATTCGACTTTTCTTGTAAAATCAGTAGCTTTGAAAACACAAAACTCATATGCCTTTATCACAACAATTGGGTAGAGTCTCTTGAGGGCTGTTTGCCTAAATAGGGCTGTTATCCAGTATACCTGACTATAGACATCTGTGTTTGCCAACCCCTGATGTTCCATAGATGTTTGTTATATAAAGAAGGGAGAGAGAATTGGGGATTCCTTTAAATTTGTATGATTTTTATTGGAATTTCTCATTTTATTTTGAAAGTTGTCCTGGCTCAATTATTTGCAGGATTTATAAGATTATCATCTATGATCTTTTTAGATACCTATCATCTATTTAAATTAAATAACCTAATTATTTATAACACCATTTTAATTAAATAACCTAAATTTTTATACCACCTGAATTCCAGAGGGAGGAAATAAATACTAGAATGTTAGATTGGGGACAAGACCTTGAACATAAACTTCCAGCAATGACAGGTTGTGACAGTGGTTTGGCCCATGTCTTTTGAGTGAAACCAAAGCCTTGACTGAAATGAACTGTTCATGGAAAACACAGATACATTTTTATGGCCTCAAGTAGATTTAAAATTACTGGAAAAACTTGGAAGTCCTTAGAGTTCAATTCCCTTTAGAACAGCCATTTCTCAGTTTCAGTTTGTTTTGAACTTCTGTCTTATTTGCCTTGCTCCACTGTGCTTAGGAAATGATTCTGAAGCTTCTTCTGATTCGTTTCAAATTAGAACTAGACTGAATTAACCTCCCTACACAGAACCACTATGCTCTGGGTTCTGTGAAATGATTTAATATCGAGTGAAGTTATATTTTCTGAAGCTAAGAATTTGAGACTTTTTATTAAAACACTCAGCTGCTACCATTTCGGGCCTGTGTGCATGCACTATGGGCAATTCAAAGACAACAGTGAGCTGGCATCATAATAAAATGAAAAAAAAAAGAAGAAGAAGAAAGAAAACTGCCTGCCAACAGCTGTGGAGGGTGAACTAACAGGAGATGGAGGGCGGAGCTGTGGACTCAGGGACAGTGGAGGTGGGACTATCTTTAATCAACTCAGCAGTTCTTTTTCTTTTTTTGAAAGTGATATTTTATTTAGACATTTTTGTTTACAACGGAAACTCCGGGAATTCAAAATTAACATCCTTGCCCACGAGCTTCCTCTAGAGTGGGGCTCCTGGGGCGCTTTTGCTTCTTTTTTGTACGGCTTTTTCGAGTTGGCTTAGGCAGAATTCTCCTCTGAGTGACCAAGACAGCACGCTTCCCACTGAACTTTTTCTCCAACTCTTATACCAGCCGGACTTCGATTTTCTGGAAAGACTTCAGTTCCTGAGGAACAGGAACAAAGATTATACTAACTTTGCTACTGCCACCAACTTCAATTTCCTTAATCATTCTGATATTCAGCTCCCCGAGCTGGGCCTTGAGGTCTGAGTTGATATCCAGCTCCAGCAGAGGCTGGGAGATGCTGGACTTGAACTCGTCCTACTTCTCACTGTTGAGTTTCTCAGTCTTGGTGCTTTAACTGAACAGGGCCTTCTCCTTGATGAGCGCCAGCCTGGGAAGAGGCCTAGGCCCACCAGAGCTCATCAAATACCTCAACTCGGTCAACTCGTAATCAAGCCACACTGGGCTCGTTACTGGGGGCCTCTTCCCCACATCTGTTTGGCACCTCTAGGATAGGATGGCAGAGGAAGAAATGGGTTCCACACGGAAGGAGCTGCAAAGGACCACAATGGGGCTTTATTGACCATCTAGGGCAGTGGTCGGCAAACCGCAGCTCGCGAGCCACATGCGGCTCTTTGGCCCCTTGAGTGTGGCTCTTCCACAAAATACCACGGCCTGGGCTAGTCTATTTTGAAGAAGTGGCATTAGAAGAAGTTTAAGTTTAAAAAATTTGGCTCTCAAAAGAAATTTCAATCGTTGTACTGTTGATATTTGTCTCTGTTGACTAATGAGTTTGCCAACCACTGGTCTAGGGAGATGTGTAGAGCTGTGTGATGGTGGCAACAATTTTAATTATTAAATGATGGAGTTAATAGGCTTGTTTAGAAAGAAACTATAGTTAGTTGTCGCTGGTTCTACCCCTGTCCCCTCAGCCATACCATTTTAATACATGCTATCTCTAAGCATAGTATCTCTGCCTGCAGGCTTTCTCTGTGTACTCTACACAGTAGGACAGAAGACCCTGGGAGTAACGCATGCAGCCCTCTCAGAAGCCTTCATGGGAAATGGTGTGTAAGTACCCTGGCTCCCTCACCCTGGTGGAAGAAGATAACTCTGAGGCACAAATTCTGTCCTGTCCCCTACAGTTCCTCAGCAGGATCAAGCTCCGCTTGCCTACAGCAGTAACTGGCTCAAGAAAACATGCTTTATTGGCCTCCTTCCCTTCCCAGCTTTACTTCTCCACTCTCTGACTGGGGTTTTTGGGACCCCCTCCCTAAGAGACTGCTTGCACTTGAATCCTTGTCTCAGGGACTCCTTCAGGGGAATTCAAACCAGAATAACATCTATTTTCCAGAAGCTTCTCCTTTGTCTGTGGAATTGACTCATTTAAAAAAAAGTTTGATGGAGTGCCTATTGGATGCCAAATTGCTGAGCTAGATGCTGGAAAGACAGCAGTGAATAGAAATAGATTCTGTTCCCTAGAGCAGTCTGTCCCATAGTAGTATAAAGTGAGTTATATGTGTAATTTCACTGGGGGAAAAAGGGAAGAAAGAAAGGAACCCAATATAGCCAAAATACTATCATTTCAATGTGCACCAGGTCTTTAAAATCCGGAGTTCATTTTATATTTGCAGCACCTCTGTACTAGCCACAGTACAAGTGCTCAGTAGCCCCATGTGCCTAGAGAACGGCCCAGCTCCTGAAGCGTAGTCCTGTGGGCATGGGAAAGGAGCAGGCCACCTGCGAGGCGATAACACAGTCCGAGACTGCTCACCTGCACTCGTGGCTTTCCAACTTGGTGTGTATGTGAATTGCCTAGAGAACTAATAAAGAGCACAGAATCCAAGGCTCATGGAAGTAGGAGAACCTGGGACTGTGCATCTTCACCAAGTTCCCCAGGTGACCCTGACACACAGCAAAGGTTGGCAACCACTGCCCTTCCTCACCCCAAACCTAATCTTCCCCCTCCCAGTTCTTTAGGCAAGTGTAGGGGAGGAAAAATAATCTTCCCTCCACCCTTCTAGGTTCTTGGCTGAGTCACACGGTAAGACAAGAGATTAACAAGAGAAAAACAAATAGAAGCTTAGTGGTATGTACCTCCTGGAGACTTGGGAGATACCCAGGAAAACTGAGTAACTCTCCTTGAAATGGCTCAAGCACCACCTAAAATACGATCTTCAGCTAAAGACAAAAAAAAAATGTTGGGGTAGGGAGGCCAGTTATGGGCGATTACCAGGATAAGCACAGCAAACAGGGTAAAGTGGTGCCTTCTCCACTGATAAGAGTTTCTGGAGATTTATTGGTAGAGTCATCCTACTCTTTCTGGTATGGAGAAGGATTTTTTTTTTTTAATTGTTGACAGCTCAAAATCTTCTACATAATCTTCCCTTATCAATGCAAATGTCCCTAAGCTAAGGACAACTTCTACTCTGTTTTCAGAGCTTCTCCTATGTCTGCAGTTTCTCAAAATAACCCTTATGTAAAAAATGCACATGTCTAGTTTGGAGTGGCGGGTTCATAAGACTATTGTCCTCACCCTGGTTTTTACCTTAGATGCATTAGGAAGTTTTACAAAATACTGATGTCTGGTTCTCATTCCAGACATTCTAATTTAGTCATAAGGAGTGAGGCCTGTCTACCAAGGTATTAAAAATCTCCCCAGGGGATTATAATATATAGCCACGTTTGAGAACCACTGACCCAAGCCATGGTGGGTAACAAAACTTCAGGTATCCAGTTTTGTAAAAATATTGTCTACAAGTATATGTGCCCACCAGGAAAAAGAACCTGGAAGGACAGGTACAAATATTCCATTCCAGGAGATACAAGTCTAAATAAATATAAAGATGTTCTTTTTGCTTATTTCTATTTTCTGGGCTGAGTGTGCATGGCACTTGAAATGCAAGATAATAAAACAAAATGTAGCAATGTAGAGTTGGATCTAGAGTTATTTGGAGCTTTTGTTTGGGTTCTGTTTCTCATTTCCAACCCATTATGTCTGCTCTGCTTTTTGGCAATGTTTTCCTAAGTGTTTATTTTGGCCTTGAATGGGATGGTGAGTTGAATGTTTCCTCAACTTTGCCCCCTGAAAGGATAGCCCCGGCAGCCCCATAGAGACCCGCTAGAGAGGCTTAAGGAGAGGCAGAGAAACCAGCCAGGAGGCGGTGCAGCCAGCAAGCAGGCTTCCCAGGACTAGGTCAGGTGAGTGAGCCTGCCTTCCTACCTTTTTCCTGGACCCCTGGTCGGGTGGTCCTTGTGGTTGCAGCCCTGAAACCTCCCTGGCACCTGATAATTTGTGTGATGCTTTTTGCTGGGCTGGGCTGTCAACTATTAAAAAAAAGTAAATCCTGAAATGCCAGGCCTTGGCTTGAGGCATAAACCAGCTTGCATTTAAATCAAATATTGAATGAATTTAAGGCTATAAACATTGATCTTTTTCTGAGAACAGTTGCATTTACGTCTGAGTGGTCAAATTCAGTGGTGCCAAGTTTTGCGTGTTTGTGTAGGTAATCCCTGATGTTTGAGATTGATCTGAGTGCGTCCCCGCAGACCCAGGCATATATTATCGAAATGGAGTCTGATCTCTTTCAGCCACTGCATAATGTGTCCAGCATTTCAGTCTATTCGTGGAAGTCACGTAAGGCATTTTTTGAGTTGACTTTGAAAAGTGAAATAAAATTAAGCTTGAGCTGTTGCTAACTTTTACAAAGCTGTCTAAACAGTGATTTTATCTGAGCTGACAGAAATGACAAATTTAAGCCATAAAGGAAAGGCAACCTTTTCATTGTTTGGTTTTTGCGTCTCCCTTGGTTTTCATATTTATGTTTAGGTGTTTTGCTTTGCCAATTTCTTTCCCAGTGAATTTGACCTGAGTAGATAGACCATTTTTTAGGGATGCCAGATTCTAAATTTCTTTGGTCACATTCAAACTGGTTTTATTCTTTCAAAACAGGCTTTTGCTTTGGACTATAAAATGGCAAGGGAAATGGGTATAGCCAAGATCCTTATTTGAGCCCATTTCAAGATTCAGACCTGGATCAAGAGCTGGGGGTGGGTTGTTAAGAAGTGATTTTCATGAGCTGGTCTTCATCTAGCCTGTTTTTTGTTGCGGGAGAGATGAGGAGGATTCCTAGGGAGAGATAGGTGTTTGGGGAGGGTGTTCTGGTGCCTGCCCAGTCCCCCACTTTCTGGCCCTGGTGGAGTCATTAGTAAGAGACTCAGTTTCTTTCAGCAGCTGGTGACAAAATATGGCTTAGGCAGGGGTGGGCAAACTTTTTGACTCGAGGGCCACAATGGGTTCTTAAACTGGACCGGAGGGCTGGAACAAAAGCATGGATGGAGTGTTTGTGTGAACTAATATAAATTCAAAGTAAAGGAGCTGAGGGGAGAGCAAGAGAACTGGATAGAACAGCCGGATCCGGCCCGCGGGCCATAGTTTGCCCACGGCTGGCTTAGAGCCACTGATGCTTTCTTCCCAATCCGTGGAGATGTCACTGGACTGTCGTTAAAGCTTGATACACTTGGGAGCCCCCAGAGAGAGCCAGAGGATATACTTTGATCTTCCGCCAGTGGGTGTGGGCAGCAGGGTGAGGGTCTCAGAGGGCAGAGAGTATTAATGAAGAGACTAAGCAGAGGGGAAGAATGTGAGGGTGCCCACCCACCCCTCTTTGAGAGATGTAGCTGAGGATCAGGTGTGGGAGCCCAGATGAGACACCAGCCAGGGACACCCAGATATCATTTGCAATACTTTTCAGTGATCTAGAACAGATCAGGTCAAGACTCAGAGAAATACATGCTTTTCTCATTAGTATGACTCCGTTTATACTCAGTTCCTGCTATAGTCGAGCAGACCTTTGACTGCTAGGAAGGTTGGGATCACTTTGATTTGGGGAATGATAATTTACAACAGCAACAAAAATGCTGCCTTAGTGTGATAGGTCACCAAGCAGGCAGGTCAATGGCGCGAGGAAACACATCCAGTTAAGTCTTTGGTTCCTAAAAAGATTTCTAGAAATCTTACACTGGAACATAAGAATAAACAAGCAATGTTTGGATTTTCACAGAGGAAATGCCCTTGGCCAACAGTCATCTGCAGGAAATCTTCAGAAATGCATGTCATGCCCAAAGAGGTGTTGTTTAGGGACTACCTTGTAATTAGTTCCAAACGCTTACCAAACAGCAGCACAGCCTATAATTTCTATGTGAACTCAGCTCACTGAGCCTTGCTCTGTTTCTTTCTTTGCTTAAGATTTGTCATCCATTAAAAACAACAACAATAGCATGTTTGGCTGTACAAAATAGGCAGTCGGTCACCTGAAAGTGCTGGAGGCTACAGTTGGTTTGCACAATGGCGATGGCATGTTGGGGTGGGAAAACCAAGACACCCAGAGTCAGGAAACCTAAGTTCCTCCCTCATTCACATGTGAACTTGAGCAAGCATCTTTACCCTTCTGAGCCTGGGCTTCCTGTCTTGTTCAATGAGGAGGCTAAAGCTAGCTTCTTATTCAATAGCTACTTGTTGACTAACAGATATGTGCCAGGAATCTCCACTTCCTTTTAGGGCTATCTGACTTCCAAGGTCCACTTCAGTTCTAACACTTTATGTGTCTGGGAAGTTATGTTTCAAATTCTGTAAGGGACTTAGTGTGTAACAAAAGTGAAAACATCTCTGTTGTTTTTCCTTTTTTTCCACTTGCCAATTATAAATATTCATATAATACAGACATTATGAACTAAAAATCACTTGAAAGCATACCTCTCAGCAATAATCACAATTCATATCTTGGTATAGCAGGATCTAGACCTGTTTCTGTGGAGACTCATACATATTTATGTTTTCCTAGGGTATTTTCAGAAGACTTCCAAATTCCTATGTGTTCCCCTCCCCCTGCCAACCACCACATGTTATGTGGACATCTTTCTATATCAATATGAATACTTTTTACATGAAGAAATATAGATTTGTAGTATCATTTTCAATGGTTTAAAAACTCTCCATTTACAATTGTCATAATTTACATAACTATTCTCCATTGGCCGACATTGAACTTGACTCCATTTATTGTATGAAATCAAAGCTAAGATGAATATCTTTGTATATTTCATCTCTATAAATATATATTCCCATTTCTCTATTTTCCCCCTTTTTGGATAAATTCCTAGAAGTGGAAATTTGAATTCAAAAGATATTCAGGAAGGCTGTATCAATTTACATTCTTACCACTGTGTATAAGAATGTCTATTTCTCTAAACTCTAATTATATTGGCATTATCATCTTTTAAAATTTTTACCACTCATTGGACAAAAGATGGCACCTTACTTTATTATTATTTCTTTAACTACTAGCAAAGTTGAGCATCTTTTATGTGTTTATTGATCATTTTATTATTTTCTTTTGTAACGTGTCTGTCTATAACTTACCCTCATTCTTCTATTGGGAAAATTTTTCTTATTGTTTTTCAAAGACTCTTTCTTTATTAAGAATAACCTGTAAATTCTAATACTGATCATACACCTTTATTCTCAAATTATCTTATTTTCAGTAAAGGCTCCATTCACTCATTAGCATATCATTTATAAAATGAAAATTTAAGGTATGTTGGGAAGAGTAGATTGGTATATGGCGGCAAAACTTGATTTTATATTGTAAATTAATTTATTTTCAAATTTTTCTTTTTTCTTTTTATTTCACTCCTACTCTGCATATATCTCTTTCCTAACCCCCCAGGTCCTACTTCAGCTCCCCAAAAGTGAGGCTATTAAGGTACTGAGTGATTAGAGGATTTGAACATTTTGAAAGAGAAGTGGGTGGTGACGGCACATTATTGAAACTTGAAAGAAAGCCAGTGTGATATAATTTCACATTGGGAGCTGATCACTATGGCAACAGAGAACACATTTTGAAAAATAGCATTCAATATAATAGAATTAGGGGAGAAAAAATTGATTAGAATAGAAACTGTTTATCTTTTGTTTTACTCTCAAATTATTATATGCACCAAAACTCTACATGAGCACCCAAGAAACAAATTTTTACTTTCAAAAGCAAACACAGTTTAATTATGTTTACATGATATAAAGCCACAAGAAAGAAATGTTTTTGGTGATATTGCTTTTGTTTGTAATAATAGTGACAGTATCTCTTTGGAATCTTCTACTTGAGAAGAAGTAGTGTAATTTGCAATATATACATAGCTTTAAATTCTTCTTTCTTGTTTTAACTTAATATTTTTATCCACCCATTCATTCATCCAAAAAATATTAATTGAGCCATTGTGCTAGAAATTGAGAAAACAGTGTAGAGCAAACTCAGATCTGGCCTCTATTATCATGGAACTTACATTCTGTAGGGGATATTGTCCTATGACTTTAAATGTTCTTTGAAATATGAACTCAATAGTATCTAATATTCTAGTGTATCTATACATGATAATTTAATTATTCTACTATTGTTTGAATTTTCTTCTTTTTTAAAAATTTAATTTATTGGGGTGATATTATTTAATAAGATTATACAGGTTTCAAATATTATTTGACTTTTAGACTGATGTTTATTTTTATGATGATAGGTGATTAAGTGATGAGCATATCTATATATTAATCTGACTTTCTGATTGTTTCCTTAGAGTTGCTTCCTAGAAAGGGAATTACTAGCTTAAAATATCTAAACTTCTTTCTTTTTTAAAACAATAAGAACTTTAATAATGATAAATACCATAGTCTTTCCAGTGAAAAGATCATACACTATTTCTAGAAATACAGCACAATACGATAGGGCAATAAATTCCTTTATTTTATTAGTGTCTCCTAAGGTTCAATTTTGCTTTAGAAACCAAACCAAAGTTTAATAAAATGTCAAAATTCAATACTAGGGGCTTTGTAGAGAAGGTCAGCTTTTGATTAGAAAGAAAAAAATGTCATATCTATGCATTAAGTTTATGTTTGAGAGAAAAACATGATTCAGTTTTGCAGTTAATTTGCTTCTGCAGGAGAACAGTTTCAGAGGTCAGCAGCCTTGGTATACCTACTGAAATCAGTCCCTTTGCCCTCCCTGACATGTGGCTTCAGTTTCTTCCTCCAAAGGGGAGCTCATGCCCCGCCACAGGGTTGGCCTCCATCTCTTGCAATCCATAGTCTACGGGCCACTTCAAATGAGCCTCCTTCAGCAAGCCTTCCTTGGTGCTCCTTGCAGGTTAAGATGGCACTGTGATGTCAAACACCCGCAAGACCCCTCCAGCACCCTATTTCTTTCGATCTATAGCTCCAGTCATATATTAAAAATATATGAAAATATTAAAAACATAAATAAGTAATAAAGGCATGCCTTTCCCCTCAAACAAGACAAAGACCTTTCTAAACCCGAACATAGGACAGAAACACAAAGCAGTGAACAGGCTGAAACCACCGGCCAGTTGGTCTCTGGGTCTGGGAAAAGAATTCAACTCCTATGGGGTAATTGGGACTAAAATATCCCATGAAAGGTGAATCAGGCACCGTGCCTAACACTAGGGAATCTCATCAAATCTCTGGCCTCCAAACAGAGGCTGACAGATGTGCCAATACTTTCTGGAGGGTGGTGTTTATAAAGTTATGTACCTTGGTGTCAGGAGGAAGCAGAGTCAGCCTCAGTCTAAGGAGTCCAACCATTGTGGGTGGGTCAGTCAATGCCTCTACATCATCAATCTCACCCTAAGGTAGGAGTCCTGAGATTGTCATGTAAGATCTGGCTCTCTCTGGAAGCACAGAGGTAGCATGCAGAGGAAACAGCAAAGCTGCTGGAAAGGAAGGCCAAACTGGAGAGAAGGGAACACAAGTACAACCCAACTCCTACTCATGAGATGCTCACAGACTCTAAGGTCAAAACATATGAAGAAAGCTGATGCCAGCAAAGACTAGGAATAAGCGCAGCAGTTGAGTGATGAATTTACTCCCAAGGAAATGAAAATAATGCAGCAATCTGAAAATGACTGTAAAATAAGTATGCCTAAGTTAAAAGAGACAGAGGAAAACATTCATTTAAGCCTTACAACAACAGGAAAGGAGGTGTCATTTTATTCTTTTGCTAATTAAGGATCTAAGGTTTAGACAGATTAAGAAACTAGTTCAATGTCGTACAGCCAGTAAGTAGGAGAGCCAGGTTTCACATGCAGAGCTGTCTCCAAAGCCAATAACTTAAGCATTGTATTAGTATTATTCTTCATCAGTGTCTATAGGGCAAAATGTCTTTGCTTGTTTCAGGCATTGGAAGAAATCGAGAAATGCAACAGAACACGTTGTTAAAATGATTTGGATGTGCATGAATTTGGATTCTGTTGTATGCCAAACTAAAAAATAATTCTATTGAATTGCAATTCAATAGATATTTATTGAGTATACACACCTTTGTCCAGCTCCCTGCTCGGTGCTGTGAAGGTGGCTTAGTGGTGGTGGGGAGAGGGAACAATAGGATTTGCAGTCTAACCAGGGGCAGGACTTGGCCTTGTGCACCAGTTTTATGGTAATGTTCAAGTAAGATGTGCTTACATGAAAAAGTGAATGGTGCAGCCAAGAAGACAATCTGGATGCCAGAGAAAGCAGCTATACATCAGAGACACTTAAGTATACTGTTAAAGCAAGTGCATGCTTTGGTTTGAGTGATTTGCATGGAGAAAAAATTTCAGGGAACAGGAATAACCTGCTAAAAGGAGGAAGCTAGGAAAAGAACCACTTTTAAGGCCCAGAGAAAGCACCAAATTAGAGATTAGAGAGAACAGATTCCACTGAGAAGATGCAAGAATGCACTTGTAGATCAGATTCGAAAGAGTACACCTATTCCTCCCTTAGCAAGTATTATCCATTCCTGCAAATCCTGTTGTTCATTGAAAAACCATTAAGTGAAGAAAAATTTCCATTATCATTTCTATTTTTATTGATTTCAGAGAGGAAGGGAGAGGGGGAGAGAGAAACATCAATGATGAGAAAGAATAATTGATCGGCTGCCTCCTACACGCCCCCTACTGGGGATGGAGCTGGCATGTGCCCTGAATGGGGATCGAACCATGATCTCCTGGTTCATAGGTTGATGCTCAACCACTGAACCACACTGGCCGGGCTCCATTATCTTTAATAGAAAACATTAGAATGTGTTCCAGACGAGCACCAACATGCTCAAATAATGTTTACAGATAGAAAATTGAACAATGGTACTTTTATATAAGTTCTAAAGAATAATTTGAAGGTTAGTAAATATAGTTGGTACCTGGTGTACTAACTATAAGGGGGAAGAAAGTTGGTCATTTGAAAAGCGAACCTTTTCAAGAGCCTTTACTATGAAAAGATGTTAACTGAACAGTTGATAACCTTGGGAGGGGGTTCTGTACCTGGGATCGTGGGGAGGCAGATGTTTCTGGTGAGGTAGCTCAGCTCCCCCCTCACAGACAGATGTCATCACCAAGAAATACTTGCTTCCACCTGTGTGCAGGGAATGAGGTAAACAGGGGCAGTGACCTGAGGCCTTAGATACACTGTGACTGCCTTTTTCTGTCAACACCTAAAGAATGGGATGTTTGGATTGCAGACTAGTATGTTTCACATATTCATAACTTTTGTGGTCTTATGACAGTGTTACCCCTGTCTGTGTATGACTTCCTTGGTAGATAGCTTCTGGGGTCCTGCCAACCTTGTTATCAAAATAGCATAACAAAATCGCCATCCCCAATTCATTTGTTACAGTACGAGTTGTTTGTTTGATTTTCCAGTTTGATGTGTAAACGGAGACAATACTGCCTTCACTGTTTAGCTTGATACCTCTAACATTTATATTACTAACCTCTTAGCAGGAGAACATCAGCTTCAAGTGGCTCTTTAGGAATTATACTTGGGGAACTGAAGGGAGAGCTCTATTAAAACAGTTAACAATTTCCTCCCTGCTTGGTTGATTTAAACAGGCTTCTGCTCACCAGAGATATCTTTAAAGTGAGAAAGGGAAATCTCCAAATAAAGTACTGTTTGTTGGATGCTTTCCAAACCAGAGTGACTTCATTTTGTAACAAAAAAAATTCTTAAGAAAAGTAAAACAAAAACAAATAAGATCTGAGGAAGTTCTGGCACACTGGCTCAATTGTTATTGGAAGGTGATCTCACTCAGTCTTCTTTGAGGTGAGATTCTGACAGTCTTTCCAAAGGTGCTCATAAGTACTACTTATGTCTTTGAAAAGGAAGAATCAAAGAAAGTATAAACATGTGAGGGAAATTCTGGGTTACTACCATGACTGAGGGAAATAGATAAGCTAGTCATGAATCTTTAGTAATAAATTTGGGGGGGGGGTCATTTTCAGTGTCTCTCTTCTCTCCAATTTCTAAAATATAGAAATAACCAGGTCAGACTCTCTCAGGCTTTATAATCAGCTATTTCTCAGAAGAAAAGGGCAAGAAGCCTGCAGGTCTTATCTCTAATTTTGGCTGAATTATTTTTCTTTATTCTCCATCAAAATGAAAGCAGATGTACTGTGAGGTTGAACTTCATGTTCTCTGCTGAACTAAATAATAACTTAAGGAAAATGGAAGGGCCTCCCAATGTTTACTGACGCTCAACTACTCTATTAAGTAATTAGTTGGGTCTTCATTCTCTTGTGGTTGATAATAAGGATGATGATAATATCATTATACAGGAATGATACATAAAACTTAGGGCATCTTGGGTCATCCTCCCTACCGAGATGCTAAGTAGCTTTCAGGATCTTTCTCAATTAAAGCTAATTTAGCTAGAAACTACTATGGGCAGCGGAACAATTATATCAAAGGTATTTGTGTCCTTGTATAAATTATAGCTCTAAGACCCGGACTCCCTTGAGGTTAACATATTTTTCAATCTTAATATAGAACACAAGTCTGGCCCTAGTTTATATTCAGGAAGACTCTGATTTAAGAATTCTTAATAATTATAATGCGTGAAAGCCAAGACCACACATGTATATTAATGAATAGGCAATTGTGTTAATGGATAAATAACATTCTATTATACATTTTAATTATGCATTTTATTGGCAGGATGCTTTGAGAAATTGCTTTTTCAATACAAGGCTGCATTTGTTATCCCCATTTATTTTTTTTTTATTTTTTTTTTTTTAAATATATTTTATTGATATTTTACAGAGAGGAAGGGAGAGGGATAGAGAGCTAGAAACATCGATGAGAGAGAAACATCGATCAGCTGCCTCCTGCACACCTCCCACTGGGGATGTGCCCGCAACCCAGGTACATGCCCTTGACCGGAATCGAACCCGGGACCCTTCAGTCCGCAGGCCGACGCTCTATCCACTGAGCCAAACCAGTTTCGGCTGTTATCCCCATTTAACAGAACAAGGTGCAAAAGGTGCATGGAGCAGGTGACTTGCTCAAGGTCATAGAAGCAAAATGGGAAATGGAATTCACAGTCTTTGAGCTTGAGTTGTTTGCTAGTTCACCTCTGTTTCTCTGGTCTGTTGCCTAGGAACAGTGGTGCTTCTGTACCCAATAGCATATCTGCAGAACGTGCTATTACCAGTAGAGTTTTTAAGTGGAAACTGAATTCTTGTTAAAGCAGTTCTTTGAATTCCATATATACCTCTCTCTCCCTTCAAAGGTTCCTCTGAAACAACCATACTTTGTGGAGGATTATGTCAAGGTTTGAAAAATAAATTCTTCTCCAAAGGACTTAATTTATATTTCTCTTGGAATTTCCTCTTCTGTGGTGTCATTAATTTGTTTATTTTCAGAAGGTAGTCTATGTATATTGCAGATGAAAGGAATCTGTTGCTCCTAATAATGGAGAGTTTTGGGAGCAACAAGAATAATAGCTGATAAAAATTGGTCATTTACTTACAAGTCCAGGAAGCACAGAGAACCACAAACAAGAGGAATCCAAAGAGGACCACACCAAGACAAATCATAATTAAAATGCCAAGGGCAAAAGACAAAGAGAGAATCTTAAAAGCAGCAAGAGAAAAACAGTTAGTTACCTACAACGTAGTATCTATACAACTGTCAGCTGATTTCTCTACAGATACTATGCAGGCCAGACGGGAGTGGCAAGAAATATTCAAAGTGATGAATAGCAAGAACCTACAACCAAGATTACTCTACCCAGCAAAGCTATCATTCAGAATTGAAGGGCAGATAAAGAGCTTCACAGATAAGAAAAAGCTAAAGGAGTTCATCACCACCAAACCAGTATTATATGAAATGCTGAAGAGTATTCTTTAAGAAGAGGAAAAAGAAGAAAAGGTAAAAAATAAAAAATTATGAACAACAAATACATATCTATCAACAAGTGAATCTAAAAATCAAATGGCCCTAACTGGTTTGGCTCAGCGGATAGAGCATTGGCCTGTCACTGAAGGGTCCCAGGTTCGATTCTGGTCAAGGGCATGTACCTTAGTTGCAGGCACATTTCCAGTAGGGGGTGTGCAGGAGGCAGCTGATCGATGTTTCTCTCTCATTGATGTTTCAAACTCTCTATCCCTCTCTGTAAAAAATCAATAAAATATATTTTTAAAAAATCAAATGAATAAAAAAATCTGATGAACAGAATAAACTGGTGAATGTAATAGAATCAGGGGCATGGAAAGGGAGCAGACTGACAATTCTCAGGGGGGAATGGGGTGTGGGGAGTGCGGGAAGAGATTGGACAAAGATCTTACACCTATGGACAAGGACAGTGGGGGAGGTGAGGGCCTGGGGTGGGGTGGGAACTGTGTGGAGGGGAGCTATGGGTGGGGGGGAAGAGGAACATCTGTAATAATCTGAACAACAAAGATTTAAAAAATGTGAAAAAAATTGGTTATTTATTAAATGCTGACATTGTTTTCAAAACTTTACTTGGAGGTGGTGGTATCAGAATTTGAACCTAGGACTCTGGCACAGTGGTCATGTGATCAGTTCTGGGGTCAGTCCTGGCTGCAATCATTGTTACCTTGGACATATTGTTCTAACACTCTGTTTTTTCTTTGATGCAAAAGAAGGAGAATAACTGTGTTCATCTTTTATAGACTAGTTTGGAGGAGTCAAATAACAATGCAGGTCAAGCCATTTGTACTATGCCTCGCACATAGTAGGTACTCTGTGTCAGCTATCACTATTATTATCTCTATTAGTTAACAGGAAAGATATGGGCACGGATGGGAGAGAATCTATGCACAAAATATGGCAGCCTTTCAGAATGGGAAGGAATCTGGCACAGCCAGCATGGCTCAGTGGTTGAGCGTCTACCTATGAACCAGGAGGTCAAGGTTCAATTCCCAGTCAGGGCACATGCTTGGGTTGTGGGCTTAATCCCTTTATTGTTGGCTCAATCCCCAGTGCGGGGCTTGCAGGAGGCAGCCGATCAATGATTCTCTCTCATCATTGATGTTTCTACCTCTCTTTCCCTCTCCCTTCCTCTCTGAAATCAATAAAAAAAATATTTAAAAAAAGAATGGGAAGGGATCTTTAAGTTCACTGTTCAGCCCCATCATTCCCTGAGAAAGAAATGGAGATAGGAGGGACTAAGAGATTCATCCAAGTTCCCCTAGTTAGACAATGCCAAAGTCAATACTGGTCAATGTGGTCAAGATGTGTCAGATGGGGTGTGTGTGAGAGCAGAAACTGAGATAGGAGGTGGGGCTGCAGAAAAATAAGCTAGATTCAAATAGGCTTTGAGAGCCAGAGCAGAGAAATGTGCATTTGTGTTTGGTGGGAGCGAGTTTGTTTGTTAGGGACTGTGGCTGCTGAAGCATAGAGGGAAGACCATGGAACACCTTGGGCATGCAGAGCCCTGTATGAATCAATCTCAGGGGCAATGAATAGTGTAAACAGGGCCCAGCCATGGAAAAAGGACTGTCAAACACGACAGAAAGAGGCTCTCCCAGGGTTCCAGAAATGGTACAGTGGGAGGATGGGAGTACAGAACCCCAGCTATCCAAGACACCACATGGCCATGACTGCCACCAGCTGCCTCCCAGCACATGTACAGGGGCATCTCTTCCCCGTGTAGCCCAGAAAGGACTTTCTCTGGACCCCTCTGGCTACTAGGTTAGGGGAACATTAGGACAGGCTCTGTCTACATGACAATCTTGCCCAGGTAAGATTTAAAGTATGCAGAGATAGCAGAAAAACAGTGGGCTGAACTACACATGCCAAGTATTAGTGATTAGTTAAGTCACCTTAACTCCTCAGGGGCAGAGTGGATAAGAGAAGACTATATTGTGCTTTGAAGCAAGGAGAAACATCGAGTCCTACTGCATTCACACCGAGGCTTTCTAAAACACCATCAAATCCTTTCTTATTATTCGGCCAACATGTTGTGGGTCCAGGCTCCCTCAGGATCCTGGCACAAAGTAAATCTTCAATATAGGAAGATAGCACATAATTTTCTGTTGTTATTATTAGTTAAATATGGGAGGCAGTTTATAGAGTTTTAGAAAGAGTTTGATCTGGCTCTGCTATTAGTAGCTAAATAACTGGGAGTAGTCATCTTCTCTAACGGCCTTGCTTTCTTTACCTGTGAAGGTTAGATAATTTGTGTGCAATGTACAACATTTAGGCGTCACCATCACATAGATGACAATGTAAAATGGATTCCCCGGAGTGCACCATGGAGGGTCTTCTGTTGCTAACTTCCCTCAGTGGCAGAGCCTAGTAAGAATTGTGACTTTCTTGGCTTGAAGTCAATGCTATCTCATTGACCTCCCCCATAGTCAAGGTGTAGTCCATAGTCAATGGTATGTGCTTGAAATCATAATGAAATGCCCACCAGGGAAGTAGTCAACCCTGCTGTAATGAACTTCATGCTTTTGAGACTTTATTTGTTAAGTGGGAATCCTATCTAATCAAGAGGGAATATGCTAATTGACCATCACTCCATCACAAAGATGGCTGCACCCACAGCTGAGGCCAAGTTCCCTTAAGGAGCCTTAATGAGCAATCAGCAGAGACCTGAGGCTATGCCCGTCCCTGCCCCCATAGGGCTTGACAGGGGACCTCAGGCCATGCCCCCTGCCCTGGCGTCAGGCTGAGGGACCTCAGGTCACGCCCCCCTCCCCAGTGCCAGGCCAGGGGACCTGAGGCCCTGCCCCCTGCCCCCTGCCCGGCAGGGCTTGATGGGGGACCTCAAGGTATGCTTCCCATTCTGGTGCTGGGCTAGGGGACCTCAAGCTGCTCCCCCTGCCCCAGCCCCAGGCTGGGGGACCTCAGGCCGCACCCCCCACCAGGTGGGGCTTGACGGGGGACTTCAGGCCGTGGCCCCCACCCCGGCACCAGGCTGGGGGACCTCAGACCCCACCCCCGCCCAGCAGGGCTTGACAGGGGACCTCAGGCTGTGCCACCTGCACCAGCATCAGGCCAGAGGACCTGAGACTGTGCCCCCCTGCCTGGTTGGGCTTGACAGGGGACCTCAGGCCACACCCCCCACCCGGCGTGGCTTGACAGGGGACCTCAAGGTGCGCTTCCCATCCTGGTGCTAGGCTAGGGGACCTCAGGCTGCTCCCCCCGCCCCAGTACCAGGCCGGGGAACCTCAGGCTGTGCCCCCCACCAGGTGGGGCTTGACAGGGGACTTCAGGCCATGCCCCCCACCCCGGCACCAGGCTCAGGGACCTCAGGCCGCACCCGCTGCCCCAGCACTGGGCCAGGGGACCTGAGGCTGTGCCCCCCTGCCTGGCGGGGTTTGACAGGGGACCTCAGCCTGTGCTCCCCACCCAGCGGGGATTGATGGGGGACCTCAAGGTGCACCCCCAGTGCTGGGTTGGGAGAACTCAGGCCACACCCCCTGCCCAGCAGGGCTTGATGGGGGACCTGAGGCTGCACATCCCCACCTGGTGGGGCTTGATGGGGGACCTCAAGGCATGCCCCCTGCCCTGGTCTGGGCTGGGGGACCTCAGGCCATGCCCCCTGTCCTGGTGCCGGGCCAGGGGACCTGAGGCTACGTCCCCTGCCTGGCAGGGCTTGACAAGGGTGGGACTGGCCAGGGCTTGACAAGGGTGGGACTGGCCAGGTCTGGATCTAGCCCAATGGGGGCAGGGGCCAGCTGGGTCTGGGTCTCATGCGGTTTTGAGGCACATGTGGGTGGGCAGGGACTTGACTCTGGGTCCCGTGGTGCGCCCCAGACTCTGACAGGAGGAAGGTTTTCTCTTCTTCTTCTTCTTCTTCTCCTTCTTCTTCTCCTTCTCCTTCTCCTTCTCCTTCTCCTTCTCCTTCTCCTTCTCCTTCTCCTTCTCCTTCTCCTTCTTCTCCTTCTTCTCCTTCTTCTCCTTCTTCTTCTCCTTCTTCTTCTTCTTCTTCTTCTTCTTCTTCTTCTTCTTCTTCTTCTTCTTCTCCTTCTTCTTCTCCGTCTGCTTCTTCTTCTTCTCCTTCTTCTTCTCCTTCTTCTTCTTCTTCTTCTTCTTCTTCTTCTTCTTCTTCTTCTTCTTCTTCTTCTTCTTCTTCTTCTCCTTCTTCTTCTCCGTCTGCTTCTTCTTCTTCTTCTTCTTCTTCTTCTTCTTCTTCTTCTTCTTTTTAAGGTTTTCATATACATTTTACTAATTTTCTTTCATCTCTGACACTTCTATTATAGAGAAAGGGCAAATAGCAATATTAAATTATTTCCTCTAATCCCCTTTTAATGTGCACAGATTTTGTGCACCGGGCCACTAGTCAGCAAATATAAACCTATGAGGGAAACAGAATGCTTATACATGTTCTGAAGTTTTCATCTCTACAGGAGACAGCCAATCAGGCTCACACTGGGGTCCTGAACTCTGAGCTTTGAGGACTCCAGAGATACTTTCTGTCAGGCTACAAGAGCATCAATGCAGATGGGGTAGAGAAAGATGGGTCAACTGATGCTGAGAAAAACTGGAGGTGTTCATATATATATTAATTAACTATGGAGGTAGTTGCCTAGCAACACTATTTCCCTCCCCCTTCACACCATTTTGCTTTTTTGCCTTCTTGTGGCATTCTAACTTCTTTCCTTTTTTGATATAAGCTTGATGTTTGTTATGAATCAGATATCACCTAGATACACTATTTTAAGGGTGGTGTGTAGCATAAAAGAGTAGAGAGCCGATTGATTTACTAATGTCATTTGGAAGATATGCAATCCTAGTAGCATTTAAAAAGTTAACAACCCTCCCTGGCCAGTGTGGCTCAGTTGGTTGGAGCATCCTCCTGTACACCAAAGGGTGGCGGGTTTGATTCCTGGTCAGGCACATACCCATGTTGCTGGTTTGATCCTTGTCAGGGCGCATTCTCTCTCTTTCCCTTCCTCTCCATAAAATCAATATGAATGAGGATTTTAAAAAGTTAATAACCCACTTTTAGCCATGTAACAAAAGTACATGTTTTGATTGGAAGAAGAGATTTCTTTTTTTGGTATAATCAAACTTGCATTTATTGGAAAATTATTTTTTTTAAGTTTTTAAATTTATTTTTTTCATGGAGGAAGAGTTTTAAAAAAGAAACTATCTCCCCTTCCATGCTGCACTCTGCTGCTGTCATATTCGCACGTATGTTTGGGTAGATGTTTCTGATTGTGCAGAGACACAGTGATTTGTTGTAAACTTTAGAAATGGGGTTGAATACAGTTTTATTTTGGTAAATATTTAACAACTGGCTTTCCAGCAAAAAACAAACTCAAACTCTAAGTTATAGCCTTTCCCAATACCTATGGTGTAAATACTGTCATCATGGGCAATTTCAAGCTACCAACATGCTGTTCTGGAATGCAGAGTTGGGAAGGGATGCACATAACCAGCTCACATTGCATCCTGAAAGAGTTCTGAAGCTACTGATTAAAGCAGGAGAATTTCAGACATCTGCCAATAATCTTGCAAAATCCAAATCCCAAGAGGACTTAGTTTAAATAAAGTGTTCAGAAAACAAAATGAAACCCAAGCAGGTTCGCTTTCACTAACTCACAGATATAATTAACATTAACATGAAACAAAGGATGGAGAAGAAACCACAGCAAGGTGTCTAAAATATACTAAGCACAGAATTATTACTTGCAAAATTTCAGCCATATTTGAGTACTGGACTGTACTATTATTTATTTAAATATTTTAATTGACTTTATTTAAATCGTTTTTAAAACTTAGCTTCATCCCAAGCAACTGTAGTCATTAAAGCATTAAGTTGGTGACCTGATTATGTTTTCAAGTATTCATTTAAACAAATACATAACCTTTAAAATAACAAATATTCATCTGATAGGACCTAAGATCACTTTGTATACCAGCTGTGGTATCTGAACAGGTACTGTACCATACTTTGTGAAACAATGCACCAAATTAATGATGCCCATCATTAATCTCTTATATAAAAGGCCCATGGCCATCATGCCATAAAACTGTCACGACCAAACAAGCAGCCGCTCTCGAGGCAGGTGGGGCGAGAGCTACTAGCTGCGGAGAGCTACAAGCGGCGATGGGCAGGGTGGCCAGCTGAGGCAAGGGGAAGCGAGCTACTCACTGTATATATATACTGTGGAGCCTGAGTATTAAAAGGCTCTCTCTAATAATGAAGGTGGTAAATTCTCAGCACTATGTTTAGGTAAATCATCAAGAAACTTGGCTGCAAATATCCTGAAAAATCTTTAGGAAAAACCTGCTTGACCTTTCTTTAAAGGTCACTGCTGCCAGGCAACACCTTTCTTCTGAGATGCTGATCACATTTTTTTTCCCAATGGATTTTTCTTTAATTTAATAAATCTTTATTGTTCAGATTATTACAATTGTTCCTCTTTTATCCCCCATAGCTCCCCTCCACCCAGTTCCCACCCCACCCTCTGCCCTTACCCCCCGCCCCCCACTGTCCTCATCCATAGGTGTACGATTTTTGTCCAGTCTCTTCCCGCACCCCCCATACCCCTTTCCCCCGAGATTTGTCAGTCCACTCCCTTTCTATACCCCTGATTCTATTATATTCACCAGTTTATTCTGTTCATCAGATTCTTTTTATTCACTTGATTTTTAGATTCACTTGTTGATATGTATTTGTTGTTCATAATTTTTATCTTTACCTTTTTCTTCTTCTTCCTCTTCTTAAAGAGTACCTTTCAGCATTTCATATAATACTGGTTTGGTGGTGATGAACTGCTTTAGCTTTTTCTTATCTGTGGAGCTCTTTATCTGCCCTTCAATTATGAATGATAGCTTTGCTGGGTAGAGTAATCTTAGTTGTAGGTTCTTGCTATTCATCACTTTGAATATTTCTTGCCACTCCTGTCTGGCCTGCATAGTTTCTGTTGAGAAATCAGCTGACAATCGTATGGGTGCTCCCTTGTAGGTAACTGTTTTTCTCTTGCTGCTTTAAATATTCTCTCTTTGTTTTTTGGCCTTGGCATTTTAATTATGATGTGTCTTGGTGTGGTCCTCTTTGGATTCCTTTTGTTTGGGGTTCTCTGCGCTTCCTGGACTTGTAAGTCTATTTCTTTCACCAGATGGGGGAAGTTTTCGGTCATTATTTCTTCAAATAGGTTTTCAGTATCTTGCTCTCTCTCTTCTTCTGGCAACCCCATAATTCTGATGTTGGTACGTTTGCAGTTGTCCCAGAGGCTCCTTACACTATCTTCAACTTTTTGGATTCTTTTTTCTTTTTGCTTTTTCAGTTGGGTGTTTTTTGCTTCTTTGTATTTCAAATCTTTGTCTTGATTCTTGCGATCCTCTAGTCTGTTGCTGGATCTCTGTATATTATTTTTTATTTCAGTCAGTGTATGCTTAATTTCTAGTTGGTCCTTTTTCATATCCTCGAGGGTCTTGCTAAATTTATTGGCATTTTCTAGAAAATACTTGAAAAACCTTATAACCGTGGTTTTGAACTCTATATCCAGTCGCTTGCTTTCCTCCATTTCTTTCATTTGTGATGTGTTTCTTTGTCTCCGCATTTTGGCTGCTTTCCTGAGTTGACAGAGTGGCTTTGTGTGCTAGGTGTCCTATAGGGCCCAGTGGCTCAGCCTCCCCAGTTACCTGAGGTGGACACTCTTGGTGCACCCCTTTGTGGTCTGTGTGCACAGTCTTACTGTAGTTAAGCCTTGATTGTTGTTGGTCTCACTGGGAGGAATTGACTTCCAGGCCAATTGACTATGAGGATCAGCTGTGCTACACTGGGAGAACTGTGCTGGAGACACCCTTATGGCAGAAGACTTGCAAAAGCCTCTGTGCTCAGCTTGAATGGGGCGTAGTCTCAGGGTGGAGCAGACAGCATTGGTTTGGGGTTCTCTGCACTTCCTGGACTTGTAAGTCTATTTCTTTCACCAGGTGGGGGAAGTTTTCGG
Organism: Plecotus auritus; assembly: GCF_963455305.1. Classification (NCBI taxonomy): domain Eukaryota; kingdom Metazoa; phylum Chordata; class Mammalia; order Chiroptera; family Vespertilionidae; genus Plecotus; species Plecotus auritus. The sequence continues at coordinate 153,892,623 of NC_137776.1, read as the reverse complement.
TCATCATTTCTTCCAATAGGTTTTCAGTATCTTGCTCTCTCTCTTCTTCTGCCACCCCCATAATTCTGATGTTGGTACGCTGAAGTTGTCCCAGAGGATCCTTACACTATCTTCCTATTTTTGGATTCTTTTTTCTTTTTGCTTTTCCGGTTGGGTGTTTTTTGCTTCTTTGTATTTCAGATCTTTGACTTGATTCTAATAGGCCCCTGTGTCTCAGTGTCCCGTGGTAATCATTGCAAGCACCTTTGAGAGAAAGCCGCCCTTGAGTTCTGCCCACTGCCAGACAGTCCAGTTTCTCCATTAATGAGTCTGAGTCCCCAGAGTCTCGCCCGGAACTGGAGTTCAGTGCAGTCGGGAGCTTTTGTTTCCCTCCCGCTTGAGAAAGCCAGCTGCGCACTCAGTGCCAGTCCTCTCTGCACAGGCGTGTCTCAGTACCTCTGCCTCCTGCAGCACCTCTGAGTCTCAGTGTGCTTTTCTCTTTCCTTCTGGTTGTAGAATTTCCACTCAGCCAGCCTTCCTGTGGTTCTGGATGATGTCTGTTTTGTCTTTTAGTTGTAGTTTTGAAATTGTTGTGCGAGGCAGCAGTTTAGGTGTTTACCTATGCCACCATCTTGGTTTCTCCTCCATTTTTTTTTTTTTGAGCACACATTTTAGTAAAAATTTATCAGTAGTAAATACACATCTGCAAAAATGTTCATCATGAGTCCTCAGGGAAATGCAACTAAAACAACAGAGATATAGCACGACAAATTTATTAAAAGAACTAAAATTTAAAACAAATACATGGAGAATTTGCTACAATGTGCGAGTAATGCACTCTCATACACTGTTGGTAAGTATGCAAAAATTACAATCAGTTTAGATCACAATTTTTTAGTTTTTTTTCCCCAAAACTAAAATATTAACCTACACTGTGACTCAGACAGTGCACTCTAAGTTATTGAGAAAAGATAAGAGAAATACAGCTGGAAACACATGTCTATAAATAATGGAATGGATAAACTAATAGTGGTATGTCCAAAGTTAATACTACTCAGAAAAAAAAAAAAAGGATGAACTACTCATGTAATATTATTGATGAATCTGAAAATAGTAAGCTGACCACAATTTGTAGATTTTATTAAAGCACCTGACTTGTGGGGGTGAGGGTGGAGGAAAACATTCTGCTTCTGTCTTATATATCGATAGGGTAGCAAGCTGGGGGGTTGAGGGGGCACAGGATCTAATACAGATCAGTAGATGAATTTCCTTCTCTATCCTTGCACATCTGGGGGGTCATTGCTGTAGGCAGCAAGCAATAGATTAGAAAATGAGGAGCTCAGTCTATAGCCTACTCACTAGGTAATCACTGGGCGACTTCTCAACCTTAGGTTCCCATTTGTCAAACCGGTTGGAGCAGTTGCCTGTCTTCAACTGTGGGGATGATCAGATTTCAGAAATGGAAGATATTTTGTCCCCTCCTCCCAACTGATCTGATCAATGGCAATCATTCACAACAATAACACATGGTGAGAGATTAATAATAATAAATAAAAAAGCACTGATGTTTAACCATAGTTGAGAAGAGAAAGAGAGATGAATTAGACCTACTTTCTTTTCCACAAGCACTTACTTCAGGAAGTCAATCAAAGCATATCAAACATTAATAAACATTGTGTTAAGCATCCTTTGGCTCGAAGACATCAGCTTTCTAAGATGAAGGCTATTAAGGCAAGTGGCTGTGTAGGGCTCATAAATTATGAATTTACTAGTCATGGATGAATACAGATAACCCTGCAATCAGGAGACAGCTGATAATTAGAAGCAACTCTTCTTTTGATTCAATGAACCACCTGAATAAATGAGCTTTTGATTTAGATTTGCGCTTGAACGCTGTAGTCCTCTTCAAAACAGAGAAAAAGAATAACAACTCCACAGCAGAGGTTGACAGTGGAGGCTCTAAGCCAATCCACCCCACTCCTTTCTCTCAGCACAGGAGAATCATAAGATTGGAAGGTAACGAGAAACACCCATTTGCTGAATCTGACGTCACTGAAGAAGCCAGGACAGCTCAGTGTATTTTCAGCTTTCCAAATTTCAGTTGGTGAGTGGTTGGTCCTCTATTGTCTCACATTTTAGTGCTCAATGATTTGTACTTTTTTCTTGGCAACAGGTACTTGCATTTCCGGTTTCTCAAGAGAGCAGTCCTGCATGAGAAAGGACCCATCAGGAAGTGGCTCTTGCCTCTGGCAAGATTTGCCCACAAGGTCAGAGCATGTAACAGTCATGGTTTCTCTGAAGGAGGCTGTTCCTGGATCCGGGAGAAGGCCAGCATCAGCAAATTCAAGCCAAAAGGGCCCACGTGGATGTCAACGCCAAATGCACTGCAGAGAAGGCCTCCGAGCAAAATGAATTTAGCTTATGGGTAACTTCAATCTGAGAAAAGAGATACAGTCTCAGAGATTTTGAGTCAAGGTATTCCTGGAGTGGGAGAAAAAAAAAACCAGCTCTTTTAGGTGCCAGTTTTCTAAGCAGAAAATGAGTTGGAGAAAAATACTTCCTTTTTTTAAAAAATATTTCTTTATTGATTTCAGAGAGGAAGGGAGAGGGATAGAGAGATAGAAACATCAATGATGAGAGAGAATCATTGATCGGCTGCCTCCTGCACGCCCCCTACTGGGGATCGAGCCCACAACCCAGGCATGTGCCCTTGGCCGGAATGGAACCTGGGAACCTTCAGTCTGCAGGCCGACGCTCTATCCACTGAGCCAAACCAGCTAGGGCGAAAAAATGCTTTCTAAGGTACCTTCTAGTTCCAAGATTCTATGGTTCAATTATGTACCTTTATTTTCAGAACGCTGCTTATTCTTCTGAACAGCTAAATCACGTTTCTAACTGAGATTGTAGTGTCTAGAAATTAATACTATTATGGTTAATGAGATTAAGCATTTCTAGAGCCTGATTTTTTTCCCCAAGGCATCTCGGTACAGCCTTTTGTTTTCTTTGCTGGGCTTAGAATTCATTGACCGAAAATGCCATGGATCATGTTTTAATTCTCTTCTGCTTAGTCTCACCAGTGAAAAATGGAAGAAACACCCTGGCATAGAAAGACTATAATAAACTTTGGAGCCAGAAAGACTTACTTTCAAATTCCAGCTCAACCACTTACTCTCTGAGTGCTGTTAGGTTATTATTCAAGGTACCTTTTTCTGTGAAATGGGGATAAAAATGTCATACCATGTAAAATCATTGAGAGGATTAAATGCCCTCCATATCCCAAGAACATTTAATGGTTCACTCACCGAAAACTCACCTTTCCACTCTGTTCTTGGAGATTTCCACAATCACATGGATGATCCACCTTGCACTTCAGAGTTTCAGTTTCTCTACCCATTCACGTCCATTATTTTCTTTTATCCCACCTAAGCTACTGACTAGCATGACAACAACATGAACTTTTCATTATCCCTAGATGCATGGTCCCTGAAAATCAACTTCAGTATCCCATTATGTGACTATGACCTCCTGTCCTCTGCCTCCCTTTCTCTAGAAGCTCCACTCCAACAATTCTCCAGCCTCAATAAGGACGCTAATCCTTTGGTCCTATCACATTTTCAGAGTCAGGCACTTTATTATATTCTCATTTAGAGCTCATGGTTCATCACTACATCCCCCTTTTGCACATGCCATAAAGTTCACAGGCCTTCTTCCCAATGGTTTACTTCTCTAGCAAGCCTGAAATCCTAATTAAACCCGATTCTCCACTTCCTTCGCACTTAAAATTGAGCAGCTAATTATTGCTGGAAAATAACGCTGTGTTGACTGGTTCTTGCTTTGCTTCGTGACCACAAATCTCAATTACACATTGAATGCCACTCAGTAACCTTATTAAGCTTCTCTAGTGTCTTTGTTTTCCTGCTATCTAATCTGACTGCTTAATAAATTGCTCGGAAATGAAGTCTTGTCTCTGGGTTTACTTCTGGAGAACCCACTCTAAGATGCTGGTCAAGGGAAGAGGACCTATTTTTCTTGAGATCAGAAGAAGGAGGAATAAGATTGTTAGGCTCAAGGATGAGCATTAAAGAGGGGGTCGACTGAGAATTTTCTCTTCTCAGCAAAGGAGCAGCCCAGCAAGATCATCTACAAAGACTGTGGGGGCCTTTCCCTTTACTGGATTATTTTTTAAGCTTACATTTAAGCCAAGCATTGTGCTAGCTCCCTCCATGACTAATCTCATTAACTGTTCTACCAACTCAACGAGACAGGAGCCATTACTTTCTCAATTTCATAGATGATATAGCGAAAGCTAATGGGAGTTAGGGAAATGTACAGGCAAACCAGTTCTGATGGACACCAGAGGGCAAATTCTTCATCCCTCTCAATACCTCTTGAGTCAGTTACTTAAGAACAACAGCTGTGAGAAATTTAAAAAATGAAGTGATGTGAGATGAACCAAAAGTGAAAGAAAAAGTTTCTTCAAGAAAATACAGGACATTTGATCTTAACCCCAAATATAGCCACAGAAATAGATATTTTCCTAGCTGTTTTTAAGGGGCTTTTAAATATCCCCATACTGCCAGATATGTTCAAAAACAGAGACTGAGCATCATTTTGCAAGACAACATATAATGAAACGTCAGACTTTACATTAAAAAGCTTGGAAAAGCAAAGCTATCAGGGCATTTTGAGGAGCTACCTCTATTCATATTTGATGCTCTACATTCAAAAGATGACCGGTGGTGTTTTTTTTCTTCTTCTTCTTCTTCTTTCTTTTCTTTCTAAAAATGTGGACCTACATATCAGTTTTTGGGTTAGAAATTTGATTTATTTTATAAGAGGCCAGAGTTAGAAAGTAAAGTAATAAAAAGACACCTTGTTTGTAAAAATGGAGTTGGCCAGGTGTTTTAAGGCTATGACATACTAGTATATGATACCAGAGCAAAAATGGACAGATCAGCGAGATAGGGCAGCTGTGAAACAGACTTTTGAGTATGTTTTAGGAGCAAATAAAATGATTAAAGAAACATTACAAAAAATGTGAAGGAATGAGTTATTCAGCAAAGGATCCAGGTAAAAGCCAACAATCACGCTTGATCAGGAATATGGTAAGGAGAGCTGCTATCAGTCCTGCTTTTTCACTTTGTTCTGGAAAACTATATAGATTTAATTATACCCTCTGTAAGTGGGGAGAATTTTCCTAAGTACAAGCATAATGGAAGAAATCACACAAAAATGATTCATAATTTTTACTATATTCAATTTAAAATGTAAAACATTTACATGACTTTAAAAACAATTAAATGCAAGTTGGGAAGATAGAGAAATGATAAGATAAATAAAGAATTAATGATGTGAATATATTAGCATTTCTGATGGTAGTAACACCACATCAATAAAGCAGACCAAGACCAAGAAGTATAGGGGATTCACAGAGAAACGCACACCGATTATTAAAGAAATACAAGTTAAAACATGCAACAGTAATTGTAACCCAAGAGGCTGGGGAGTTGAAAAGCTTGGGGAGGGTGTGACTTGACTGCTGGGGTCTTGGGAGGAGTCCCACATTATGATACAGAATAAAGTTCCACATTGTGTATCAATAATCTGTAAAGCTAACACCATTTGAGACAGCAAGTGTACTTCTGGAAATCTACAAAGAAGAAATACTCAGAAAGTCAGAAAAAGAGTTATACATAAGGATGTTAATCACCATGCCAATTATGAGGGCTTAAAAAATCTGAAAGTATTGTAGAATATGAGAATATGTCAATAAAATATGGTTTAGTCACACAAGAATTTAAGTTCATTAAGATCATATTCTTTTTTAAAAAATATATTTTATTGATTTTTTACAGAGAGGAAGGGAGAGGGATAGAAAGTTAGAAACATCTATCAGCTGCCTCCTGCACACCTCCTACTGGGGATGTGCCTAAAACCAAGGTACATGCCCTTGACCAGAACTGAACCCGGGACCTTTCAGTCCACAGGCCGATGCTCTATCCACTGAGCCAAACCAGTTAGGGCAAGAGATCATATTCTTAAAGAATTTTTAAGGGCATGAGAATAATCATGATATGGGCGGTGGTGGTGGTGGTGGGGCGGGGGGGGACAACCAGAATATACTCTATCTACGTTTTATTCCCAATTATGTAAAATAAAGAATTCCATAAATAAAGGGCATGTAACACCCACATGTACAAAAAAAAAAAAAAAAAAAAGAAAGAAAGAAAGAAAGAAAAAGTGCCAAAATATTAAGTGATTAACACTCAATGGTAGAAGTCAGATGGTTTGAATTTTCTTCTTAATACTTTTCTGGATTTTCTATAATGAACATATTATGTTCTTTTATAACAGAAAAATGTTATTTTAAGTAAAACTCTCCCTGATCTGTGAAGATGTGTATTGGCCCTTCCGGAGCCAGTAGGGTTCCAAACTATGGAGAGAATTAGCCTCTTGTTCTAGCTCCCAAACTAAAGACAGAGATGGGATGAGAATTCCCAAGACATTTAAGATCTGACTGGGGATCGTCTGGATGAATTCTAAGTCTCAACAAAATTTCCCTCCACACAAACTCAAGAAAGTGAGTTGCGAGTAGATACCGATTAAAGGCTCCTCCATTGGTTTTAGTCCAGTCCTTCTCAAACATTAATGTGCACATGAACCAACCAGAGATGTCAATACAATACAAATCAAATTTAGTAAGTCTGGGTGGGGGCCTGAGGCCCTGCATTTCTAACAAGCTCCCAGATAATGAGGATGTTGCTGGTCCATGGAGCACACTTTACATTCAAGACTTAGAGAACAGCCCAGCATTCCCTGCTTGCTAATATAAAAGATTTAGAAACAAGTTCAATCAACAGGCATTAATTAGATGAGTAATATGCATCTGGTGTATTGGGGCCTACATGTGAGGACACTGTTCTGGGGCTAGGGCAGGGGTCGGCAAACTGCGGCTCGCGAGCCGCGATTTGCCTCTCTGTTGACTAATGAGTTTGCCGACCACTGACCTAAGCATTTAAAAGAGGAACACTGTGGCTCAGTAGTTGAACTTCGACCTATGAACTAGGGGGTCATTAGGACATTAACCAGCGATCTCATAGGGCAAGTGCACTCACATGAATGTGTGTGTGTGTGTATACGTCTTCTGATACATGTGTGTTTTTGTGCATTTGTGGTGAACTTCTTTGAGGAAATTCTTGGGCAGTTATTTCATTTTTCCTGATGGAGTTGCATTAGTGATCAAAAGAGTAAAGCACCAATCCTCTCACCCTGTTTTTTTCTTTTTTCCCTTTCACAAAATCTCTGGTCTCTGCATGTGTGCTCAGTAATAAGAGAAGCCAAGGCCTCCTGTGGGTCCTAGGAAATGCATTATCTAATCTAAAAATAGACAAGAGCCCATTGTCTCAGGCAAAAGTAAATCCCACATAAGAATCCGACAGAAATTGATCTAGCCTTTTAAAAGATTTATTAGCTCCTGATCTCCTTTCTATGCATGACTATTTTTCATCTCATTCTGTGATGGATAAATTGAATTAAGCAAGAGCTAAAATAACTTCTTTTTAAAGATATATAAATCTTTGTGATGGAAGCCCTGGGGTTTTGGAGGCCTGTAGGTACTTGAAGAATCAAGGAGTTAAGTGAAGAGGAGAAAAGTAACTGTTATTATGGAAACAGATGGGTTCCAGCAGTGGAGTGTTGTAAATGTTTAACAACACTCTCAAAAAACTAGAAATATTGGCAGGGCCTGGGGGCAGGGGAGGGAGCGGAATGATTGCTAATGGGTATGGGTTTCTTTATGGGGATGATGAAAATATTCTAAAATTTGATATTGATGATATAGTGAATACACTGAACTACACTGAATTGTACAAATTAAAATGAGGAACAACAACACAACACCCAGCTCCCTCCAAACCTTATTCACACCATTTGCCAGTTTCTAAGGTATAAATACTCACAGATTCTGATTTCAAGGTGCCCCAATGGAATCACCAAATGTGCCACTGGGAAGGGCACAGGCTCCAGTGCACCGCCGGTTCCCAGGGTGGCAATTTGTTTCCTACCCACCATGGTTAGGGAGACCTGGAGGGGGATACAGCTTTCCAGCAAAGCTAGCTTTTGGAATGTACTTTCTCCTTTTTCTGCTTGTTTGATTTTATTATTTTTTCTCTCTAAATTTCCAAGATATGGTCAAAAGAGCCCCAGAGTGGGATCCTTGAGTTCAACATCTGTTCCTTATTAATTTAGATTCCAACAGCACATTTATTGAGTGCCTCATGGTAGGCTCTGTGCCGTATGCTGTGAATTCTAAGGTGCACGGAAGGGCCCTCACCCATGAGGAGACTGCAGCCTAGCCAGGGATACAAACGTAAAAGTATACAATGCTCCATCTACTGGGGGGGGGGAGAGAGAGAGAGAGAGAGAGAGAGAGAGAGAGAGAGAGAGAGAGAGAGAGAGGGAGAGGGAGAGAGAGAGAGAGAGAGAGAGAGAGAGAGAGAGAGAGAGCACTATTATAGAGGAACGTGCAGTCCGATTGAGAGAATTATTTTCCCTGGTGGACGGGGAATGGTGGTGGTGCTGGTATCAGTGAATGTGTCCGAGAAGAGGAAAGATCTGACCTGGAATCAGGGAAGGGCTTTGCAACTCAAAAGAACAGCATGAGGAAAGGCACAGAGGCAGGAAAGTGATAAGATGCAAAGGAATTAGGCAGTAATATGCTGTGGCTAGAATCATAGGCTCACCCACAGACAGGAGGAAGAGTGGCCAGAGAGATGAGCTGGTATGCTTTTAGTCTTTATGGGCCAGGATAAGTAAGGAGTTTGCACATTATCTTACAGTAAAAGGGAGCCTTTGAGATTTGTCATGTAAGGGAGGGACATGCAGATTAGCAATATTAGTCACTGATAATAAGAAGGGTACATGGATAGGAAAAAGAGGTGGGAAGACATGAGGATTGGGGTGGCCAGAATACAACACTGTGTTGTCCCAGAAAAGAGATGAATAAGCCAATAGTGTGGGGTATAGAGATGAAGGAATAAAGTGGAGAAATACATCAAGATAAAATTTCTAGAACTGAGAATTCAACCAGATGTACATGGTGGAGCCAATGGTGGGGTGAGGCTAATATGAAACTTTCTATCTTGGATGACCAGATAAATGGTGATGCCCATGCAATGCCTTACACATGGTAGGCACTGAGTGAATATTTGTGGAATGGTGGGGCAAATACCTGGAATACAGAGGGCAGCACAGGGTGATGGGGGCAGTTAGTATGTGGAGTCACAATGACTTTGCTTGAACCTCTGCGTGGTTACCTAATTGTTGTGGGATTTTGAGCAAGTCTCTGAATCTCTCTGAGCCTTACTTTCTTCATTGATGTAGTGGAAAAATGATACTGACCTCAGTAGGACTTTGGTCAGGATTAGATTTAATATAACCCTTTAAATTATTATTTCTCCAAAGATCAATCACATTAAAAGTGACTAAAAAGTCAAGAGTCGCCCTATCACAATCCACATCCCACTTATGTTAAGAGATCAGAGCAGTGCTTGTAGGTTCATGAATTTAGATTGAATTCATGTGCAGCAAAGAAGAGATTGTGGGAGTTGATTCGTGATGGAATTATTTCAGTTGGAGAGATTTAAAAAGTCTACAGCCATTCCTTATGCTCTTTAAGAGGAGTACAACATATTTGTAAGATGAATTGGAATAAAAAAAAAAAGGAGTGGTCCATATTCAGCCATTGCAAATAATGATTCAGTTCGTATTTCTTGATATCTGAAGGACCCCTAGATACCCAGTGACTTTTGAATGTGGTTAAAAGGCAGAAGAAGAAAGACTCATCCAGTACAAATGTGATCTGAGGGAAAGTTCCAAGCAGCTCAATAGCTGGTATCCATGGGAGCTTGATACAGCAGAAGGCCCTATGATAGCTGGCCTGTCAGGAGCCCAGAATATATCTCATTTGGAATATATCTCATTAGTCACAAACTACCAGACATGGTAAGGGGACCCTAACAGTTTATAAAGTAAAGCTGGAACTGAAGCTTTTAAGGTAAACACATCAGAAAAATTTTGAATGCCTTTAAAATGAGCAAAACAGATTATCAGATGTCTTGTATAGCATACTTTTCTAAATTATCTCTACAGTTTTATTGTTTTAGCTACTTTCCAGTTTTGTAAATTGTAGATACCTGATAGCAATGAACATGATTCTTGGCCATAGGCATGCTAATAAACTTTGTCTGGTAGAGGGGCAATTGATCCCCTCCCTCCCTTATGGGTGAAGCAAGTTTTGCATTTATTATGCAAATTCATTTTAGCACTTCTTGGGACTTTTATGTGTGTCTGCTCTTTGATTTCTCCTTTGAACTGGTTGTGATATCTTACTGGCTTGCTCAGTAATTAATGAGTTAAACAAAATCTTTGACATATGTTCATTTTACATAACAGTCATGATTTTACTCTTTTGAAAGAATTATCAGTTAGTGTGTACCACAAAGACCTCTAGCTCATTAACAAGCTAGGGTAAAGGGAAGAGCCCCTCCATTCTCAGGGCATCACCAGGGTGGAGAAGAAATGATCCAGAGGCGGGGAACCTAGTAAACTCCATCTGGGGTGCAGTGGACCAGCTTCTACTTCTCCAAGGCAGGGGGACTCCCTTCTCGAGTAGACCTTAGTATAGGTCAGTGGTCGGCAAACTGCGGCTCGCGAGGGGCTTAATCACAAGGAACAAAACAGCCTGTAATTATTGGAATCGAGAGTCTAGGTCAGTGGTCAGCAAACTCATTAGTCAACAGAGCGGCAAACCGCGGCCTATACCAGTGGTCAGCAAACTGCGGCTCGCGAGCCACATGTGTCTCTGGAGTAATATACAGGTTACTGACCAGGAGACTGCTAGAGAGAGTTCAGAGAAGCAGAAGCGGCAGGCACAGAGAATGTAGTTTCTGTGTGTGCAGGAGAGAGGAAAGCTCAGATAAGCCACCATGTTAACCAGCCAGTGAGCTGGGCAGGGGAGACAGGAGAAGCTGCTGAGCCAAAGCAGAGGCTAGAGAAGCTCCTGAGGCTGTAGCTTTAACAGAGAGCTTAGGTGCCGCAGTTTGCTGACCACTAGTATAGGTCATCAGATTTCTGGCCTGTGGGAGATTCAGTAGGTGTGCCCAGGATGGATGCTGTTTGGGGAAGAAAAGGGTAAGAGATGGGAAAATCTCAACCATGATTCAGAAAAGTTCTCTCTAAAAGGACATTAGGAAATTCATCTCATTTTGACTGCCCTAAAGAGCACGGTTGTGTATTTCCTCATATGCATAGTATAATCACATACCAACAATATGTAAAAGAGGTAGTCGATAGTAGCAGGAAAAGGTTTGTTTCTTATGGGTCATCCGCTTAGAAAAATATGATGATCTGGCTTTTCTCGTGATGGAGGCAAAAAGGGTATCAATGACTCACAAGGGGCAGTAACAGTATGGGGATCCCTTGGAAGCACAGATAATTTTCCAAGGGAGGAGGAAGATGTGCTAAGGAATGTGGCTCTGGTACTCAGGGCAGCCTGATGTGATCAACTGTCAGCAAGTCAGTGGTTTTCTTGGTAATGAGACATAACTGAATAATCCCAGGAATGGTGGGATGTAACAGTGCTGATGAAAGGGGATACATGTGAGGAATACCTTGTGGGGGAAGGAGACGCAGAGACAGAGGCTATCAGTGTTGAAGTCTCCTCCAAAGTATCAACTATATGGGAAGTGGCCAAAGGAGTACTCAAAGGCAAATGTATAGTGTTACACATTGAATCACAAAATAAGAAAGAAGCTGAAGAGTGAACAAGAAAAGAAATCCAAAGAAGGAAGAAAACAAAACAAAAAAAACACACCCACAAAACCAAATAAACAAACAAACAAAAACAAAGGAAGAAAACAAACCAAAAGAGTAGAATTAATGAAATAGTAAACAAAAAAACCAAACTTGATTTTTAAAAATACAAATGAAAGAAGCAAACTTATAGCAAGCTCAATCACATTAAAAAATATATTGGAAATGAGAAATTGACATCACTGCAGAAAATGAAAAAATATTGAAGGCAATAGTTTGGACAAGTCAAGCTAATGTTTTTGAAAGAATGACTTTCCAGGAAAATAAAAACTATCAAATTCCAGATCTATTCCCAATTAAAAACCCAGAAATAACCCTCTCAAATGTTTAAGGCCTATATGGAAAAACTATAACAGGTAATGTGTTATAGAATTGTGTACCTGAACCTATATGATTTTATTAACCAATATCACCCCAATAAATTCAATTAAAAAAAACAAAATAAGAAAAATAAAACAAGGAAAAATTGTGAATCTTTATTGAAATACACAAAATAATAGTTACATGTTGGAGGAAGATAGCATGCTCTTAATGGCAAGATGATATTATCAGAATTTTATCAACTTCCAGATTAATCTATAAATTCAGGATATTTCCAATCAAATCCCAGAGGAATATATGGGTAAAATAATTTCAAAATTCCTCTGAAAGAGAAAACACAGAATAGTTATGAATGTTGAAACAATAAAAAGAACAACAGAGGCAGAGGGGAGACCCTTCACCACCACTATCCACTATTCTGTACCAAAATATACTACAAAGCTGGAGTAATTTAAAATATGCTATTAGATGCTGAACACAAATTTGGACAATTTGGTAAAAAATCTTGGGACACTAAGCTATTGGGAAATATATGAAATTATGCCCTTGCTTCATACCAGAAACAGAAATAAAGAGCTAAGTCTCAAGAGCAAAACCAAAGAAGTATTAAAAGAAAAGAATTTTATTTTTAAAAGATAATATTGGGAGTGGGAAGGACTTCCAGAGTAAGATACAAAACCCAGAGTCCCAGAAAAAAAATATTTACAAATGGGACTACATAAAAATAACAAATGTCATTATGACAAATGTCACTGTAAAAAGTTAAGACACTTGGCAGACAGGGAGAAGATTATTAGTATCCAGAAAGCGTAAGAACTCCTAAAAATCAATAAAGAATACAAATGAGCAGATATGAACAAGACATTTATGAAAGAATAAACACAAATGGCCAATGAGCAAATAGAAAGATGCTTAACCTTGCTAGCCATTAGGGAAGTACGAATTACAAGTATAGTTGATAATTGGTGGGCAAGGATATATAGTCACACTATAGATTAGAATACAAATTGCAAATTATCTTTTGATGAAGGAATTTTAAATCTAGGGTTTGTTTAAAGATATACTTGCATATGTATATAAAAAGATGTCTTTTGCAGCATTATCCTATGTAATAAAAGGCTCATATGCAAATTGACCGAACAGCAGAACGACTGGTCACTATGACGTGCACTGACCACCAGGGGGCAGACGCTCAATGCAGGAGCTGCCCCCTGGTGGTCAGTGCACTCCTACAGGGAGAGTGCTGCTCAGCCAGAAGGCAGGCTCACGGCTGGTGAGTGCAGCGGTGGTGGCAGGAGCCTCTCCGGCCTCCACAGCAGCACTAAGGATGTCCTTGGACATCCCCAGAGGTCTCCTGGACTGCGAGAGGGTGCAGGTCAGGCTGAGGAACTTCCCCCCCACCCCTGAGTGCACAAATTCTGTGCACTGGGCCTCTAGTTTATAATAAAAAAAGAGGACTAACATACATGCCCAAAGATGGGGTGGGAGTGGCAGACATTGATGGGGAGTGTAAAGGGGCCATTTCATGTTTTACTCTTTATATTTATCTTTTAAAAAATATTTTAAATAAAAATATAAGCATATTTACTTGTTGAAGTTTAAAAAAAAGAATGTAAAGAATTATACCATTGTATTTAAAAAGTTTTCTTTGCATGGTAGCATTTTAGGTGTATAATTTTCTATATTATTCAGATAATCTACAATAAGCAGGTACAGACAGTCCTCGGGTTACATCAGACTCAACGTATGTCGTTTCATGGTTACGTCGCCATCTCTCATTTATTTATTAAAAAAAGTTCTGTCATTTCGACGTATGTACACATGTGCTTTATGTTTTTTTATTATTTATTTATCACAAGTAAAGGTCAGGAATTGTTATCTTTCTTTTAAATATTTTTTACTGTTTCACTTCATTACTGCCGTGTATGTGCTCCATGTGAGTGATGTAGGTGCTTGTGTAGGTGGGTTCCCACTTACGGCGAAAATCGTGTTACGTCGCGCCATTGGAATGGATCTCCGATGTAACCAGAGGACCTACTGTATTTTTATAATAAAAAAAAGACTAAAAATCAGCATATAAAATCTTGAATACTCCACATATTGTCACATATACATAAAAATATGAAGAGCAAAAATACTGGAAGAAGATGAGCCCATGGGTTAGTATGAGTGTGTCTAGAGGTTAGATATTTCAGTGATTTCCTTTTTTCTTCTGAGTTTGTTTGTTTGTTTGTTTTCCAAGTAGTGCTTTGTGATGAGCACGCTTCTCTTTTATTTTTTATTTTTTTTATTTTATTTTTTTATATTTTATTGATATTTTACAGAGAGGAAGGGAGAGGGATAGAGAGCTAGAAACATCGATGAGAGAGAAACATCGATCAGCTGCCTCCTGCACACCTCCCACTGGGGATGTGCCCGCAATCAAGGTACATGCCCTTGACCGGAATCGAACCCGGGACCCTTCAGTCCGCAGGCCGACGCTCTATCCACGGAGCCAAACCGGTTTCGGCTACTTTTCTTTTAAATTTTAAAAATATATCTATGTATTTTTTAAAGAATGAATTGCATATAAATTTTTATTTATTGATTGATTTTAGAGAGAGAAAAACATCAATTTTTTTATTCCACTTATTTATACGTTCATTGTTTGATACTTGTATGTGCCCTGACTGGGGATCAAAACCTCATCCTTGGAGTAGCGGAGACAATGCTCTAACCAACTGAGCTCCCCAGCCAGGGCCAAGCCTGCATTGCATGTAAAGGGTATAAAAATGTAGGTGCTGTAAACTTGAATGCATTTTGTTTTAAATTATTATTCATAAATTATTTCTATCTTTTCAACTTTTTAAACGTAAGATGAAACCATAGGTGACTGTGTGTGTATTGTATGGGTATAAGATAAAATAAAATAACAAATAAAGTAAAATAAAGTAAAGTTGAGATAATTAAAAAATATATTACAGGAATTGCCATGTACTTGATGCTTCATCCAAATAAATCAACAATCCACCAAGGCTGTTGAAGCATGTTCAGTGGGTTCTGGCTTCCAGAGCCCATAAAGGGAGAACGCGGTTTTTAAAGTAACCATGGATCAGGTACAGGCTTCAAAACAGAATTTTGACCTTTCATTTTATAGAAGTAAATGCCCTTTAAGACGTGTTCTCTGGGCTGACCAGATCATTAATTTTAGTTTAGCAAAGTCATGGCAAAAAAAAAAAAAAAAAACCCATCAACACCCACACACACACCCACACACACACACACACACACCCACACCCACACCCACACCCACACACACACCCCACCACCACCACCACCACCAAGTGGGGGACTCCAATTTCAACTTTAGTGTATTAACATTTCTTTAAGTTTCTTTGGGGGAAATGGTGGTTTTTAAGGAGTTAATGAAACGGAATTCTGATCTTTGTTTCTAGTTAATTTTCTCTATTCTCATTTGCATTTTATTTGTGAAAGTCCTTGCAAAGTGATATCTGAATGAAACAAGAATTCCCTGGGGGCAGGGTGCTTCGTCCTTATTTAAAAATCTACTTGTCATTGAAAGCTGCATGGGACAGGGAAACTTGGAAGTAATGTGGTTGCACATTTGCATGCTGTATCCCAATGAACCCTTTAGCTAAAAGCTATTTTGTATAAATGCTGATGGCTGGGCGCTTAGGAGAGAAGCACAGAGCCCCTTGACACTTGCACATGGTGTTACTGGATGGTTGGTTCCTTGTGCCATTTTGCTACCTTCATTCAGATTCTTGGTTGACATCTCCCAAATTAGAATCTTTTCATAAATCAAACTCTCCTTCTAAGAACTCATAGGTCCATGTTTTTAAAGCTGCAGCACAATCGGCCTTTGAGATCAGAAGCCATTCTCTGCATCTTTCCCAGACTGCAACCCTGAGTTTCCTTTAGCGAAAGAGCTGCCATTACCTGAGCGTCCCCTCAGGCTCCCCTGGCATAAAACGGCAGGACTTCCATGAAAATGTGTTCAGTGTTGCTGCAGCATTGCCTTTGGCTCGTTTAGTTACTGCAGCTCTGTGTTTGTTCAGCTGGAGAGGTCAACGGATTTGTTCTCCCACAAGTTAATCATTTATGACAAATTTGCTTGGCAGATGCGTGCACTCTGTGTTGCAGACTAGCTCCAGAACAGGGGAGCCCAGTTGCCTCTTTAAAAATGCTCGTATTCTCCAGTGTCCTTCTCCCGGTTCACACACTAGCCTCAGGCCACTCATGTTTTCTTATCACCTTCTCTACATCATCTCCTTCTACTCGCCCCTTTTCCTCGGTTGCCAATGAAAGGCCCAGAATTTACCTGCACCTGCCAGGGCTCATCAGGACTCAGACGCAGCTTCTCAGGCTTGACTGCAGGTGGATTTACTGAGGAAGCTTAGCTTTAGGGCCCTTTGCAATGTGTTCACATGACCGTTTGTTGTGAAACGGAAAAATGTCAGATAGTTTTGCCGCTCTCTACTCCGACTTCTCCTCGGTCCATCTCCCTTCATACGGGTGGAGTTCCAGTGGCCATGGACATTTTTGGGAACTGTCTAAGGCAGCTGTGGGCAAACTACGGCCCGCGGGCCGGATCCGGCCCATTCAGCTGTTCTGTCCGGCCCGCGGAGCCGAAAGAGCGGAGGGTTCTCTTGCTCTCCCCTCCGCTCCTTTACTTTGAATTTATATTAGTTCACACAAACACTCCATCCATGCTTTTGTTCCGGCCCTCCGGTCCAGTTTAAGAACCCATTGTGGCCCTCGAGTCAAAAAGTTTGCCCACCCCTGGAAGGGAAACCTGAGCTGGGGAACATGTAATTTGGATTCAGTGAATAGACTTATTTGGTTGGCACTCATGTCTGTGTATGTCGTGCAGTTATTGCTGGTTGCCTTCATGGAGGAATGGCGAGCTCTGGTTCTCTCCTGGAATGACCTAGGGACCCTCACACGCTAAATATATGTGAACCTGGAGAGATGCAATCTAAAGGGTACAATCTAAAGGATACAGAGCCTGAAGCCAGTCTGTGAAAAACACTTCCAATTTTTAAAGCTCAAATGTGAAGGAAAGTTGATAGAAAGCTTCCCAAGCAGTATCAATAACGATTGTGATGCTAAGAGAGTTTTCTAAACTATCAATAAAACAATTTGCTCAAGCATGCTAAGTAAAGGTCTTTGATCTTGTATGGGGTGTCACAACCTCTTCGCCATGTGAAGAGGTGATCAAAGAGAATGCAGCCAAAAATGTGGGAAGAAAGGTGTTATTGAGATGTCAGGACTTTAGCCAAAACCGGTTTGGCTCAGTGGATAGAGCGTCGGCCTGCGGACTGAAGGGTCCCAGGTTCGATTCCGGTCAAGGGCATGTACCTTGGTTGCGGGCACATCCCCAGTGGGGGGTGTGCAGGAGGCAGCTGATCGATGTTTCTCTCTCATCGATGTTTCTAGCTCTCTATCCCTCTCCCTTCCTCTCTGTAAAAAATCAATAAAATATATTAAAAAAAAAAAAAAGAAAAGATGTCAGGACTTTAATTTGTATTAATTTTATATTTTATTTTGTTTTCCCCTGTGTTTTATGATACTTGTGATATTTGTCAGTTTCCCCAAATTAGTATTTTGTTGTGATTTCTGACTTCCCTCTCATTATACCCAATTCTGTATCCTTTTTGAAAAAAAGAAATCTTCAGAGGCTTGCACACCTAGACCTGTTCCTGGCTCCAATGAAGTATGGTAGCAATCAACTCAGGTAGAAACTGCTGTTTGGCTTCTGTACTTATTTGTTTGCTAAAACAATAGAAAGTTATTTTGATTTTCTGAACTTATGTATGCTATCCCAATACTCCATTGATGATGGTTTGAATATCCCATTGATTGTGATTTCACTGGTCATGGAAGCACATTCTTCTGGGAACCAGGACAGCTCAATTATCCTAAATTGTCTCAGTAGCTACAGATAACGAGTTTTGGTTGACTCAGTGGTCCCGAAATCAGAACAGACCCTATATTGCCTCAGTAGCTACAGATAATGCATTCCGGTTGACTCAGTGGTCCCGGAATCTGGACAGCACAATTATTCTAAATTATCCCAGTGGTCCCAGATAATGTGTTTCTGTTGATTCAGTGATCTGTAGACCCAAGAACTATACTTTAGATAACTAACTTGCTCAATTTTGCTTCTGTAAATGGTTTGCAGAAACAGGTTCCTCATTTCAGACCCAAAGATGTAATCCATACCTTTGTGATATTCTGCCAATATAAGCCAGATGTGGCAAGCTGTTCAGAGCTGCGAGGTTTGGAGTGCTGAATGGCTCCCTCATATGCCACCGGCTTTTAATAAATGACTCCATAATTCGACTTCTTGAGGCGTCCTTTGTAAGATGGGAGTACACTGCAACACCAACTGTTTGAAAGTGCTGTGATCCTTCTGAAAAAATAAAAATGAAAGAAGCTTGCTTTGTAAGGCTTCTAAATCAGGAGGTTTCAACTCAGAAGTTAAAAGCTTCACCTTCCTAGTCTCCTGTGTTCCCAGGCACTTGTAAAACAATATATTTGAGCCTGGAGAGAAGCCCATCAATATTGGAAACTGCTATTCTGAATCTGTACTCAGATTCTCCTGGCTTTTATAAAAACAAGATTTCAGTTTAGAGGACATCCATTTCCTCATGTTAGACCAACACACAGAAATTTCTAAAAATATAAAGCAACATTCAGTAGGAAGGAAGCCATGTCATAAGAATAATTTGGCTGGTTCTTAAGAACAGTTAGTAACGGGGCGCAGCCAAAATCGGTGTGTTTGTCTTCTAACAGACCACAATGCCAGGTGGCACAGAAAAAGAAGGAAAGGAGATGCTTGCAGCATGTGCAAAGGGGATTGCTGTGTTATGCAAAAGGCATGGATGCCAGAGGAAGGCATGTGCTGTACCTGATGTTCAGATGGGGCTTGTCTGGCGCTTGGTAGCAATGACTGGGGGAATAACAGATTGGTAGGACCTTCTCACAGGGAAGGAACCTTCTGGTGCCGCTTATGGAATAGGCCCCAAAGGGCAGATGCCTTTGGACATAAGGTAATTCAAATCTGATTACATTGTTGTGGTTCTCAAACTTTAGCATCAGTAGCACTTGGAGACCTTGTTTTAACAGATTGGGGGCCCACACCCAGAGTTTCTGACTCAGTTGGTCTGGGATGGGGCCTGAGAATTTGCATTTCTAACCACTTCTCAGAGGAGGCTGATGCTGGTGTCCAAGTTCCACATGAGCCACTAGAGGTTGATTTGCCCTTGCTCTCCTTCTTTATTCAGAGTGTGCTGTTGTGAGGGAGTCAGCCACCATCAGGCAGAGACTGAAAGGCAGGCAGAGAAGTGGGGAAACTTTAGAAATAGAAGGCTTCATGTTGGCCAGAGCACCAAGCACTGGTTACCAATCCCAAGGGAAGAGGGTACCTACCAGGCCAGGGGAGGATTCTAAGCGCTTCTGCCCATTGCACCTCAGTATCAGTCATCACAGAAAACAACACAGTCAGGTACTGGATGGAACAACACTTTACTCACATCGAGAAGAGACAGAGCAGGATCAACAACCATAGTGAGTATTGGTTCCACATGACCAATGGGTCTTTCCCTGTGGTCAACACAGGGCAATTTGCCTGTGTACCCCTCTTATACTGCACTGGAAGGACCTGTCCCTTCGCAGAGGAGGACCAGTTTAACAGTAGGGTTGGCTGGGTGCTATATGATATACATGCTTTAAGCACAGAAAAAGGAGCATTCATTAAATTTGAAATAGGGCAAGATATTCCCACACAAGTAAATAAGCCTCATAGGCTCTGAGGACTCATGTTAGGTCTTGGAAAGAAAGTGTTTCAGCCCAAAGACCCATTCTTATGCGGCTTAGTGGGGTCGGAAGATTGCCTTTCTCAGCCCTTCAGGGCTGCTCTGATTGGAGATTGTTTACATGGGGAAGCTGTAGACAGGCTAACCAGGAGTGGGCTACATTTGGCTTTCTCTGGCTGGTCTTAAGTTAGAAGTGTTGACAAAGAGCTGTCGGTTATTAATTAAGTCCTGGACCTTTGGGGCTGATCGCCACAGTGGTTATTGTTTGGCTTCTTGGCTTGGTTGCTAGAGATAACGGTCTGGCTTCCTACTAGGCTGACTTACAGATTGCTAGACTGGCTGGTTTCTTGGGCTGCTTACTGTAGATAATGGATTGGTGTCCTAGACTGGTTACTACAGATTGTAGATGAGAGTTTTATTTTTATATATTGTTTGGCCACTGACCATTTGTATATTTAGTCTCTTAGATGATCAGTGAACATTTATTGCCTCAATGAACAAAATCATGTTGACTTCTACACTAGCTGAAAACCAAGTCTCTGTTCATTCATTCACTCTCCACTAGTGGTTAAGCACCGTTCTATGTGACACAGCATGTCAGCACTGGGGACACAATGGGGATTAATGTAGTCTGAGTCCTGGACCTTTTGAACCTTACTGTCCATATAGGAATAAAGAACTTCAATAAAGTCATTAAAATGAAATATGATGAATGAATTCATTGAAGAAATGCGAGACCTGATGTGAGAGGATAGGAATCCTAGAAAAAGAGAGACTTACATGGAAATTTATAGAGGAATAGATGGTAGAGGTGAAGGTGAAAAAATAGGGAGAACATTTTACAGGCTGAGTGGTTAGCAAGTTAATCAGTGCTTGCTGCTGCAGTAGGAAACCCCTAAATCTCAGTGATGTAACAATAAAGGGTTACTTTTTATTCATATCAAGTTCAAGGTGGATGAGGCAGCTTTTCAGCATAACTTTCTTCCAAGCAGTGACTTTGGGACCCTGGCTGCTTCCATCTTGGAACCCTGCAGTCCTTTACTTCCACATGCACAGATGAGAGAGACTTAGAGAATGGAAATCTCATACCTGTTCTTCAGTCCTTGGACTGGAGATGATGCTCACTTTTGCTCACACACCATTGGCAAAAAACAACACGTGACCCTCCTACATACATAGGGTCTGGGAAATAGGAAGACATGGTGAGCACTAAGTTTCTACAATAGAACAGCACATGTGAAGATCATAGGCAGGAGGGTACTGCTGCATTTTTAAGAAGACTTAGCTGGGAGGGAACATAGAATATGAAGGTCAAGGGTGAGCTGTTATGACTGGAGAGGAAAACAGGAGGCCAGATAATTTGGGAACTTGGGAGCCATGTTGGGAAATTCGTGCGTCACTCAAAGGACAATGGGAACCAGTGATGGGTTAAAAAAGGGACGTGTTGAGATCAGAGTTGTGGCTTTCAGATGACAGCTCTGGTTTCATCCTGAAAAATGAGTTGGAACATGTTAAGACTGGGCAAAGAGAACAATGAAACATGTCAATCCTATCTAATAAAGAGGGAATATGCTAATTGACCATCACTCTGTCACAAAGATGGCTGCACCCACAGCTGAGGCCAGGTTCCCTTAAGGAGCCTTAATGAGCAATCAGCAGGGACCTGAGGCTACGCCAGCCTTGGGCAAACTACGGCCCGTGGGCCGGATCTGGCTCTTCTATCCGGTTCTCTTGCTCTCCCCTCCACTCCTTTACTTTGAATTTATATTAGTTCACACAAACACTCCATCCATGCTTTTTTTCCGGCCCTCTGGTCCAGTTTAAGAACCCATTGTGGCCCTCGAGTCAAAAAGTTTGCCCACCCCTGGGCTACACTCTCCCCCACCCCCGTGGGGCTTAATAGGGGACCTCAGGCAGCGCCCCCCACCCAGCAGGGCTTGATGGGGACCTCAGGCCGCGCCCCCCCCACACCCCAGCACCAGGCTGGGGGACCTCAGACCACACCCACCACCCTGTGGGGCTTGACAAGGGACCTCAGGCCACGCCCCCTGCCCCAGCACTGGGCCAGGGGACCTGAGGCTGGGCCCCCCTGCCTAGCTGGGCTTGACAGGGGACCTCAGGCCATGCCCCCCACCAAGCGGGGCTTGATGGGGGGCTTCAAGGTGCACCCCCAGTGCTGGGTCAGGGGAACTCAAGCTGCACCCCCACCCAGTGGGGCTTGACAGGGCACCTGAGGCTGAGCCCCCTCCCAGTGCTGGGCTGGGGGACCTGAGGCTGTGACCCCCCACCTGGTGGGGCTTGACAGGGGACCTCAGGCCATGCCCCCCACCCTGGCACCGGCCCAGGGGACCTGAGGCTATGCCCCCTGCCCAGCGGGGCTTGACAAGGGTGGGACTGGCCGGGTCTGGATCTAGCCCAATTGGGGGGGGGGGGCTGGCTGGGTCTGGGTCTATGCGATTTTGAGGCGCATGTGGGTGGGCGGGGACTTGACTCTGGGTCCCATGGTAAGCCCCAGTCTCTGACAGGAGGAAGGTTTTCATATACATTTTACTAATTTTCTTTCATCTCTGACACTTCTATTATAGAGAAAGGGCAAATAGCAATATTAAATTATTTCCTCTAATTAATCCCCTTTTAATGTGCACGAATTTCATGCACCGGGCCACTAGTGTTCTATAAAACACAATACAGTGCTGATGAATTCTTCGTCTTTAGTTGATAGCAAATATTTAGAGTTCAACATGAAGATGGTATTAAGCAATTTTAAAGTTATATGCTTCATTTAATATTTATTTTGATTGCTAGTTTAATCATGGTTCTAATATGCTTCAAAAAATAAAACGGTATCTTACTTTGGAGGTTAGATAAATGAGCATGACTATTTTTTCATGGGGAAACAGATGCATGAAGTTCTAATGTGGTAGGGATTCATTTTACTTTGAGTGGATGGGAAATGGGGACACATAAATCTGCAATTAATTAATTTGGCATGGAAAGTCCTCACAATGGGAGAAATCAAACTAAAAATTTGGACTTCAAGTGATAAAAGGAACTCGGAGAAAATTCCAGTTATCTTTTGGTTCTGATAGTTGTGGGGTTTTTTTTTTTGTTTGTTTTTTGAGAGAAATATTGTGTGCCTGAATGCTCTCGTGGCTGCCTCATGGGAAACATGGAAAGACCCAACCTTGGGTTTCCTCAATAGGCATAAAAGGAAAGTGAAGTCATACAAGTATCTTCCAAAGGGCACCACTGGAAGTAAATGCATTCTTTGAAGGCATGTCTGCTTTACGACCCAGGAAACGATCAGATCACTGGATGGGACTTTAGGAAAATAGTCTTTTTATCTGCCCCTTTCCCCGCCTCCCACCCTCCTGTGGTCTTCATCATTCAATACAGAATAATGAGTTATCATTCCAATTTATCCAGAGCTATTGTTTGAAATAGTTTGTTTTTTGTTTTGGGGATTTTTTTTTTTTTTTTTTACTTATAAGAGTAATCCTATATAATAAAAGCCTAATATGCTAAGTGTCTGGTCGTCCGGTCATCCATTCAACCAATCAAAGTGTAATATGCTAATGATATGCTAAGGCCGCTCGACCACTCACTATGATGTGCACTGACCACCAGGAGGCAGACTCTCTGACTGGTAGGTTAGCTTGCTGCTGGGTCTGGCTGATGGGGACTGAGCAAGATGGGCTGGACACGCCCTGGAGCCTTACCATGGTCCCTCCCCAGCTGGCCAACCTCCAGCATCCCTCCTCGACCCTGATCATGCACCAGTGGGGTCCCTTGGCCTGGCCTGCACCCTCTCGCAATCTGGGACCCCTCGGGGGATGTTGGAGAGCCAGTTTTGGTCGATCCTGCAGGCCAAGCCGAGGGACCCCACTGGTGCACGAATTTGTGCACCAGACCTCTAGTATAATATAGTTGGTTTTGAGAGCTTCACTGACTACCATGCATTATGTTTCTCATGAAGAAATTCCTGTGGTTACTTATTTCAAAATGGTTGGAGTCACATATGAAGTCAACAAAGTGAATGCTGCTTACTTTTTTTGCAGACTCTTTTTTTTTTAAATTTAATAAATCTTTATTGTTCAGATTATTACAATTGTTCCTCTTTTTCCCCCCATAGCTCCCCTCCACCTGGTTCCCAACCCACCCTCTGCCCTTACTCCCCCCACCCCCACTGTCCTCATCCATAGGTGTACGATTTTTGTCCAGTCTCTTCCCGCAACCCCTACACCCCTTCCACCCCGAGAATTGTCAGTCCACTCCCTTTCTATGCCCCTGATTCTATTATATTCACTAGTTTATTCTGTTCATCAGATTTTTTTTATTCACTTGATTTTTAGATTCACTTGTTGATAGATATGTATTTGTTGTTCATAATTTTTATCCTTACCTTTTTCTTCTTCTTCCTCTTCTTAAAGAATACCTTTCAGCATTTCATATAATACTGGTTTGGTGGTGATGAACTCCTTTAGCTTTTTCTTATCTGTGAAGCTCTTTATCTGACCTTCCATTCTGAATGATAGCTTTGCTGGGTAGAGTAATCTTGGTTGTAGGTTCTTGCTATTCATCACTTTGAATATTTCTTGCCACTCCCATCTGGCCTGCATAGTTTCTGTTGAGAAATCAGCTGACAGTCGTATGGGTGCTCCCTTGTAGGTAATTAACTGTTTTTCTCTTGCTGCTTTTAATATTCTCTCTTTGTCTTTTGCTCTTGGCATTTTAATTATGATGTGTCTTGGTGTGGCTCTTTGGATTCCTTTTGTTTGGGGTTCTGTGCACTTCCTAGACTTGTAAGTCTATTTCTTTCACCAGGTGGGGAAAGTTTTCTGTCATTATTTCTTCCAATAGGTTTTCAGTATCTTGCTCTCTCTCATCTTCTGCCACCCCCATAATTCTGATGTTGGTACGCTTGCAGTTGTCCCAGAGGATCCTTACACTATCTTCCAATTTTTGGATTCTTTTTTCTTTTTGTTTTTCTGGTTGAGTGTTTTTTGCTTATTTGTATTTCAAATCTTTAACTTGATTCTTGTGATCCTCTAGTCTGCTGTTAGATCTCTGTATAATATTTTTTATTTCAGTCAGTGTATGCTTAATTTCTAGTTGGTCTTTTTTCATGTCCTCGAGGGTCTCACTTACTTTATTGGCCTTTTCTAGAAAATTCTTAAAAACCTTATAACCGTGGTTTTGAACTCTATATCCAGTCATTTGCTTTCCTCCATTTCTTTCATTTGTGATGTATTTCTTTGTCTCCGCATTGTGGCTGCTTCCCTGAGTTGATAGAGTGGCTTTGTGTGCTAGGTGTCCTATAGGGCCCAGTGGCTCAGCCTCCCCAGTTACCTGAGGTGGACACTCTTGGTACACCCCTTTGTGGGCTGTGTGCATAGTCTTGTTGTAGTTAAGCCTTGATTGTTGTTGGTCTCCCTGGGAGGAATTGACCTCCAGGCCAATTGGCTATGAGGATCAGCTGTGTCTACACTGGGAGAACTTCTGTGCTGGAGACACCCTTATGAGACAAGACTTGCAAAAGCCTCTGTGCTCAGCTTGAATGGGGCAGAGTCTTAGGGCAGAGCAGACAGCATTGGTTTCCCATCAGCCCTGCCCTAATAGGCCCCTGTGTCTCAGTGTCCTGTGGTAATTGCTGCAAACACCTCTGAGGGAAAGCCTCCCTCGAGTTTCACCCGCTGCCATACAGTCCAGTTTCTCCCTGAATGAGTCTGGGTCCCCAGAGTCTCGCCTGAAACTGGAGTTCAGTGCAGTCGGGAGCTTTTGTCTCCCTCCTGCTTGAGAAAGCTAGCTGCTCACTCAGTGCCAGTTCTTTCTGCGTGTGCGTCTCAGTACCTCTGCCTCCTGCAGCTCCTCTGAGTCTCAGTGTGCTTTTCTCTTTCCTTCTAGTTGTAGAATTTTCACTCAGCCAGCCTTCCTGTGGTTTTGGATGATGTCCATTTTGTCTTTAGTTGTAGTTTTGAAATTGTTGTGCGAGGCAGCAGTTTAGGTGTTTACCTATGCCACCATCTTGGTTTCTCCCTTTTGCAGACTCTTGCTACCAACTGTCTTTTTGGTGCTTTTCAGGATGTAAAAAAGAGAACTAGTGAATGCCTGTGTTCTGCTTTTTTTTTTTTTTTTTTTTTTTTTTTTAAGTCTGGGAGCCTGAGGAAATACAATCTTGGGAAAGGTCCAGGCCTCAGCTCTGTTGCCCTCTGCTAAGATCATGGCCACTCTGTTGCCAGGTCTTGGCTGGAAGGATTAGACTTTATTAAAAACCCTCTTTACCACATTCTCTTAAGATTTTTAGAAAACCTCAGCTTACATATTAGTAGATAATGATTATTATGGCATTTTGCGAATTGAAGAAGGCAACAAAGCATAGCAAAGTGAATACTCCTGTTCCTTGTTTTCATATTTTCTTTTTTTAAAAAATATATTTTATTGATTTTTTACAGAGAGGAAGGGAGAGGGATAGAGAGTCAGAAACATCGATGAGAGAGAAACATAAATCAGCCGCCTCCTGCACACTCCCTACTGGGGATGTGCCTGCAACCAAAGTACATGCCCTTGACTGGAATCGAATCTGGGACCCTCCAGTCCGCAGGCCGACACTCTATCCACTGAGCCAAACTTGTCAGGGCTGTTTGCATATTTTCTAGCAACATCTTGGCTGCATTGGGCCCTTTTCCTGGTACCTTACTGAAATCTTCATTTCTGTGGGATCTGACTCCTTGACTGTTTTCTCTTTATTACATTGCCAGTTTCCCATTGACCAGAAGCATTGGGCCAGGAAATATTAAGAGGCACCGCAGTCAGCCTTTTGGATTCCAGACCTGGAGCTCCTTACATCTATTTTCCAGCACCCAGTGCTCGCCTGTCACCTTGTCAGTAGAGACCCTCTCCTGTGCTTGTGAGGGCAGTTGTATGAAGAGCCCAGACTGGTCGTAGAATAGTCACAGCTTCTAACACAACAGAACAAAATCAAACTCTATTCCCTGCTAGAATTTCTCCTTTGAGCTTTGGACTACCAAACTCTTTGATCCCAAGATTTGGGTGGGAATATGAACTTCCCTCATCAAATAATGTGGTTTAAAATTAAAAGTGGCCATTTTGATCCCCTCCCCTTGCTTTCCTAACATATGCATACTGGCTGTGGGGACAAATGATGGAGGCACACCCTCTTTTTAAACATTTCATCCAGAAGTAACACATTCCCTCTCTCTCGCTCTCTGAGTCAAAACTCAGCAGCATGCCAAAACTAACTGCAAGGGATGCTGGGAAATGTAGTCTGGCTGTGTGCTAAGCAAGAATAGGAAATGAGTTCTGTGAGCACCTAGCAATCCCCATCACATGGCCCTTGCCTTGACTAATTCATTTTTTTTCTGCATTTTATAGTCCTTCCTTGAATATGTTTAAAAAACGATGACATACTTCTAGTTTCATTAAAGATGCATTAAATACATTTTTATTTTTTTTCTTTCTGTTTGGTTTGTTTTAAGAAGACAAGTCACTTCTCCATTTTTGACCGGAAACTTCAGCACCATTGATTGTGCTATTTATTTTCAGTGGCTACATTCTAGGCTGCTGTAAATTCTCACGTTAGAAATAATTTAGATATTTGTTTTTGGCATATAGACCACTTCCTCTGGTAATCCTATCTAATAAAAGAGTAATATGCAAATTAACCATCACTCCGCTACACCCACAAGCCATACACACAAGCCACACCCACCAGCCAATCTGGAGCGAGTATGCAAATTAACCCAACCAAGATGGCTGCGGCCACAGAGAGAGCAGGAGGGAAGCTTGGGTTTCCCCTGGCCAGCTCAGACTTCCACTCCAGGCTACAAAGTTTCAATTATAGAAGATAAATAAATCCCAGATACCAGGGCCTCTGCTTGGGTCGCCAGAGGGCGTGGCTGGCTTGCAAACCACCACAGGCCCCTTACCCAGGCCACCCCACGCCCCAAGGGAACCCCCACCCTGATCCGGGACACCCTTCAGGGCAAACCAGCTGGCCCCCACCCATGCACCAGGTCTCTATCCTATCTAATAAAAGAGTAATATGCAGATTGACCATCAGTCCAACACACAAGATGGCTGCCCCTATGTGGTCAAATATGGCTGCCCCCATGTGGTCAAAGATGACTGCCCCCATGTGGACACAAGATGGCTACCACAAGATGGCCAGCAGGGGAGGGCAGTTGGGAGGGACCAGGCCTGCAAGGGAGGGCAGTTGTGGGCGATCAGGTCAGCAGGGGCGGGCAGTTGGGAGGGACCAGGCCTGCAGGGGAGGGCAGTTAGGGGTGACCAAGCTGGCAGAGGAGGGAAGTTGGGGGTGACCGGGCCTGCAGGGAAGGGCAGTTGGGGGGGACCCAGGCCCGCAGGGGAGAGCAGTTGGGGGGGACAAGGCCTGCAGGGGAGAGCAGTTGGGGGGACCAGGCCTGCAGTGGAGGGCAGTTAGGGGTGACCAAGCTGGCAGAGGAGGGAAGTTGGGGGTGACCGGGCCTGCAGGGAAGGGCAGTTGGGGGGGACCCAGGCCCGCAGGGGAGAGCAGTTGGGGGGGACAAGGCCTGCAGGGGAGAGCAGTTGGGGGGACCAGGCCTGCAGTGGAGGGCAGTTAGGGGTGACCAGGCCTGCAGGGGAGGACAGTTAGGAGTGACCAGGCCTTCAGGGGAGAGCAGTTTGGGGCAAGCAGGCTGGCAGGGGAGCAGTTAGACATCAATAGGCTGGCAGGGAGTGGTTAGGGGGTGATCAGGCTGGCAGGCAGAAGTGGTTAGGAGCAATCAGGAAGGCAGGCAGGCGAGCAGTTGGGAGCCAGTAGTCCTGAATTGTGAGAGGGATGTCCGACTGCCCGTTTAGGCCTGATCCTAAACGGGCAGTCGGACATCCCTCGAGGGGTCCCAGATTGGAGAGGGTGCAGGCTGGGCTGAGGGACACCCCCCCCCCCCCGCACGAATTTCGTGCACCGGGCCTCTAGTTAAGTATAATTTGGTGTTGCCAGTTATGTTTTGAAAGGACTTTATCAATGATTTTTGTTTCTTTATGTACAAAGTATTCAGACTATCATGTTTTGGATGCAAATCTCTTGTGCTGATAGCAAAAACAAAATCACAAGCAATCATTCTTTGAATGTAATTTTAGTATTATTTTATGTAAGAACTTTAAGGTAAAGTCCCTTAGTGAGGAATTCCTCAGCCAAATCATAGCTGAGTCTGAAAACCCGGTGTAACCACTTCTTTGCGGTGTGGTTGAGCTAGAGAGGGGGTAAATGGGCCTCTCAATCAGCACCTCTTTATCAACTGCTCTGTGGAAGCCCAGAACCCCTGCTTCCTGTAATGACAGATGCTGTTAAGGATGGGATTAAGCATATTTAAAGGGCCAGTAGCCTTTGGTATAGGTCATTTAAAAAGTTTCACAAAAGCATCAGAGAAAGACTTTAGAATCAAATAAAGGCTTTAGTATTTGTTCATTCAACTTCTCATTATTTTGTACATTGCAAACAACTCTTGATGGCCTTTTGAAAGAAATCTGCCCAGATACAATAAAAGGGCTTTTGGAGGTTATAAATGTGCCAAAGAAACACATTTACTTGACATATTTGAAATAAAATAACATATAAGCTATAAGTACACATCACATATATAAATGCATGTATGAAATAAATAGATCAAAAGGGAGAGTGTTTTTTTTAGTTGTGGATTTTTTAAAAAAAGAGCTTATAAAGAAGATACTTATTTTTTGTGCTAATTCACAGAAATGTTGAACTCTTTAAAACTGGGTAACCACTGTTTAATCAAATGCACTTTTGTAGAGATAAAGTTATTGAGACTTAGGCAAAATTGCTTGCCTTAGGCATCAAAGATGTGACTGCTTTAATTACTATATGAATTATATATATTTTTCTTTCTCCTCCACCACTTCTACCTCCTCTTTGTTCTTCATTTTTCCATTTTTTCTCTCCAACATCTATTAGTGAGTCCATGCACTACCATAATAGGCTCTGGTGAAATTTTTAACTTGAGCGAACAAACTCTGCAATTAGTTATTGGGAGAATGAACTGGGCTCTTGCAGGAGACTCCGTTTGGGTATGGAGTGAGTTGGAATTCTTCATTGTCTTGAAATTTTAAGCTACTTAGGGTGGGGGTTGACAGTGGAGTCTGCCAAGCCTACTTACACCCCTGCCTGCACATCTGCGGGACTCATCCTTATCCTTCCCTTAGCCTTGGCTCAAATGGCACCTTATCAGAGGCCTCTCTGGCCATCCTATATGTGTAATCCCTATTTCCCAGGCCTGCCTCATCCCTGCTTTATTTTTCTCCACAGTAGTTATCAGCCACACACAGGTACGTTGTTTGTCTCCCCCCTCTAGAATGTGAGCTTGGTTTGTTTACCTCTATATCCCAGCATCTGGAGCAGTGCCTGAGCACAGGAGGTACCCAACAGATATGTGTTGAATGAATAAATGTTGACAGTGTCACTGAAATGTGAAAGGTGCGACCGCCCTTGAAGGTGTTCTCATTGATCTATGCTTGTGCAGTGAACAAGATTTAGATATCCCGGTTCTTTCTAAATGGTGCATATGGGTAGCTTCCACTTAGATTTTTGGGCACAGTCATTTTTTCAGGGAACACCAATGCTTGAGTCCTTCCCCTGTTGGGAGTGCTCATAGGATACAAACTTAATGCTATTTGACGAGGGACCCAGGAACACCCACATCCCCACAGAGCACCAGCCACATCTCCTTTCAGGCTTCCTGAGGGAGCTCTTCACAACAAAAGCTCAGGGAAATAGCTTTTATAATTAACTAGAGGCCCAGTGCACAAAATTTGTGCACAGGGGTGGAGGGTGTCCCTGCACCCTCTCCAATCTGGGACATCCCTCTTACAATCCAGGACTGCTGGCTCCCAAATGCTTGCCTGCCTGGCTGCCTGATTGCCCTTGGTCGCTTCTGCCTGCCAGCCTGATCACCACCTAACCACTCCCCTGCCAGCCTGATTGATGCCTAACTGCTCCCCTGCTGGCCCGATAGCCCCTAAATGCCCTCCCCTACTGGCTGGTCGCATCTAACTGCCCTCCCTTGCCAGCCTGGTTGCCCCTAACTGCCCTCCCCTGCCAGTCTGGTCATCACCAACTGTTCTCCCTTGCAGGCTTAGTGCCCCCCAACTACCCTCCCTGCACACTTGGTCACCCCTAACTGCCATTCCCTGCTGGCCTGGTCCCCCCCAACTGTCCTCCCCTGCAGTCCTGGTCACCTTCAACTGCCCTCCTCTGCCAGCCTGATCACCCACAACTGTCCTCCCCTGCCAGCCATCTTGTGTCCACATGGGGGTGGCCATCTTTGACCACATGGGGCTGCCATATTGTGTGTTGGAGTGATGGTCAATTTGCATATTACTCTTTTATTAGATAAGATTGGAGCTCTGTCCCCAAATCCCAATTTCAAAGAGTGGGCTGGACCACATGAACATGTGAACTTCAGTTTTTGCCGCTTAGTGACCGTTTGAGGCATGTGGTAGGAAGGCACTGTTTTAGGTGTGAGACATGCGGAGGTAAGAGACAGAGCCTACAGAATAGAGATAATACAGGGTGGGGCAAAAGTAGGTTTATAGTTGATCATATGGAAAATAATACAATAATAAATAAATAAATAAATAATATAGGAATGAACTCTGTGGTTCACATACTCACAACTGTAAACCTATTTTTGCCCCACCTTGTATATTCCAGGGTATGTTGTTGAATTGTGGTGAGGGAATTCACATGAAAATTCCTAATAACTTCTAGAGGACTGCACATATGTTCGCTATCTTACCGGAAGATTCAAGTTGGCCTGCCTCAAGAAAGGCAAGTCTCTACCACTCTGACAGTGTGATGAGCACCCAAATCTCCCAATCTCCTTGCCTTCTCAGGAAGTCCTTGCCAGGTGTATTCTGAGACCTCCTCGTTGGTTGTAAATGTCCTTTGCTGCTCAGGTGGAATTCAGGACAAGCCCTCAGCTATGTGTGAACTGAGGGAGTGTCCAGTGTGAGATACCTGGCGTCTTCACACATCACCAATACCCTGTGATTTCCATAGAGGCCTATAAGCCCTGGGCTGGCCTTTGTCAACATTGTCTTCACCGGAGGGAGGCTGCAGGATGGGCACAGTCACCAGTTCTCAGGAAAGGCTGTTGTGAGCAGCAACACAACGGGAGCTTCCTTTTTTCGTAGTGGAAGATTCATGAGGCGAATGAAACTTGAGAAGAATTTTCTAAAGGTGGAAGGAATGGTCAATGTGATAGTGTATCTTTTACTTCTTCAAATGACTGTATTGAGCCCTGGCTGGGTAGCTGAGTTAGTTAGAGCATCGTCCAAAGACGCCAAGATTGCGAGTTTGGTCCCCTGTCAGGGCACATATAAGAATTAACTAATGAATGCATAGATAAGTGGAACAACAAATTGATGTCTTTCTCTCTCTTTCATAAAAAAAAAATCAATACATAAATAAAATTTAAAAAGTAATTGTATTGAGTATCTTATTTTTAGCTTTATAATACTAGAACTTGGGTCTCTTGTTTTTAAATCCTGTCATCTTTCCGTTCTACCACTGAAGGGGCCTGGCAGGTGAAAACACATAGTTGGATTGAGGAATTATCCATCATTGGCAGTGTGAGTGTGGAGACAGGACAATGAAAAGTTTTTCCTGAACATGCAGTTGAAGTTGTAACAGGACAGGGATGGAAGAGGAACACAATTTGCAAGGCATATTTATGTCTGTGAGAGATGATGAGATCTTTGAAATCCATGACCATGGATTTGGGTAAAATGCATACAGCAACTATAGAGGCCTTGCCAGAATTGTGAAGGTAGCCAACATTTCAGAAAGATATCTTGGTCACTAAACTTGAAGGGACAATGATGACATGGGCAGCCATGAGAAGGTGGGAGTCCAGAGAACAGAGGGTGAGTTCTGGACAGTCTAGGTCAGTGGTCGGCAAACTCATTAGTCAACAGAGCCAAATATCAACGGTACAATAATTGAAATTTCTTTTGAGAGCCAAATTTTTTAAACTTAAACTTCTTCTAACGCCACTTCTTCAAAATAGACTCACCCAGGCCGTGGTATTTTGTGGAAGAGCCACACTCAAGGGGCCAAAGAGCCGCATGTGGCTCGTGAGCCGCAGTTTGCCGACCACAGGTCTAGGTGATGTGGGAAAGACCCTGGTATAGGAAAGCTTAGTTCTGGCCCTGGTGACCGACAGGATGTGAAGACTCTCAAAGATGACGCCAGACAGTTGCTACCAGTAACAGTGTTGTGGTTGAATGGAAAGGAGATTTGGAAGAAAGTAAACTTACCTTCTATCAAGTCTTCCTATTGTGAACACTGGTCTAGGGTTTTATTGTGGTGAGTGGTCTTTCCCAAAGAAGCCCACAAGAGGATGTATTTAGGAATGGGCAAGGAAGGAGGAAGAAGAGACAGTGTCAGAGATGCTTTGAGTCATCAAAGAATGTGTGAGAAGAAGGGGTTGATTGTCAGAGCAAAAAGAAGTAGAGAGATCTAATTCTGGATGCTTGTATTTGTAGAGTTGTTGTTTTTTTTAATACTTAGTCAAGGTTTTGAAAGAGATAAACAAGAAAAAGGATGACAATGCTAACTGTGGTGGTTTAAAAACATGTCTGCTTCTTCTTTGATACTCCTCCAACTAAGGTTCTAATTCCCCTTCACTCCAGTATGGGTTAGCTCCTAATTAATAGAATGTAGTAGAAGTGACAGCATGACCCCAGAGGCTAGTCTTAGCTGGTGATCACCTAGCTTTCTCCTGGGATACTTGCTCTTGGAACCCAGCTACCCTGCTCGGAGGAAGCCCAGGCAATGATGGAGAGCCATGTGTAGGGGGTCTGGTTAGCAGTCTCAGTTGAACTGCCAGCCAACACCAGCAGCACCTGTCAGACCTGTGAGAAAGGAAGCTTCCGGAAGACCCAGGCCCAGTACAGATTCAACAGCAACCTCATGAGAGACCCTGAGTGAGAATGCCTAGCTGAACCCACTCAACCTATGGAAATAAGAGATTTTCCCCTCCCCTTAACCCCCTCCACTTTCTAATAAAAATTGTTGCTGTTTTCTGCTACTAAGTTTGGGCTGCTTTAGTACATAGCAATAAGTAAACACTAATCAATGGCAGATTTAAAAGTTACCAAGGGCCTCATATTAATTTCATCTTAATATTTTTTTCTTTCTCCTTTATTTTTCCTATTTCTGTAAGAAAGCATCTCGATGGTAAAACATGGGCAGCAGTGCAGAAGGTGAGTGTCTAAGCTCGCAGAATCCATGAGCAGCAAGGCCAGGTTATGAAGAGAAGATGCCCCTTCAGAATCTCTCCAAGCTCTCTCCCACAAAGTGGTTCTCAGGCAACGGGTGAGACATCCCTTAATATGTAGGTGCGCATTTGTTTTGTTTCTTCAGCTAATTATGATTCATCTGCTTCAGTGCAGTTTCTCTCCAGGCCTTTTGTTAGACTCAGGGTCAAGCTGCGGGGTATCACTCGGCAGTGTGCAAACACCAGGCTTCCGAGGGAGGTTTGTGTGAGGGAGAGGAAAGCTTTCGATTGCAAGGGCAAGATGAAAAGTGAAACATCGCGTAGGAGGGAGTAATAACAACTGCTGGCTCCCATTGTACCTGTTGTCACCTTATTCTTTTTTACATAATACATATTTTACCCTGTGAATATGATTCAGAGACTTTCAAAACCACTCTTCTCACTTTAAAGGGTAAATTTTATGTATCATTAAATTTGTAATTACATAAAAGTCATAGCTATTTTGCATCTGGTACGGAACTCCTAGCACTACCTCACTGAGGTGTCTGCCCCTCCTTTGGAAGAAAGAACTTTCCTGGTTTCCTTAGAGTCTTGAGAATGAGAGGAAGAATTGAGAGTTAGTGAAGTCCTATAGAAAAACAGAGGAGGAGGAGGGGGAGGCATGCCATCACCAGCAGGGCTGCAGCCCCTGATAAGAATTCTGGAAAACTCAGAAAGGGGGCCAGGAAGACAGTAGCACCTGGAGGGGTCTGCCTAACTGATACCCTGCCTGGAGCTGGGCAAGGCATGTCTTTGAGATGTGCTGGCTGGTGGCTCTTGTCAGTATTAAGAAAGAAGGGAGAATATTCCCTGTCTGCTTTCCTTAGTCATTCTCTATTCTCCCCAAGTCTAGAGAAGTGCTATACCATTGCAAGAGGAAGACATGGTGATTAGCTCAGTTAAACGTCTATTTACTGAGCACATACTAGGTGTTAGGCTATTGGGGGACAAAGATGAAGAAAACACAGCCCCTGTCCTGAGACAGACTCAGTCATACACGGTGATCTCTACCTAATGTGCTGAGAGAGCAGGCAGAGGGCTGTCCAATGTTTCAATGAAGGAGGGTCGCTCTGACTGATTGATCGAAATGCCAACTCTTAAAAAATATTATTCTGTGCCTTCTTTCTCTTTTTCACTCTCTTGGTATCATACTTCTGTCTGATCACTTAGCACGTTTCAAGGTGATCTGCACCATTTCTTTAGAAATGTCATAGAAGGGATTCATCCATGTAACTAAATAAAAAATTGTGTTAACTGGTGTTTATTGAGGGCTTCTGGGTGAGGTACCATATGAAGGTTTCTATCAATTTTTCACATTTAATTCTTTCTAAAAACCCTACTAAGAAGGTTCTGTTATTGCCCTTGTTTGGCAGATGTGCCAAATGAGGCACAGAGAGGTCCAGTGACTTGCTCAAGCTCACACAGCTGACACATGGTGGAGTGAGGAGCCAGGATTTGGACCCAGTTCCAGAGCCCACATTTTGTATATTTCTGCTTCCAAGCGAGCACTGGTGTACCTTCTAATCATGAGATTTTACTGCTCAAGTAATAAACTCTCAGCTGGACTTACTCATTCTGAACAGGAATGCTGTGTGCTTGAATCCCACACCCACAGGTCAATGCCTTGGCCTCTTCCAAGGACCTCCTGAGAGTCTCAGTTAGCAGCCAGGGGCGGCTCCAGAGAAGGAAGCCGGTGTAGCCTTTTGCACGTGGGACAGAACCCTTATTTCTTAGAACTTGGCATAAGGGGTCACAACGCACCACCCTGCAGCTCTTAGGACTCTGAATCAGTATCCTTTTCTTCTTAGCTTCTCAGGATTTACAGTTGACCCTGGAACAACATTGTTTACTATCCTGCCTGTGTCCACTAATACACAGATTTTTTTCAATAAATGGAGTTGGCACTTTGTATCTATGGGTTTTGCATACATGGATTCAACCAATTGAGTATCAAAACCAGTATTTTTGCATTCCCACCCGTGGGTTCCCAACTGAGGATTGAAAATACTGTTTGTCATCTGAGGATGGTTGAATCTGCAGATGCGATAGGCCTGCTGTAGAGTCAAAAGTTATACACAGATTTTTGATTGCGTGGGGGTGGGGGGTGGGGGTTGGCGCCCCTAACCTCACTGTTGTTCAAAGGTCACTGTAATTTGTGCTCAGATACCTGTGAGGGTCACAGTCAAACCAGAGCCCTCTCCTTTCCATGAGAATCCAAGCTAGCTTGGTCCTAGCTGGCTGCTAGACTTCAGAAAAAAAGTAAGATAACTGAAATATGTAAGTTGGAAAACAGGATTTTCCAAATGCACAGCCAGGACGGGGTCAGTATTCTGATATCCTGAGCCACACAAAAGAGAAAAGTCACTAGATGCCTGTGGAAGGTAATGTTTCCACAGTTTTCTTTTCATTTTTTCGGTTCACACTCACAGTCAAAGTCATTCTCAAGGACTTTTCTATCTTCTGGCGTTCCTATATGATGGTGTAATATCATGAAATATTCATTAAGCAAAGTTTTCTTTTCCCAGTATTTCCTTTGAACTTCCATTTCTTTCAGTGCTGAAAAACTGATCTCCCCTTAGAATCACCTGGGCTTTTACAAATTAACCCTGTATGGGCTTTACCCCCAGAGGGCATAAATACTGGCTCAGACCATGGGTATTTTTGAAAATACCCAACTTTTCAAAAATTTGAGGATCACTGGAACGACGGAAATTCTCATGCAAGAACTAAACATTTAAAGAGAGAAAAAAAGAAAGATATCCGGAAAACGCTGTGTGAGTTTTAGCAGACTAGCAGGGCAATGGAGAGGACCTAAGACAGACAGAAGATTCACAGAAAACAGCCTGAGCTACAAGGAAGCAAAGCAAAGGAAAATATTCTTTAGGCAGCAAGGGTGATGAAAGGGTGAACCAGGGGGAAAGTGATGAGGCTAATCTATTTGGGGGTGTTGGAGACCCTCGTAGACACGAGGGATAAATTGCGATGGGGACCAAGTAGGGGCAATGAAATCTTAACAGATGTCTTCATCGACAGACATAGAAAATCAGATGCTACTTCCTCCTCTCACCCCAGTCCTTTAGCACAATGAAGGCTTCCTAGACCTTAGGAACCATCCTTGGGAAAGAAGGGAGAATATGGGATTTGGTGGAGTGGGCCTCAGGACAGTTTTAGTTGAATTATAGAAAAGAAAAAATGTTATATATCTTATACACCTGTGTTTGACATTGGTACGCACTGTATTTGGGTCTGTCTTTTGACAGAAAGAATAAGGAGGAAGACTGCCCCCCTGTTGGTCCTGTTGATTCTGCTCAATACCAATGGATTTGCCTTTTGCCATTTGGTAATTGAGTGTTTTATGTTCTTAAGAGAGGCCAAAGGAAACAGCAATCGGGTGTTGCTGAAGGTTGATACCGATCACCACTGTAATGTGAATGTCCTCTAGCAAACTGTCCAAATTGCTTTAGGTAGCACTACCAGGTGGTTCTTGATTTAATATCCCATAGTCTCATCCATTATTAGAAACAATTTAACAAGTTGAGAAAGTGAAAATTTATTTATTTATTTATTAAATATTCACATTATTTTAATCCGAGAAAAAAAGGACATGTAGTAAAAAAATCTCTATTTAGTCCTGTCCCCCAGCTACCCAGTTTGCTTCAGAAGCAACCAGTGTCATCAGTTTCTGATGTGACCCTCAGAGCTATTCAATGCACATAGAAGCGTATGCGTAAGCATTCTCTTGTTATATTTCTCTTTGTCCTCAAATAGCAGCTAATATAAATTGATCTAGACCTTGATTTCTGTATTAGGACATGATGGGGTCTTCCATTCTTTTTTTTCTCCTTTTTTTACGGTTGCATGGGTTATCATTAAATGCATACATTAGGATTGATTTAACCAGGCTTTTTGACGGGAAGTTTGAGATTGTTTCCATTCATTAAGCATTTTAAAAAATAATTGAAGATCTAGAATCCATTGAATAACTTCATCTCCTTTTCTTTCTCTAGACTTACCAGCTTGATAATCACGTGTACATATGAATTTCAATGGCTATTATTTCAGCAGCATTTAGAAAGCATTTTGAGTTTTACTCATTAAAAGATATGTTATTCTAATGATTACATTTAGACTTTTATGAAGTTCTATGAGCCTCTTTTCTTTGATAACCCCATAACGTTTTTATGTTCCCAATTTTTGCTGTTTTGGCTTATACTTTTTTTAGTGCAATTGATACTCTGCTTTGATATGCTATCACATGCTTCTACTACACCAGAGTATAGCACTTAGAAATATCATTAACAATGAAGTCATTTTCCATTTACAAATCTTTGCTTTGGCTAGAATTACTTGCTTCCACTGTTCTAAAAGCCAAGCTAAAAGCAACAGCCAATTTCACTGGAGAAGCACATCATACTTTCCATTATTTATAATTTTTCATAAATAAATTTCAATTTATTGGCCTCTTTAGGTGTTAAGATTTGAATAATTTCTGAGTGAAAATGATGATATCTTCTGAAATGATATCTTCCTTTTCTACAACTGCTGGTTGTATTTTGAGATGTCATATTGGTGTTAAATAGATTTAGCATTCCAGATTCTTATTGAAATAGACATGAAGGTCATAAGATTTGGCTGTTAGGACACAACTCAGGATTCCTCTCCCCTTTGCTTGGCAACTTTTTAGGAGAAGGAAATCACCATCTTTCTAGGAAGATCACTTCTTCTTTCCTTCCTTCTTTCCTTCCTTCCTTCCTTCCTTCCTTCCTTCCTTCCTTCCTTCCTTCCTT
Organism: Plecotus auritus; assembly: GCF_963455305.1. NCBI lineage: Eukaryota > Metazoa > Chordata > Mammalia > Chiroptera > Vespertilionidae > Plecotus > Plecotus auritus. The sequence goes on along the minus strand of NC_137776.1, from coordinate 153,853,509 downwards.
CCTCCCTCCCTCCCTCCCTCCCTCCCTCCCTCTTTCTCCTTTCTTTCTTTCTTTCTTTCTTTCTTTCTTTCTTTCTTTCTTTCTTTCTTTCTTTCTTTCTTCCTTTCTTTCTTCTTTCTTTCTAAAAGACTTTTCTAATTTTATGCTTAAATTAATTATCTTTTCTTAAATCAAAAGAACAGCATATCACACTAGTTCTTCTGTGACAGAGGGGTTAAGCTAAAAACCAATAATGGATGACATGAATCTAAAATCAAAAGAAATCTGAAAAGGCCTGAAGAGAAATTTTCAAAAGATGCTGATTTTCCTCAAACCCAGAGTCAGAAGTATCAGAAAAAGCATGTTGTTAATTTTTTTTTTTTTTCTTGCCAGCTTCTTGAAATTCACCCAAATGATCTTCTGGATGTTAGGGAGATTCACTACCATCATCTTATCCTGAAAATCATGACTCCACATTCTGCTACTGTCCTTATATCTTACATTGCGTTAGTTAGAACAGAGCTAATGGTTACGAGCGAGGTGTTTTTCAGATGGCATTTGAGAACATGAGATTGCTACAATTGACTCAACACTCAAAAACTGTACCTTTTCCCTTGGGCAACATGGGCAAAACAGTGATAATGATGCCACGTTTATACACGGTGTTCCATTGTTTTTGAGTGTCAAGGATCCACTGACACTCTTCTGAAATCACATCTCAATTTTCCTTTGGAAAGCAATACTGTTATCAATATAATGCTGATGGCATTGGTGTCCAAGGTGTCTTCCATTTACTTGCCATGGGGTAGGCAAGTGTGTTTTCACAAGTTCAATCACACTCTCCCCATGGAATGAGAATATTGGGCAGAAATGGAAAACAAGTAGTATTCATTCATTCATTCATTCATTCATTCATTCATTCAACAATATTGCCCCCAGAGAGACTAACATTTAGTTCCTACTCCCTTATGAGATCTGTTTCTTCGGCCTTCTTTCCCATTCTGTCAGCCATTCAATACTCTCCATTTTTACTTAAATTAACTTGATCTGGTTTTGTTTGCTTGTGACCCTAGAAATCTAACGGATACAATGACGAAGACAGGATATGTTTGTGAATAATTCAGATGTCCTCACATGATAGCCATTCCAAGAACTCTATTTTTTCTTTAAAGATTTTTAAAATCCAACCAAAATGAATCATTGTTGAAAGGTTAATTATGGGATCTTGCACAGCAAATGGAGTTGGGAAAAAACATATTAATAAGCAGTTTAAAGTTGCTGGGCTTCTGCAAATATTTTGACAGGTCTGGTTTTTCTGGATTAGTTTATACTCTTGGGATGACTTATCCAAGCTGTTGGTACCATCACTATAGCTCAGTCTGGAGAGTGGTGTCCAGACGCTGGCAGATTTCACAGTGAAGGGGAGGAGCTGGCCACCCGGCCCTTAGTTGTTTTTTTTCTGGTCTGGGTCATTTGTGCTCCTAGAACCCATCTCTAGGTTCCATTCTAGACTTTGGGGCCCCTTTCCAAAGTATTTCATAGTTATCTTCATCAAGCTTCACAGATGGACTGAGTTGGTTTGTGGAGGCAGCATGAATATCAATTTGTAATTTTAATTTTTGAAATTAAACATTTTCACACTAATGGAAAATACTGACCTTATTCTTCTCCATCTCAGTATCTCAAAAATCCTACCTATTCTTCAAGTATAGTGAAAATCCCAAGTATTTTTGTAATGTTTTTCCAGTGGGCTGCATCTAGAAAGACCCTCTCCTACTCTGACAAGCTGTGATATGGATCGTCTGGATGAGTCTTGTTGGTACTGCTTTGTAATCTGGCCCTTCATTTACAAACCCAGTTTCCCTCTCTTTGCCCCTTAGCTTGTGGAGGCCAGGGATTTGCATCTCCTATGATGGTGGGCATGAATGAATTGCATCATTATGCAGCCCCTCTCTCTTTTCTGCCCCAAGCCACTGAGGTCAACAAGTGTTGATGAATCCTATTACTAATTAGATGGCACTCATGGCAATGACATTTCGTGTTAGCAACAGCAATAAAGAAATTAACGTTCTGGCAGCAATTCAGAATCAGAGAGTCTCGGGCTGTGGTCCACAGGCCACTGCAGTCTACCCACATGTCTCAAACCATGTGTTAAAATAATTGAAATTTAAAGACTTTCAGCAAAGCATGTGCTCTCCACTCTGCTGCAGGCCCCACCGCTCTCCTTTGCTCCCATCTCCCATTTACATGTTTATATTACTTGAGAGGCTCTGAAGACATTTGAATTAGGAACCCTGGTTATATTTTAAACCTCTGCCTATCTGACCATAGATCTCCATGTTGGTCTAGTGTATGTTTTTAAAGCTCCTTGACAAGAGTGATGCTTAACTGCAGACCACTACAAAGCTAGGCGGTCACTAAGTATGACCAGCTGTTGATTTTAAACTTGAGGTTGCCATGCGAGCAAACTGTGCTATAGATCAACGTCTGGCTTTCAGGCTTTGAAGTCCCGCTTCAGCCTCAGCATGAACTCTTTTCCTTTATGAACTTTGTAAACATTTGCCCCCCTCAACTGTGCTCTAGTTTCCCAGGAAAGCAAGTAACTTGAGTAATAATTATATTTGTAATCGCATCGATTCCCTTATTTTCTGTCACGCCCTATGTGACACTTCATTCTCCATATAACTGGTGTAGTGAGCCTGGTGGTCAGCAGGAGCAGTGTGACCATCTGGGTGTCTCTTTGGACAAAGTATAAAGGGGCTAACCTCTGTGATTTTTTTCAGCCGCTGAAGTAGATGTGCAGACTAATTAGCCTACTTACTAGACGTGCTACAACAGACTATACTAACTAGCAAAGCTTTTAGGAGAGCTTTGAATGCAGCCAGAGCTGTGCTCGCTCAGCCAATGAGCAAATGTGAGAGACACCCAGAGGCTCCTGTGGCCTAAATTCCTTCATTGGATAGAGCTTGTCCTAAGACACCATCTTTCCATCTCAAATGGATCTCGAGGCTCAGACTAGTTCTGCAACAGGGACAAAGAGTAGAGGGAAAAGTGAAGATCCAGCAAAGATGGCAGATGGCTTTCAAAAATAGTAGCAGGCATTCTCAGATCATTCAGTGCCTTGGATTGATTTTTAAAGAAGTAACAATACACAGAGAAAAGTACAGGAAAGGAAGAGAGAAAGGAAAGGAAAACAAATAAGGTGTCATATTATCTTAACACTAGGATCAATACGTAGGTGCTGGTTATTGATTAAGGGAAGCCCTTTCAAATTGTTAAAGTCCAATACCATGTTATATATACTTATTTGTTCATATTTTACAGGTACATATCATCTCACAGGTTATATTTTTCAGCTATTACCTTTATGAAAACACTCTAGGAAACATAGGTAGGGAAGTTATATAACCTTGAACAGAAGGGAAACTTGCTTGATGCCCAGTTGGTCCATGATGGCAGAGCAGTGGCTCATACGAAAACTTCTAAGACCCATTTTAGAGTTTTTTGTTTTGTTTGTGTGTTGTTGTTTTTTATGTTTGTTTGTTTGTTTTTGTGATAGTTCCAGTGCATTTTGAAATGGGGGTTGATAATTAAAGGGCAGGCACCGTATGCATATTTGGTTTTATCTCTGTTTTTCCCAGTTACGGGTGGTGGTGGGAGGAGCGGGGATCGAGGAGAGGATCTGCCTCTGAGGAATGCAGTGGGACGTGCTGGCGTGTTGTGGTAACGGCTCTTGTCCACTCTCCCTGGTTTCATTAATGGCACTTGAGTGGAGTGCGGTGTTTGCACGTATATGGGGCAACAGCAGGTCACCCAGAGTTATATTTTATCCTGTGTTACTTTTCTCTAAGGGCAACGTTATCTATTAACCACCTTCTCTTTGCCCGCATCCCTGCTAGGTGTTGTGAAAAGTAGAGATGTAAACACTCTGAAAAATTTAAAGCTATAATGAGGAAAACTTTTTTTTTTTTTTTTTTGCAGGAATTGGGGCTGAGAGAGGCGAGGCAGGAAGAAAAGTAATGTGTTCCCATCTCCCAATTCTGTTAGTTTCTGAACATAAATATGTTAACTGTAATTTAATTTGCTTATAAAACTCTTGCTCTAGGAATATTCCACCGTGTGAAAAGCCATCAAGATCCTTTGCCTGGTCTATTATGGTAACTTTCTCATCGATTTCCTTACTTTCTGTCACTCCCTATGTGACACTTCATTCACCATATAACCGCCCACGCTCACTTTCTAAAGCACAGAACTGCTCCTGAGGGTACTTTACAGCACCAGGGAAAGGCCCCCACACCAGTGAGCCTGTGTGGCCAGAGGCTGATTCTGCCTCCCAGCCTTCTCACCCACAGGCGTCAGTCCCACAGAACCACTCCAGGCCTCCCACACCGGGCCTTCTACCACGTGGCTTTCACTCCCTGAAGTGCTCTCCTTCCAACTCTCTCCAACAACGTAGTTTCCTTCTTTTAAAAAGTGTAGCTCAAATATCCCTTTTCTAGAAACTTCTGCCTCCTCTTTTCTCAAGAACCGATTCCTCCCTGATCTGTTTCCCACAAACTTTCCTGGTATCACTTTTAGAGATCTGCTATTGTATTATAGTTACTTGTTTATGGCTCATTTTTGCGTGTGTGTGTGTGTGTGTGTGTGTGTGTGTGTGTGTGTGTGTGTGTAACCCTGTAAGATGCACCGTCACAGGCCACGCCAGGGACTGGCTCTGGTGTATCAGTACCTCTATCAAGAGCATAGCGCCTGACACAGAGACAGGGGAGGGGCTCAGCAATTGCTGGTAAAATGGATGACCCAGAGGACCAGAGCCTTTCCCTCCGTATGTGACTCTTCCAGCAGCCTAGCCCCATTCCTGACTCAGCTCCTGAGACTGTCTCACTGGCCCCAGCTTGCCAATGGATCACCCAGGGCCAGTAGCCTGTGCCGAGACCTGGGCCGAGGTGAATTCCACCTGCTACTTCATCTGTCTATATGCAGCCTGGTCCAGGGTGAGGGTTAAACACTGAGTGTCTGACACATTCGCCAACTCAGCATATTTTCATCCTGCCCCTGCCATGACAGAGACATGTGTGGAAGGCAGCTCTTCATCCCATCCACCGGTCTTTCTCTCTCTTAGCTGTGAGTTGCCTGTTCATCGATTCTTTCCCTCTTCAGGAAAGTCCTCGATGTTGTTTTAAGTTAATACCTTTTAACCCAAAATAAGCCAACAAAAGCAAAACAAACCCAAACCATAGCCAAGGCTGCATTCTCCCAGTCATTAAAAGGTAAGTGCCTTTAAAAGATAAGTAAATTGATGGGAGGTCCTGGGTGAATTTCATCTCTGACTCCAAGCCTGATGCCCTGACATTAAAGCCTTAGGCAGCACTGATTAAGATCATAAGCTTGCTCAAATTTCATTCTTATGGATGTAGATGAACAACAAAAAGGAGGCTTGTTCTGAGTCAGGGTTAGGAGGGGTCAGTAATACTTGTGGGGGATAGAGTGGTGAAACAGCTAGAGATGGGTAGAGTGTCTTCCTAAAAGCTGCAAATCCAAAGATAAAGATCAAATTTCCAATCCCCCGTAAGCTGTCTCCTTCCTTGTTCCTGAAATGGCAAGAGGAATTTTTCTCTCAAAATCATTAAACTCACAAACTTTTAAACATCAAGTCAAGAGAGAATTAAAAGTATTTCTAACTCAGGGAAGTGTTGCTACTGCTTTCTTTGTGTGTTTGAACTTAAGTCAAATTTAATTTTTTAATCATTGCATTTGTTAACAACAAAAAAAGGTGAAAATCAACCCCCCCACGCTGTTTTAGTCTGACATAGTTTACTTCTTAATGAAGAAAGTAATCAAGCTGTCATAATGAACAAAACACTACTGGAAAGCAAAATTGGAAGCAAATACTTGGTAAGATTAAAGGAAAATATCTTTAAAAAGCATATTTATGGATTCAGAAAGTGTGCTCATGTATCTTACAGTTTTACAGTTGTTGATCATATATTATATTCATTTGGAATTTCAAAAATGACCCCTGAGGCTCTGTGTTCTAGAAAAGATTAAAAAGGAGGTTAATAGACATTTTTTTTCTGGTCAAAATGGAGTAACAGGGACTGGATTTATCCCCCAGCCTGAAATACACAAAAAGTCAGACAAAAGTATAAAAAAAAAAGGTGGGGGGGGGGGAGGCAGTCAACACGTGGAGCATCTATACTAATAAAAGGGTAATATGCTAATTACACCAGATAGACCGGATGTCCTTCCAGACAAAGCCACAGTGGCTGTGAGGCCGAGGAGGGCTGAGGCGGGCCGGGAGCAAGCAGTGGCAGCAGCAGCAGGGTTGATGGGTGTGGCACCTTCCCCTGATCAGCCCGGTCGCCTCCCGCAGAGGGAGGCCAGACTGCAGTCATCAGTAGGACATCCCCTGAGGGCTCCCAGACTGTGAGAGGGGGCAGGCCTGGCTGAGGGACCCCCCTCCAGTGCACTAATTTTCATGCATCGGGCCTCTAGTTAGGTAATGACCTAAAACAAATGAAAGGAGCCCTCTGATAAGTTCCTGGTCTGTAGCTCAAGGAGGGGGAACTCGGGCAGAATCTAGTGTCACTTGGAGTTGAGAAAAACAAAACTGCAAGCCAGGGCTGCTAGAATTCACAGCACAGAGCCCCAGTGAGGAGAGAGGGGTATAGAGAGAACTCAGGATGAAGAAAACGAAAACTCAATGAAAAAAATGGCCAAAAGATTTGAACAAGCACTCACCAAAGGAGGTATAAGGATGGCAGGTAAGCATCTGAAATGCTGCTCCCCATCATTAGTCATTAGAGAAATGAAAGTTCACACAATGAGACACCACAGGTGCCTATGAACATTGTTTAAATTTTATAAAATTGACCACACTAAGTGTTGGTGAGGGTGTGAAACAACTGGAATTCTCAAACACTTCTGATAGGTATGTAAAACTGTTTTGGAAAACAGTATGACAATTTCTTCAAATGTTAAACATGCACATCCCATAGATCCAGTCATTGAACTTTTAGGAATTTATGCAAGATAAAGAAAATTATATGTCCATGCAAACACCTGTGCACAAATATTTCTGGTAGCTTTCTTTGTAATAGCCCCAAACTGGAAACTACTGAAATAGCCATCAACAGGCGAGTGGATAAACAAACTGTGGTACATCCATGCAATACTAGTAAAAAGGATAAGCTGTTGAAAGACACAACAATATGGACGAACCTTAAGATCATTATGTTGCATAAGAAACTGAGTACAGATTGTATGATTTAATTTACATAACATTTTAGAAGACTTAATTTAACCCATAGTCACAGAGTGCAGATTCTTGGAAAGAGGGGAGGGGAGAGGGAAAGTTTGGAGAGTGGTGGGAAGGACGAGTTAGAAAAAGACACAAGGAAACTTTTTGGATAAATATGCTCATGATTTTGGTGTAGTAATGATTTCATATATATATATGCCAAATTTATCTGACTTTACACGATAAACATGTGCAGTCTAATATGTCAATTATATCTCATCTAGAGGCCCAGTGCATGAAATTCATGCACGGGTAGGGTCCCTTGGCCTGGCCAGCAATCAGGGCCTATCGGGCCTTCTGGTTGCCAGTAGAGACCTCCCTTCCCCAGCTGCCGGCTGCCAGCTGGGGCCTCTCTTCATTCTGTACCACCCCCTCGTGGTCAGCGCACATCATAGTGATTGGTCAAGCTCCCAGTCTCCTGGTCAAATTCCCAAGGGAACACTTTGCATATTAGCCTTTTATATATATACTAGTAGCCCTGCGCACGAATCCATGTGTGAGCAGCTTGCCAGTAGCTCGCTGCCGCCCTCCAGTAGCTCTCTGACCACTACCCTGCCCTCCTGTAGCTCCCCATGTCCCCCTGGACCCCCCTCTTGGCTTGCTGCCCTGCCCCCTCCTGTAGCTCTCCGCCGCCCACTTGTAGCTTGCTGCCCCATCCTCCTGCTGATCCATGATCCGGTCATTACATTATTGGTCATTACCTCCATCATTATTATATAGGATAGATTAAACTCCTTGAAACAAAAGATTGATATAGGCACTCATTTTGGGTTTAAGGAAGGAATTGGTGTTTTTATGAACTAGAGACTTTAATCAGTGAAACCATATAAATATGAAAATATTTTATAGGCATTCTAAGTAATAAAAACAACCAAATATTGGAATCTGTTTAAAAATAGTTGACAGAAAATAAATACACTTTTAAAACATATGGGAGAAGGTACTGTTTGTGTGAAAGATTTGGGGCCATCTGCTGAATAATAATTTGTTTTAATAGGAAGAAATGATAATATGAATCTTGACATGATTTAGAAGTGCAACAAATGTCATCAAAATTAGTTAAATCTTTTGAAAATTATCAAGGAATCAAAAAATTTGAAGTGCCATTGGCCAAACAGTCATGGTAATATGATCGCTAATAGAAACAATGGTAAAAAAAAAAAAAAAATGTTATTTCCTTAATGAAATACATCAAAAGGTCATAGTAGGTTTCAAAAACTATTTTGGAAGCATCTGAATTTCAAGCAATGCGTTTTCTATTTAAAAAACACTCCAAAGTCAAAAACTAAAAATATTATTTGAATGAGTGAATATAAATATAATCATTGCAGATTTAACTTTGGATCTGGATCTTGTTCTTAAATTTTGCAGTTCACATAGAAACAAAAAGATAAACGAGTTCATGTGAATAAAAATTACTACTGCATTTGTCAGATCTTCCTCCTATCATACCCTGAGATTTCCAGAGCTCATAACAATGCCTGGTACTTGAGAGATCTCGATTATTATTTTTAAACTAGAGGCCCGATGCATGAAGATTCGTGCAAGAACGGGCCTTCCTTCCCCTTGCCACCTGTACTGCCTTTGCTCCAGCCCGGAGCCGCCTTTCCGTCTTCCCACGCTGCCCAGAGACCCGGAGTGGCTGGGGCGGTGTGGAACGCCTGCGTTGTCGCCATGGCGATGACGGAAGTGTCCCGCCCCACCCCACCCCTGGCCACTTGGCGCCTGTGCATGCAAATTAACCTGCCATCTTTGTTGGGTTAATTTGCATACTCACTCCTGATTGGCTGGTGGGCGTTGTGAAGGTATGGTCAATTTGCATCTTACTCTTTTATTAGTGTAGATGAATGAAAAGATTTTAGGGATTGTAAAATTGACCTAGGCACTTCTATCGTGGTCTCCTACATGTCGATAACTTGACTCTGAGAGACAGACCACTTCATTTTCATCTCTCCTTCCTCCACAGATTTCTCTAGTTCCCTCCCCAAAGGCTTTCCTGCCATGCCTGGCTTGTTCATCATTTTGATATGCCTGTCTGGGAAGCTGACAGCCTTCGGGCATTGTTAAACAAAAATCTTGGAACTTGAAACACAATTTGATAGATGTCTCGCTTACTTAACACTGGTGGACTTCCCTGTGAAGACTGGGACATGATTAAAATATGTACCATCATGGGAGCTGCAAGCAGGAGAAAGGACATGCATTGCTACAATTATGTTGGGCTTTCTTTTCATAAACTACTTGGGGGAAAATGGGTGTTTGTTTTTCTTGGTAATACAAAGTAGGAAACACAATCTGATCGGCACACTGTGATTATTGCCTGGAGAAGTTACAAAGAATGCACTTACCTCCCCAAAGGCTTGGCTATTTCAGCAAAGATTGATGTGTACTTTAATGGCACTCGGTTTACTTATTTCATTTCCAATATTAAAAAAATAACCCTAAACAGACTTTCCTTTTAGCACATCTTAGTTATTTAAGTAATTAAGCCAATACTGAAAATTTATTGAAATAGATTTTCAACAATAACAGATGCCCTGGAGCCCCCTATGAATCTTTCTATTGTATTGGGTTTTCTTATACAGACAGATTTTTAATTCCACAAAATAAAAAGTGCCCTTAAGGCTCAACCAAATTAAAAAAAGATCTATTCTGAGAATTTAAATGGCTTCACCTCTTGAACTTGAGCTAATTTGAATTGCGTAGTCAATGCATGAATTCTAGTGCCTATTCAGAGATGTGCTACTGGCCTTGAGGCCAGCTATCACATAGCCCCTCAAGGAAATACAAACAACGGTTAAATAAAGAAACCAATAAAATGGGAAGAAAATTGCTTAAATGGTTTATGAACGTGCTGATTATTGGTGAAGATTCCCTGATCTTATTGCTTATATACTGTACTAGTTAGCTGGAGCTGCTGTTACAAAATATCATAAACTGGGTGGCTTAAGCAATAGGAATTTATTTCTCATAGTTCTGGACACTGGGAAGTCCAAGAGCAAGGTGCTGGCTGATGGGGTTCTTTAGCGAGGGCTCTCTTCCTGGCTTGCAGAAGCTGCTTTGTCACTGTGTCCTCACGTGTGTGTGTGTGTGTGTGTGTGTGTGTGTGTGTGTGTGTGAGAGAGAGAGAGAGAGAGAGAGAGACAGAGAGACAGAGAGAGAGACAGAGAGACAGAGAGAGACAGAGAGAGAAGAGGAGAGGAGATTGGCCTCATTTTCTCTTCTTTTATTTTTTAAACTATATTTTATTGATTTTTTACAGAGCGGAAGGGAGAGGGATAGAGGGTTAGAAACATCAATGAGAGAGAAACATCAATCAGCTGCCTCTTGCACACACCCTACTGGGGATGTGCCCGCAACCAAGGTACATGCCCTTGACTGGAATCGAACCTGGGACCCTTGAGTCCGCAGGTCGACACTCTGAGCCAAACTGGTTAGGGGTCATCCACTGAGCCAAACTGGTTAGGGGTCATTTTCTCTTCTGATAAGAACACTAATCCTACCATGAGATTCCTACCCTCATGACCTCATTTAAACCTAATTTTCTCCCAAAGACCTCACCTCCAAATAACACCACAGTGGGGGTTATGGCTTTAACATATAACTTTTAGAGGGACACAAACATTCAGTCTATAATATTTTTTGCTTTGATTCTTTCAAAGTTTGTGGAGTTCTATGCAAAATACATTCATTCTAACACAACAAGCTCAAAAGTCTCAACTCTCATTTTAGCAGTTCTAAAGTCTAAAAGTCCAGTGTCTCATCTAAATATCATCTAAATCAGATATGGATGAAACTCAAGGTATGATTCATCCTGAGATAAAATTCCTCTCCAGTTATGAACCCATGAAACCAGACAAGTTATGTGCTTCTAAAATACAATGATGGACCTGGCATAAGACAGACATTCCCGTCCCAAAAGGGAGTGATAGGAAAGAAGGAATGGGAGATGGGAACCAAGCAAGTCCAAAATGTAGCAAGGCAAATCCCATTAGATCTTAATTCTCAAGAGTAGTTTTCTGTGGGTTGATGCTCTGTATTTAGGGATGGGGCCTTTAAGGAGGTAATTAAGGTAAAATGATCTCAGTAGGGTGGGCTCTAATCAGTACCACTGGTATCCTGACAAGAATTAGAAATTTGGACACAGACACACACAGAGGGAACACGAGAAGACACAAGAAGACAGCCAACTACAAACCAAGGAATGAGGACTCAGAAGAAACCAACCTTGACAACATCTTGATCTTGTACTTCTAGCCTCCAGGACTGTGAGAAAATAAATTTCTGTTGTTTAGCCACTCAGTCTATGGTACTTTGTCATGGCAGCTCTAGCAAATGAATACACTGACCAACACAAGGAATTCATTCTAAGGAATCGAAGCTATCGAACCTTGGAGTCGGAAGGTCTGATTCAATGTCTTGGACAAATAAAACATTCATGCTCCATTCTTTCAGGGATGGAGCAATTTTGATCCTCCAAAGAAGTCAGGCAGGAATATTCCATTTGACCCTCAAACTACCTAGACAATGTCCTGTCTGTGAGTATGTGGCTCTCTTATATTTAATACCATCTGCTATTTCCTTTTCATGGTTCCCTTTCTTCTTGGAGACTCTCTCACTACTTAAAAAAGCCAGAGCACAAAATACTTCTCAAGTTGGGCCACTTAACGCTGCTTCCAGCTGGAGAGCAATCACAGGATTCCTACCAAGTGTGCTCAGCCGCTCTCGATGCATATATGAACAGTCTAAGTACAGTACACTGTAGCAAGGAATATTATGGTTCATTCAATCCAACCATCCTGTTTTGTGTGCCAGGCATTGTACAGAGGGTGAGGGATGCAAAGATGAGTGGGACATGGCATCCACCCTTATGGAGGTAAATTGCTTCAATACCGTAAGGTAATCTGGTGACAGTAAGTGGGAAGTGATACAACAGGGGTCCTGGAATTACTTAGCAGGAGACTTGGAGGAATCACTTGGTAATGGATATTGAGAGAAGGCCTTTCTCTGCCAAAACCTGTATACACTTGGCTCTGTGGCCCCTGGAGCTCCAAGGTATCTGCTTTCTGATAATACACCAGGATAAGAGAAGAGGCTGGAGAAAGATCAATGCACATATCTTCCCATTGAACCAGGATCTTCTGGGTTTTGTAATATAAGAAGTTTTCTACATGCCCTGGGACTTAGCATGGCAGGCAGAGCTCCCAAGGCAGGCTACAATTTAGAGAAAATGGGAAACATCTCAAACAAAGGCCTAGGAAGAGGCAGGACACACTGGAAGTGCTGAGAAGTAGGAGGCAGGGTCGTGAGACCCAGTGAGAATAGCCTGGGGATGTGCAGGAGCCAGGAGGCAGCCTGTAATTTTTTTTTTTTTTTAAGTTGGAAAAAGGAATCAAGAGCTATTTCTTGGTTTGTGAGCTTTGCTCTCTTTTGAATTTGCCCTCACAGGGCTGGTGGTGTGGGTGGATGGTATTGTTCGATGTGAAATGGGGCAGCACTCGGTGAGTGGTTAATTTAAGAGTGAAGCATTGGTCGGATAGAACAACTTGCATTTCCTCTCTCTTTTGTGGAGGGGATAGGGAGCCAGCCCTGCATTTACTGTGTAAGTTGACTCCATGTAGCAGGTATTAGTAACCCTATATGGCAGAAGACATAGATTTAGAGAGTTTGGAACAATATAACAGAAGTTAATTTGAGGGCAAAGTTGAGATTTGAATTTAGCTTAGGCTGTGCATCTTCCACCAAAGAATGGTTTCTAGTTTATTAATTCATTAATAATAATAATAATTATTATTATATTTTAATGCTAAAGAGAAGAGACTCAGTGATGTCCAACTGAAGGGAGAACAAAGTGAACCTGAGGCCTCATGGCAGTGGCATCTGTGACTGGGCTTAGGTGCCCCTGGGCCAGTGCCCCCTGGAGCCACTCCTTTCCCATGTACCAACTGGAGCAGAAGACTCCAGGCTGGACAACCCTCAGGATGTCAGAGGCGCTGTTTAGGGAAGGTCACGTGGAAAGACTTTCAGTGGGCCTAGAATGACTATTAGGTGAAGACTACTGGTATGCAGACAGGGTGTAAAAATTACTATTTCTGAGACATTATCGAAAAGGTGGGATCTTCTTTTAAAATATTAGCTGATGTGTGCCCCTGAGAGTCCCTGTTACCATATGCCCCTTCCCCACTGCTGCCTAAGTTGAAAACCAGCCAGGGGCACCTCCATTCGTCACCACAAGGAAAAGGTGAGGCAGCAGCAGGAGGGAAATTAGGAGAATCTTTTTCCTTGGCTTTCATGTTTCAAAAGAGTAGACTCTTGGAGTGACACAAAATATTAAATTATTGCATCTTTGACAATAAAATAGATTTGTGACGATGCACATAATATGAGAACAAAGCTTTCTCATCTTAGACAATAAAATAGATTTGTGACAATGCACATAATATGAGAACAAAGCTTTCCTTCCCTTCTTTTGACTAGAAAATACTTCCTGGACCAAGGCAGTGTGGGGAAAGACAGAGAGGAAAGGTAGAGGGAGAGCGGTTGGTAAGGTTCTAAAGCAGTGGTTCTCCACCTTCCTAATGCAGGGACCCTTTAATACAGTTCCTCATGTTGTGGTGACCCCCAACCATAAAATTATTTTCGTTGCTACTTCATAACTGTAATTTTGCTACTGTTAATGAATCATAATGTAAATATTTGTGTTTTCCGATGGTCTTAGGTGACCCTGCTAGCAGTTCCAACCTGTGGGTCACGACCCACAGGTTGAGAACTGCTGCTGTAGAGCCCAAGACCATCGGAAAACACAAATATTTACATTATGATTCATTAACAGTAGCAAAATTACAGTTATGAAGTAGCAACGAAAATAATTTTATGGTTGGGGGTCACCACAACATGAGGAACTGTATTAAAGGGTTGCGGCATTAGAAAGGTTGAGAACCACTGTTCTAAAGGAAAGCATAGGGCCCTAGTGGACCCCAAGTGGAAGGGTGTCATCAGCACTCAAAGATCACTAGCCTCCCCTGGAGCCAGCACCATCAATTACCAGCATCCAGAGCCCATGTGGGAACTAAGAAGCACCTAACAGGGCCTGCGTCGTGGGACAATGTGATCACCCTTCCCACTGGCTTCATTTTGACAGCATTCCCACTCATTTTGACATCAGTCCGACAGGAGTGTTTGGGCTCTGAGTCTTTTCTCAGTCTTCATGTGACTTAACACACATGTAAAATCTCTTCTTTCATTTCCCCCAGATAGAGAGTGGGTCCTAGAAACCCGGAGAGGGTTGTGGTGGAGGAGGTAAGAGCCTCTCTCTGGGATTTGGATGAGCTGAGAGAAACCAAGTTCAGAGGTCAATCAGCCTCACTCCCAGGACCCGAGGCATCTGCCTCCACACGAAGGAGTTTCCATTGGTGCCTGCTAAGGAGCCATGTTTTCCAGGTTCAAAATAGACAGACATTCACATTGCTGAAACATCGGCTCATTCGTTTCCGCTGCCCTCACGGGACCAGCAGAAGTCTGCTGCTAAAGCTGGCTCTTTGGCACAAGTGCTGCAGAGTTTCATGTACTTAAAATTCCATCTGTGCGAGTTCGGACACGACCGAGTGCTTGTCAATTCAGGTTCAGTTCAGCCCCAGTGCTCAGATTCGGTAGAATGAAACTTTCCTCCCTCTCCCTCATGTATTAACCCTGCTGAGCCAGCAGGTTGACCTGCCCCTAGTCCTTTAGTCTGGGACTCATTGCTGACAACATGGGGCAATTTCATTATCCCCCCTCAGTTCTGACTGAGATGAGCCAGGAGATACTGAAGGACCCTGCTGGCCTCTGGAAAAAGATGGCTCCTGGAAGCTCTAAGAATAGGCAAAGTATAAACGTCTGAGGGTGTCCTTGGTGCCTTACGAAGAGGTCTCATCTCCTGTCATGGGAAGGCAATGAAAGCTGAGGCTAAGGCCCAGGATCTAATCATGAATCCAGAGTTCTTTTCAAACTGTAAGCTTCAGCTGCTCCCTGAGCACTCTGGGGCCCTGTTGTTCAGAGACCAACAGGCAAGGAAAGAAGAGGACTTAGTGTCTTGTCAGAGGAACTGGCCATGGCCACCAGTAAGTAAGGCTGCTGTTACATCGTGAGAGCAGGAGGAACAAGTGGTGAAGGGCACTGATGAGGTCAGCAGAGGAGAAAGAGCAGGCAGGTGGCCCAAGGCCTGGGACTCATCCCCATATGCCCAGGCCTTGACCTGCCCTTTTCTATGCACTTGCTCCATGGGGGGCTCTGAAACACCTGGAGGAGTCCCATCCCAGCCTCCCACCTGCGTACCTGCTGTCACCCTCATGCCTGGCCTGTGTTTCTGACCGTACAGACACACTTCAGCTCAGACCTCCAACATCTAGAAATCAAACTCAGCTTTCTCTCTAAAACGAACCTTCAGACTCTCACTATTCCTTTTCTTTCCAGCCTCTCAAGCTAGAAGCCTTGGACATCGCTTTTTTCCCCAATGCCTCATCCAAACTGTCACAAAAATCCTGTGGCTTCCTCTTTAGAGATGTTTTTGGAATATCTTTTCATTTCCTTTTGTACCGGACACACCAGGGCCCAGGTTGCCTGCCCCAAACACAGCCTCCCTCCCCATTTCCTCAGAATCTCAGGAGTGAATCCAGAATCTCTATTTCCAATAACTTTCCAGGTAATTAGTTTGCCTTGCATCGAAGTCAGGACTAAAATCCCTGTTGCAGAGGGAATATGAGCATGTAGTCAGGATAGATTAAGCTGTGCTCTTATAACAAATTAACCCTGAAATCCCAGTGGTTTAATGTACTATATTTGTTTATCACACAAATTCTAATACGGGCAGGGCAGCCTCACCTTTTTACAGTTATACCATCTGTAACATGTGATCCCAAGAGGTTGAGACCCATGAGGATAGAGCTGAAGGGATGTTTCTAAGGGACAGGCTTGGAATAGGCTAGAACTTACTAGTTATGTGGTCCTGCAAGGGATTCTGGGAAGTGCCTGTGAAGTTCCCAGGAGGAGGAAAGAAGCTTGGCTATAGCTGGTCTCCAGGGCTTGAAAGGGTTTCTTCTTCTTCAGGAGTAGGTTGTTCCCAAGTCTCTGTCAGCCCAGTTGGCAGAAACAAACCTGTTTACACAGGTGTCCCTCAATGCTCTCAAGCACCTGTACCAACTCTAATGTGCCCCTGTTGAGCTGAAAGGGAGACTCAATAGTCTCCCTGAGTTGTACCCAGGCCTGGTTTTGCTGACTTAGAGTGGTCTTTGTGCTTGCTTATTAGATATTCAGGATTTTCCCAAAATTCTAAGTTCCCTGGGATTTGCAGTTTAGCAAAGAATAAAACTTTCTAGGAGTTTCCTGAAGGAAGATTATTCTACACCAGTGGTCGGCTCTGTTGACTAATGAGTTTGCCGCTCTGTTGACTAATGAGTTTGCCGACCACTATTTTACACCAACCTCAGTGTTGGAAGGTAAATTGAGACAAAACAAAGTGGATCTTAGGGATGTGGACCGAATGCTGAGACATAAACAACTATTTCTGAACTGTGTTCTCCACCTTGGCTGTTAAATTAAAACAATCTCTAAGTATCCAGAAAAATTATTCCTGCTCTTTAGGAAGGCAGTTTGGCATGGTGGTTAAATGTGGGGGTTTGCATAAATAGATGGCCTGGGTTTGAATTGCTGGCTGCTTCTTTGTAGGGTTGGGTCGTGGCTAAGATACTTCCCCTTGCTAAGCCTCAGTGTTCTTCTTCTTTTTTTTTTTTTTAAACATATTTTATTGATTTTTTTTTTTTTTCAGAGAGGAAAGGAGAGGGATAGAGAGTTAGAAACATTGATGAGAGAGAAACATTGATCAGCTGCCTCCTGCACACCCCCTACTGGGGATGTGCCTGCAACCAAGGTACATGCCCTTGACCGGAATCAAACCTGGAACCCTTCAGTCTGAAGGCCGACGCTCTATCCACTGAGCCAAACCAGTTAGGGAAGCCTCAGTGTTCTTATCTGTAAAAAGGGGAACATATTAATTTTCATACTCATCTCCTTAAATGTGATGGCTATTGAATGCAGTGATTACTGTAACTGACTAATTGTGGGGCAGTGAAAGGAAGCTCTAATGCATTCTGTTATAAAATCCTTGTTTACCCTTAAACTTCACTTTTATTTTAGACATTTTCAATATGTTGTGAATTTCAACAACAGATATAGGACATTTATTCTAACAAGTATAGTCTGCACATTATTGTGGAAATTCTACGACAAAGGAACATGTTTACTGCAGACAGGAAGGCGACCTGTGTGGTTGGTGGGAGAATGTGACATTGTCCAAGGCCTGAAGTGCTCATGTGAGGGCACTCTGTTCCTTAGATTGTCCTCTGCCTCTGCTCCATTTGGGATGCAGGACCTCGACCTGCTGCTGCCTCTGCTACTGAGAAAGAGATGGGAGGTCATTGAGGGCGTGGGAGGTGGCACACTCGAGGCTTTGTTGCTGTGCCAGTTCGCTTTTCCCTTTTCTCCTCTGAGACCCCAGGTGATGGGAACAGCAAGGAAAGGTGAAATTAAGAAAATTAGGGTGTGCATGTACCAGATCTGCAAAGTCCATTGCCTAACAGCAGGCCTCCCAGTCCTTGCAGGGCACGGAGGGGGTTTTCTTTCAGGCTTTGTTCTTATATAAAGGTAATGTGGGCAGAGGGCGGGAGTGGGGGTGCCATAGATGAGCTATAACAAAAGAGAACTGGAATTTGGGTGCAGCAATGGGGAGGATCATTGAGTAAATTTTTGCAATAAAACAAAGAAAATACTGGCTGAATTATTTCCCTTCCAAAGGCTAGAATAGAACGTGGAATGGAGAGATGCCTCTGATGGGCCCAAGATGATGTGAGCAAACTTTTCAGATCACTGCTCAACATTTTTTCTTTTACTTTTTTCGATATTGTAGTTAATCAAAGGTGTTCTAAGACTTTATTTGTGAATTGACTTTCTCGTCCTTCAACTCAAATGTCTTAATATTTTAAAATTAAAGTTAGCCTAGGACAGTTCTACATTTAGAAATACCAGAATTTACAAGCTTAATTCAACTATACCTAATTCCAAGTCGCTGCAGTTATATTTTCTCCTTTCAATTATGATTTCCTCTCCATTCTGATTATTGCAAGTTATGCAAATCAAGCTAGAGAAGAGATTTAATTTAATCAACTGTGGATTTGGGTACACCAATTTGAATATTAGCTGTCGTCTATATGTAAATGACTGGAGAGAAGGAAACTTGTTGCTGTGCACTGTGACCTATTCCTGATGCCATTCTTGCTGGCTAACCTTGTGTCAGATCTCAAGGTCAAGCTCAAAGTCAAATTGGTTGTGGGAGGTTGTTTGCAGACCCTGGAGGAAGATACTCCACTTCCCAGGTCTGTGCTTGAGGCGATTCTAAAAACCAGCTGTTTTTTTTTTTTTTTTTTCAAAGAATGTCAGAAAGATCTCCATCTTGTCTGTTATTTATGATTTATGAGAGAAAGATGGCAGGAGAGACAGAGTGAGATGGATTCTTTCTGTTTATCAAGAATTCTTAGTTCTCTTAAAAAAAGGAGCATTCTTTGCATTGCAGGTCCAGAAAGTCAGCTAAGGCATCGGTCCCCTGAGGACAGATAGGAAAATAGAGGTCTAGGCTATTTGGAGCTGTTAGTAATCCAGGAGGAGAGAGCAATTCTTCCTCCAAATTACCCAAAGGGTCAAGAACAGAGAAATTATGAGCACAGAGTGCGTTCTTAGCCAACAGGGAAACAGAGGACAACTAAGAAAGAAGATTCCTCAGGGGCCACCCCACTGGCTGACCACAAACAAAATAATACTCATTTTTTTGAAGTGCTAACCTTGCTTTCCGATGGAGCGGGGAGGTAAGGAGAAAGGAGAGGGAATTGCAGGGTTGTAAACACTCTGTCTGTTCATCTGGAAGGCGCAAGGCCAGCTTCCAGGCACCGATGTTTGGCTTTAGAATGCTAGAGATGCATTTTTCATAGGAAAGCTGACCAAATCCTAGCATTCATTCTTTTTCCTCTTTTCCCCCCCACACCCCCCTAAACTGGGTTAGGGAGTTTCATATTTTTGTTGTTGTTGTTACCCTGCCAGCTCAGAAGTGAGATGATTGGCTGAGACTTAGAGCTTAACGATTAGTGTTAAATACAGGCAGCTGGCTGTGTTTTGATTAAAAGCCACAATCAAGAAATCTGGCAATCTGGAATTTTGTGATGGCTGAAGACTGCTTTTCTTCTCTCTCTCTTTTTTTTAACCCTATTTGCACAATTGCTAGGCTTTCAGAGCCGGTTCCTTTACCATTATTACAATATTTTATGTTTAAAAAATTGGCAGAAATCCTTCAAAGTCATGCAAGGTCCCTTGGTTTTTGAAGAAGACAAGGTGTGGGGTGTTGCTGTCCACGTGGTTCCTTCCCACTCACTTAAGACACCAATCTGTTTGTTAGCACAATGCTTAATTATTTTCCCCCTCCCCCCGCCCCAGTCAGTTAATTGCCCATAAATGAGAATGGGAAAGCAAAAAAAAAAAAAAAAAACAAAAAAAAAAACCACAAAAAAACACGAATGTAACTCCTTTCAGTGGCAGGGCTGCTCTGGAGGCTGTATTTTGTTGCTTCCAGAGCCACCTTGTGGATGACAACTATATTTAGAATTTGGAAGTCAAGGATGAATTCATTTGGGAAGTGGAATACTCTACTGTCAATGTAATTTTGGTCTTCCTGGTAATAAAATCTAAGTGTAGTGACCACTACTTAGTTTCCATTAGGGAAACATTTCAGAAAATACCCTCTGGTAGGAAAAACCAACTGTGGCGAGTATGGAAATTTATGAAATGGATGATATTTTACTCTATCTCCTGAGGATCCAGTGCAAGAAAATGCATGTGATGTTTCCTTCTGTTGGACAGTAAATCTTGGTAAAAAGTTGGAAAAACAGGGATTACGGTATGACACCGAGTCATATTTAGCATCGATATGCAATATAGAGAGTCACCACAGCATTCCTTCTTTTTTTTGTAAATTGTTATGAATTCTCTGGCTGATTATAATCTGGGTACTGGAACATCAGCGAGGAGTTGCAGTCCTCCCTAAAGAGAAAAAAGGGAGAAATCTCCCCACTAATGTAATTTTAGTGTATGTCTGGTGTGTGTTTTTAAAACACAGCTTCACATGCTATAAAAATTCAAATAATTCAGAATGACATAAAAGAGAAAAAACATCTCTGCTCATGCCCCATCTCTTTCAAAAACTCTGCACCAATCTCCAGAGACAATCAACAGTTTCTGGTGTCAGATCTTCTGGTGGTTGCCATTGGGAATTTTTTTGTTTCTTTTTGTTAAATATAAGTTTTTATTGATTTGAGAGAGAGAGAGAGAGAGAGAGGAAATGAAAGGGAGAGAGAGAGAAATATCACTGAGCAAGAACCATCGATTGGCTGCCTCCTGCACAGCCCCTACTGGGAATTGAGCCTGAAAATTGGGCATGTGCCCTGACTCGGAATTGAACCAGTGACCTCTTGGTGCATGGGACTTCGCTCAACCAAATGAGCCACACAGTCCAGGGCTGCCATTGGAAAGTAACCTAATATATTTGTACCTCTCTTTCTTTCTTGATTGGTAAATTTAAACAGTATTTATTATATCCTCATTAGCAAGCAGTTGTTCCCACATTTTGGCATTTATCAGAAACATCTTGAAGGTTTCTTAAAATACTGCCAGAGTTTCTGATTCAGCAGGTGGGGGTGGGGCCTGAGAATTTGCATTTCTAGCACGTTCCTCAGTGATGTTGATGCTTTTGTCAAGGACCATATTCTGAGAACCACTGTCATGAAGAATAAGTTATTTTTGACTTACACTACTACTTCTTCTTCTTCCTCATTTATGTACTCATTTTTCTTACTTACATATATTTTAATTCTGGTGCTTATCTTTGTGTCATATGAAAACATACTTTCATGTTGATTGGTCACTTTTGGGCAGTATTCATTTACAGCTCCAGGTATAAAACGTGAGGAAATACATGAATATTTTCTGCTTTACAATTTGGTTACATTATAAGTGGTGTCATTTGGAAATATTGCACTTTTAACTGTTTGGTGCTGTTATAGAGAAATCCAACTTATGTTAACATTTTGTTCTTATATCAGTCACTGCTAATCCGTCAGTAATTCTAATGAACTTGTAAGGTTTTGCATGTCGATACCTACAGTTCTAATTTATTCATTGTTACTGTTGTAAAAGGCTTCATTTTCTGATTATACCACACAACAATCCATTCTCATATTGTGGACATTTGGTAGTTTAGTCTCCTCCTTCTTTGCTATTACATAATAATGCACTAGTAAAACTTCAGTACGTGTGCCTTTGTGGACATGTGTGGCTTTTCTTTTCCAAGATATACGTGGGAGTGAAACTACTGGGTTGTGGAGACTCAGATACCACTTATGCACAATTCATTGCCTGTTGGGCTGACCTGGTTTTTCTGTTATTGCCATGGCAACCAGCTCTGAGGGAGCTCCCAGTGACTTTGCACAGGCATTTCCTCGTGTCTGTGCTGCCTGCCTCTTGCCACCAGCTCAGGCTTAGGCAAGGGACACCGCAGATCCTTGCTCCATGTCCTAGCGTGTATACCGTGAAGTGTGGGGAGTTAACGCCCCATGGGCCAAACCTTTGGCACTGGGACGTAGGAGCCAGCAGACAGTAGACCGTGTCCTTACTTCCCCCGGACCATCTGCCCTGTGGTGCAGTTTGTTTCGCCTCTTGAAGCAGCCAGTAGCATCCCCTGCTGGTGCCTCTTTCCCTGCCTCACTCTGGTCACTTGCAAGAGACTCCTTGTCCCTTGGGGATGGGTGGGGTAGGGGCATTGAAGTAGATGCTGGGGTGGGGGTGGGGGGGGGCGGGGGATGGGCGGGGAGGAGGGCGGAAGGCCGGGTTCATCACCCTGCCTCCTGAAGCCCCTCTGAAGTATTCCTATCTAAGTGGGTGGGAGGGTCCTGGAAGGGTTGTGGAGAGACTACTCACAATCAATTGAGGTTTGGGGCTTAAAGGATGCACACGGTGAATGCTGTGCACGGTACTGTGTGGACAATTGGGTGGCAGCTTTGGATTTGGACTAGACAATGTTGGTGCTTGCAGGACTCCTACATTAGGGGTTGGTTGAGAGCATTGAAAATCAACCAGAGTATATGATTGTCTAACTGCTATGTGTACACCTGTAACTAAAACAAAATGATATTGAATAGAAACTGTAATTTTAAATAAAGCGTCTAACTTATTAAAAAAGATCGACCAGGGTTTTAGTTGTATATTCAGCAACAGGAGGTAGAAATGGATGTCACTTAGATGTCTATCACCAGCTTAGATTAGTAAACACTGTCAGGGCAGATGGCTTAACAAGCCCTGATTCTGCCCACATTACCATTGACATAATTTGCTGATTGAGTGTGTTCCATTAAGGTCTATGATCATTTATGGCACAATTGAGAACCTACTATTGCAAGCTATTGTTCTAAACTGCTTTAAACAATTAAGTAATTTGATGCTTATATCAACACTCTAAGTAAGAAATGTTATTATCTCATTTTATAGGTGAAGAGATTAAGGCACAGAGAGGTCCAATAATGTACCTCAAGTCCCACAGTGGTTGAACCCTATTTGAACACAGGAAGTATGCACTTCGGCCCATCCATGCTCTCAGTCACTTTGCTACACTGGTTCTCTTATCAATGCATTTCCCTTTCTTCCTTCCTCCCTTCTTTCCTTCCTCCTATTTGTTTTTCCTTCTTTTTTCTTTTCTGGTCATGTTTGTTGAGGTATAATTAACATATGTTATATTACATTATTATATAATTGACAAATAGTTAATTATACCAGAATCAAGATACAGACATTTTCATCACTCCATGAAGTTCTTTCCCTTCACCCCCAGGCTCTGGCAACCAATGATCTATTCCCTCTCCCTCTGGCTTTGCTTTTTGGAGAATGTCACATGAGTAGAATCATAGCATGTGTAGCCTTTTGAGTAGCCTTCTTTCACTCAGCATAATGCACATGAAATTCATCCATGCTGTTGCATGTATTAGTAGTTTGTTCCTGTTTATGACTGAGGGGTATTCCATCGTATGAATGTTAAACATTTTATTTACATATTTTCCACTTGATGGATATTTCTCAGTTTTGGGTGATTATGAATGAAGCTGCTATAAGTATTTGCCTACAGATATTTGTATGAAAAAATATTTTCATTTTCTTGGATAAATACCTAGGAGCAGGATTGCTGGGTCATATAATAAGCAAATATCTAACTTTATATGAAAGAGCCAAACTACTTCTTTCAAAAAGGCTGTACGATTTCGTGTTTTCACCAGCAATGTGTGATCTTCTTCTCAGTTGCTCTACGTCTTTTTCAGCACTTGGTATAGTCAGGTTTTAAAAAATTGTTAAGCCATTCTAATAGTTGTCTAGTGGTATCTCACTGTGGTTTTAATATGCATTTCCCGCATGACTAGTGATGCTGAGCATGTTTTCATGGGTTTATTGGCTATCTCCATGTCTTCTTTGGAATGCTTTCCTAAAAATAAAAGTTTATTTTCATTAACCATATGCTTAGTAACAAACATCATTAATTCAAACACTACAAATGGATGTTCATATAAAATTTAAAATCTTTACTTCTAATTATTATGGAGGATGCAGAATAGTGTAGTTGTTAGGGACAGGAGCAGGGTCCAAACTGCAGCTTAGTAACTTACTAGCCACATGCTCTGGGCAGGTTGTTG
The DNA here is from genome assembly GCF_963455305.1 of Plecotus auritus. Taxonomy (NCBI): domain Eukaryota; kingdom Metazoa; phylum Chordata; class Mammalia; order Chiroptera; family Vespertilionidae; genus Plecotus; species Plecotus auritus. The sequence continues at coordinate 153,829,425 of NC_137776.1, read as the reverse complement.
TGAAACTCTGTGACTGTTTCCTCGTCTGTAAAATAAGGATAGAAGAGTATTTACTATGAAGAATTATTGTGAGGATAATCTATACTAATAAAAGCCTAGGTGGTCCTCGCGCCCTTGCATGATGCCCTCACATCATCACAAGATGGCCACCACAAGATGGCCGCCACAAGATGGCCAGCAGGGGAGGGCCATTGGGGGTGATCAGGTTGGCAGGGGAAGGCAGTTGGGGGCGATTGGGCTGGCAGGGGAGCAGTTAGGTGTCAATCAGGCAGGCAGGAGAGCAGTTAGGGGACGATCAGGCAGGCAGGCGAGTGGTTAGGAGCCAGCAGTCCTGGATTGTGAGAGGGATGTTCGACTGCCCTGCAGAGTCCCAGATTGGAGAGGGAGCAGGCCAGGCTGAGGCACACCCCTGTGCACGAATTTTGTGCACCAGACCTCTAGTATGAGATGATTCATGTGATGTACATAACTCAATGCCTGACACATAGTAAGTCGTGTATAAGTGTCAGCTATCATCATCTCCATCACCACCACCATCATCATCATTATCATCAGCTGGTCCATGACTATGTTCCATGAAAGTATACGTTGACTAATACACATTTAGAAAATTCACTAATTTCTATTTAATTCCAGAACTGTAAAGCAATTAGTCCAATTCCCAAATGTCACAAAAGAAGACAAGGAGATCAGGAAAGCATGTTCTGATTGCATAGTTAGCATGAACAGCAATTAGAAGACCCTGAAAATACTTTATTAAATGCCAATTCAAATGTGGAAGATCTCAATAATGTCCAGACCAGTTTTGGCATCTGGAAAAGTATAATGCCTGGTTCTTCTTTGTTCCTCCAGGTTTCCTAGCAGTCAACAGACCAGTCCTACCAGAACGCAGATACTTCTTGAAGGGCCAAGACTGATGTTTAAAACATGCACAGAATTAAACAAATGTGTAAATTACTTTGCAACCTGAATAGATAGACATAATTTTAATTAGGTGGCAATATGTCTTTGCCTTTTGTTGGTACAGCTCAATACTAACTCTCTTCTCGATAGGACATTATGATGTTATGAAATTGTAATGGGGTTTTGGTTGGTTGAGTGAATCTTTGGGAAAATAATTTTAAACCCAATTAAATTTAATGTTACAAAATGGCTTTAGCGATTGATGCTGGTTTCCATTAAAGCGGGACTCCAGTTCTTGAATGTGAGGGGAAGATACTGTGTAATAACTAATCAATTCCACTGAGGGGAGCCATTTCCATAGCAAAGATAGAGACGGGAAATAGAGATGGTGTTCAGGATCCAACATCAACTTTAAGGGATATAGATAAAATCGCTTATGCACAAGATCTTCAGTCAGATTCCTAAAAACACCATAATTTTATAATTATCAGACGGAACCAATCTCAAAAAGGCAATACAAACATTTAGCTGCACTGATTTGAAATACAAATCCCAGGGTAGGTAAAGAACATCCCCTCCCCCTCCCAGCACTCACTCACTTCAAAAACATCCAAATAAAAGTCCATTGCAGGTGCCAGTAGCACTAGCTGTTTATTAAAGGCTTGCTATGTGCTAAGTCTGTCACAACTATTGACTCATTTATCCTCACAATGCTCCAATAAAGTTGGAAATAGTTATTGCCACCCTCATTTCATAGCTGGGAAATGGAGGCACAGAGCAAAGAGAACTGCCCAAGGTCACAGAGCTGGTAAGAAGCAGGCAATCTGGCCCTAGAAGTCACAGCCATACACTCCACTCTGCCGCCGCTTAATAGGAGAGCCCATGGCCTGAGCTGAATGAATGATGAGTGAATGAAGGAGAAAGTGAGAGAGTGAGACAGTGAAATACTGTCTGGGCAGTGGTTCCAGTGGTCGGAATGAGAAGTATTTTCACTTGCGACCCAGAGAGAAAAGTCAAAGCAGAGCAGTTGACTGAGCATAGCACTAATGTTAAAATAGATGAGGATGAACTTGTTTTAAATTTATTTTAATACTAGAGGCCCAATGCACGAAAATTCGTGCAAGCGTAGGCCTTCCTTCCCCTGGCTGCCGGCACCGCTTCCCTCTGGCACCCAGGCCCCGGGCGGCTTTGCTCTGGCCCCAGCTTCGCCCAGAGGATGTCCGGTCTAATGAGCATGTTACCCTTTTATTATTATAGATTGGAAACTTGGTCAAAAGTCCTCGAGGGTAATGACTTGGAGGATGTAGAGGGAGGTTTTGACTCAGATGAAGGGAACGTGGGCATCTGAAATGCAGTTTCAATAAAAAACATGCTGTGTTATATAAAACTGAATTTTATGATGGTTTCATTTCTCCATGTTTTATTAACATTTCCAAACTTGCCTCATCTTCCTGGCTTGTCTTGAAAAGTTTTTCTCTCCTCTTTTATTTCATTTTGCAGCTGTTTTCAAATACTCTTGACTTTGCCATATTTTCTTGGCTTTGATGATATGTGAACCCCAATTTGCCTGGTGTTAAAGGAGCTCTTACAGAGAAATCCAAAAAGTGAAACAGGTGAGCCAGTTTTCTCTGACTTAAAATGATTTCAGACACACTATATTTAATGCATGAAATAGCAAAGGTGAAAAAAAAGTGAATTTTTTATAATCCGAAAGAGAGGGGGGAAAATCTCTTAAAAATATCTAACATGGAGACTGAGAGGTGTGCTCCGTGGTCCTTGGAGAAGCTCACGACCCATAGCTGTGTTCACTTTTACATTACTTTCTTGGCTAAAAAAATTATACATGGTAATTTAGAAAAATTGACTTATAGAGACTATCTGCTTTGCCAGGGAAGTGAGAAAACCCTATTTTATTATCCTGGTGAGTCATCTCTTTTCCTTGGTCCTGTAAAAAGATTGTTATAAACTCATCAAATATTCCTTAGGAATAAAACCAATATTTGTGATTCATGCATAAAGCAGAAATTACTAATTCACACAATTAAATATAATTTTAAATTCAAAGTGCTGTAAAAAGACACTTGCCATTGAACATCTTCCTGTTTGCAGGTGTCAATTGTTTGTCTAGAAGCCTTTCTGGACCCTCTCACATGCTTCATTTTAGTTCAGAATAAGAAAAAGGCATTTTTGGAATTATGGTCAACTGGTTGGCCATCTGGCTGAATGGTGCAAGGAAAGTGACCTTCCTCTTATACCAGTTTGATTTAACTTCATGAAGGGTTTGAGTAGCCAGGCCAGTGGGAGTCTAGAAGGGTAGGGGGCACCAGAGCTCAGTCAGGTTCCAGAGATGGTGGGGGTTCAGCCACAGAGTGTTGAGACTCATAACTGGAGAACCCACATCTTCACTAAATTCCAAGGGAACTGAGGAGCTGGGAGCGTGAGAGAAGCCACCCAGTGCAGGGTCCGTGCAGCCACAAGCACAAAACAAGGGCTGGAGAGCATTGGCAAGAGCAAAGAATGACTAGGAAACTGCCTCTGAAGGCCCGAGGGCCACTGCTTGGAGAGTCGTGTACTTGCTACATGTCCCACGGAGAGGTCAGATCCTGTCTTGAAACCACAAAGGCAAGGGGGAAAAAACTGCATCTAACTATGTTTAAAAAGAAGTCTTCTTGGGAAATGACATTTTAAGAAAAAATTAAGACACTCTCGCTTAAGAGCTTATCCCTTGATCTATGGATGAAGAGAAAGGGGCTAGTCAGGGAGTAGTTTGGGTTGTGAAGTCTTACCCATATTTGCTGTCTCACCAGAAACATATTCTCATGGTCCTACAGTTTTTCTCTTGACATTCCTTTCTTCCTTTCTCCGCCCCAACCATTTTGATGGGTGACTCAGAACCAGGTTTTCCCAAGGCCCATGACTGGGTAGATAGCTGGGAAGAAGGGCTGGGAAAACCCATGCATGGAAGTAGGAACTATTTCTTTATTTTTCTTTTTTTTTAAAAAAATATTTTATTGATTTTTTTACAGAGAGGAAGGGAGAGAGATACAGAGTTAGAAACATCAATCAGCTGCCTCCTGCACACCCCCTACTGGGGATGTGCCCGCAACCAAGGTACATGCCCTTGACCAGAATCAAACCTGGGACCCTTGAGTCCGCAGGCCGACGCTCTATCCACTGAGCCAAACCCGTTAGGGCTATTTCTTTATTTTTCAATTGCAATTTACATTCAATATGATTCTGTATCAGTTTCAGAGGAATTATGGTTCTTTTGTACTGTCACACCCTGAGTGTATAATCGCTCCCATAGGTTTATGTCAACTTGGCTGGACCATAGTACCCAGATATGTGGTCACACAGTATTCTGGATGTTTCTGTACATGTGTTCTTTAGTTGAGATTAACACTGAGATCAGTGGTTCTTAGGTAAATGTGCTCCCAAAAGAAACATATTTTGGAGAAAATAGCCCAAATATATTTCATCTGGGAACCTAGATGTACACCCTGACACTGACGCCTATTTCTTCATTTTCTAGAAGAGTCCTATAATTTTTTTTTTCATTTTGATGGAACTTCCTTTTCCAAAAAAAAGGATTAAGATGTATATCTTAGAAATTATATGCACTTGGATTGTGCTCATCACACTGTAAGCTTGAGGAAGACGCATGATGTGTGAGACAGGATACAACTGTTTATAGAAGCATAGCAAACACTTTCTGTTCTTTGTTCTAAGTACTTTACATACTTTCACTCATTTAATGCTCACCACAACCCCATGAGACAGATAATACCCATTTACAGATGAGGACCGAGCGATAGCTAGTAAGTACCAGGCTCACTCTGAGGTCAGCTGTCTTAACTACGCTAGTGCCTGTCTCTGAAAATAGAAAAGCAATTCATTTGTTTTACCCCCTTTGTTTTTGCATTAGGAGAATGGAATGCAATATCTTTCCTGCCCCAAACCTCCTGGAAAATTTGGATATTAAATCTAGACTCTCCAGGAAAGGGAAACTAGTTTTGCTTTGGGGAAAGTTTCTGTGTTGAATGGATTATGTGCTCTAGTGTGAAAGAAGTAGATAAAAAGTGGGCTTGAGATACAGATGGCTCGATATAGGATGAGATCTGTAAGACAAAATGAAGTCAGAGGATGGGAGAGAAGAAGGAGCTGATCTGAGAGAAATTGCCCAAGGAATAAGGATTCTCACGCTGGGAAGACTTGCATGGCTATGTGCACTTAGCCAAAGATCATCATGAATGATGGAGTAGGTTGTCACTTTTGTGACTCTCAATGAAGTATGCCTCCAGTATTCACACACTTGTGTTGTCTCTTTAAAAAAAAATATTTTTATTGATTCCAGAGAGGAAGGGAGAGGGAGAGAGAGATAGAAACATCAATGATGAGAGAGAATCATGATTGGCTGCCTTCGCATGTCCCACACTGGGGATGGAGCCCACAACCCAGGCATACGCCCTGACTGGGAATCGAGCCATGACTTCCTGGTCCTTAGGTCGATGCTCACCCATACCAGCCCGGCTTGTGTTGTCTCTTCTTGAATTTGATCTTGGTCTGTGAGTTACTTAAACAGCAGAATAATGCAGCAGTGCCACAGTGCAAGTTATGGACTTGAGTGTTAATGTGGGTGAGTCTCATCTAATCAGTTGAAGTCCTTAATAGAACAAAGACTGACCTCCCTAGAACAAGGAGAAATTCTATCAGCAGGAGGTCTTCAGACTCGAACTGCAATGCTTCCTTGAGTCTCTAGCCTGGTGGCCTACCCCATCGGGTTTTGAACTCACCCATCCCCTCCACAATTGTGTGAGCCAACTCCTTAAAACCTCTCTCCCCCAACCCCCTCTCTCTCGCTCTCTCTCTCTGTGTGTGTTTATGAGCCTGTTGGTTCTATTTCTCTGGAGGACCCAGACCATCACAGATTATGGTAAGTGCAGGGCCTTCTGAGCTGGAACAGTAGTGAATGACCCCTTGTTACATGCATTAAAGCAATCATTGGATTGAGAATTTGGAGCTTGTGTTAGGCTTCTGGCTCTGCCCCTCTGTGACCTCGGGAAAACCAATCAACCTTCCTGGGCCTCAGTTTCATTATGGCTATAGCTCTCAAAAATTTCTGTAATTTAAATATGGTTATTAGGATACAGAAGAAACAATGGAGTCATTGTTACTGCAATAATGAGAGCTTAATTATGGACCAGGTGGGGACCATATAATAAGCTTTTTAAAAAAGGAGCTCTAAAAAGTGGGCATATTTTGCACTTCCTACTTTCTGCAGTTTAAGTTGCGTGAGCTGAACAGAGGCGGCTTCTTGGGGGTTACCATACTTAATCAATTATCCAGAGACATTAACTGGCACACCTGTTCACATTTACCTCTTTATTACTTGGCCTCAGAGCCAATAAAATTATAGTTTACCCAATTAATTTTCATAATGCATTGATTGCTATTCATCATACATTTTCTCTCAAGTGCCTGAGTGGGTTGGGGAGAACAGCCATATAAGTAAGTGTCAGAGTCCATCACTTAAAGTGGAGCCAAACAGATTCTCTTTGACTTAGTGGCCTGATCTAGGAGGTGTGCTCACTGGGCCTGGGTCGTTTGCTGTCTGGTTTTAGTGTGTGTTTGTGAGAACGGTTGCATGCCTATGTAAGCCTGGTAGCCCCAGACCCTGGTGGACTGTTAGGAGGACTTGGATGGTTCTGTGCAATCCCAGAGCAGTCTCACATCATTAAGTGCCCACTGACGAGGGTTGGCTCAGGACACTTTATGATAAAACAGCTGTGACCCAGGGCCTGTAAACAGAGCAATTCTCTAACTTGCCATGGACACAGAGCATGGAGGTGAAATGACTTTGCAGTTTATGCCTCTTAAATGCTTTCTGATTCCTGGGAAGACCTTCTCTGTCATGCTGGCTGGGATCCAGTCTCTGGACAGATCTGGTCTCTGGTGGGTTGGTTGCTACTGTTCCATGTGGAGTTCTAGAACCACAGAGACTTGAGACTGGAAGGGTGCGACCTTAGAGATGGTGGGTTTAGTGGTTTTCAAACTTAATTTTCGTTAAGGAGTCTTTTGTTTAAAATAAATGTGTTACAAAATTGCAATGTGGAAAGTTGATGGAAGGGGGCACTTCAGGTTAAAGCGGTCAAGGCAGGGTGTGTGGGCTAATATTTCCCAGGGTCGCGCCCTCAGCCCTTACAAGGACCCCCAGGAGGAGCCTCTGAGAACCAGCAATGTGGTCCAATTTTTTCCTCTGATGTATGAGGGACTGAGGCCTAGGGCCTTCCCAAGAGCATCTGCAAGTGAGCGAAGCTGTGAGTGTTTCTTTCAGAAGCTTCTCACTCTCCCAACCACCACACAGCTTTACCCTATTGTAGTGATGGAGTATTTTGTTTTCCCTATTGTAAGTCATGGTGGGTCACTTCCTGCGATCTCCTGGAAAAAGTTCTGCTGTCACATACATCCTGCTTGGAGATGCTTAGGTGAAGAGGCAGAGCCAGAAGCTACTGTTTTCTAGTCTTAACCCCCTACTGTCTCGCTTCCCAATGATGGGGAAGTTGTTTTCTCTCACTGGGCCACCGTCTTCTCATCTGGAAAAGGAAAATCATAATCATCAGGGGACTAGTCATATTAGCTCCCTGTGGCTGCTGCAACAAGTCACCACAAACTTGGTGGTTTAAAACAGCAGATATTTATTTTCTCAGAGTTGTGGAGGCCAGAAGTCCAAAATTAGTGTCATTAGGCTGAAATCAAGGTGTTGGTGGGAGCCGTACTCACTCCGGAGGCTCTATATGAGTAACAGTTTCTTGCCTCTTCTAGCTCCTGGAAGCTGCTGCCATTCCTTGGCTCCTGGCCCCATCACTCTAGTCTCTGCCTCGATGGTCATATTGCCCCCTCCTCTTCTGTGTGTGTCAAATCTCCCTCTGCCTTTCTCTTATAAGGATATTACTAATTACATTTAGGGCTCACCTAATAACCCAGGATCCACTCCCTATCTTAAGACCCTTAACTTAACACCTGCAGTTTTTGCCTTATGAGGTAATATTTACAGATTCTGGAGCTTAGGTGTTTATCATTCAGGGTCATTATTCAGCCTACCACATTAGTCAACCTCAGGGACTCATTGAAGCACTCAAGGAAGATGATATATGCAGAAATGCTTTCTTCATGATGAGCAAATATATTATCACTTTCTTAAGTGATAGCTAATGTATTAAAGTATTTTTATTGTAATAATGATAATATATTCTGTCTCAATAGTAGAAGGTACACTAAAGTAACATAGTAGAGTAAGATGTTTACAACAATAGAGGTAAATTGGGGACAGCTTTTATTGTACAAATATTGATTGAGCACCTACTGTGTGCCAGGCTCTTTTAAGCATTTGAAATCCATTAATAAATAAAGTAGATAAAGATCCCTGGCTTCATGTAACTTACATTTTTAACAGCGAGGGCTGGAGGGGACAGAGAATAAACAATAGATGTAATCATAATAAATTTACATTAATATAAACAATATAATACATTTATTGAGCCCATAAGAAAGTTAGTCAATGATTGCTATGGAGAAAGCAGGGCTGGGGGTTCGCAGTTGGTGGTAGTTGAATGAATATATGTATTGAGCAGGCTTGCAGGAGGTGAGAGCATGCAACCCTGCAGGCGTGTGGAGGAACAGGTCCAGGGTGACTGTAGTTATGAAAGACTGAGGTGGATACTTGGGTAAATTGTTAATAGAAATGAAGCAGTGAGTGTTCCAGTGTGTTTTTTTCAGCACAGTTCCACTATTTGTCTGTTTCAGAAAATGTGAACAAAAATGTGAATGGAGGCCAGGCACATTAGTGAGGCAGGCCTGGGGGAGAGTCTTAGAGATGCAGCAAGGGCCTCATCCACCAGGACAGCCCCCGGCACTCTAGCAGGATGACACCAGTGAGCGTGGAGTGGTCAGCCTTTTAAGGAGAAGCTAGAAGTACAGAATTTTCATGTGAAGTTTCCGATTTAAAAATGTCAATGGTGGTCAAATCTTATTTATATTTTGTTCTGTAAACATAATCCCTGCCTTTTCTTTTTACATTGTCTCTTGATTGGTTCAACTTTATGTTCAAATAGTCAGGTGATCCGATCACAGCATGGTGGAGCTGCCAGGAATCAAGAGGATGGGGCTAGTCTAGTGGATCTGGGAGGGTGAGATGCCGGTCAGGCTTGGGAGAAGGTGGGGGGTGTGGTCCTTGCCTCAAAGCCACACAACTCAGTCTGTCCCAGATTCTGCCTAGACTTTGGCAGGTAGAGCCACCAGGAGTTGAGAGGGTGGGGCCTCAGGGAGCCCAGAGAGCGAGGCTAACAGATCTCCCCTGAGGGGGAGGTGCCAGTTAGGTTCACAGGTAAGTGGGGGGAATGACCCCCACCTCAAAGCCACACAACCCAGTCAATGACATCTTCTGAGTTTGCCCTGACTTCTACAACTCAACCTGGACAGCTGATTCCTCAGCAGGGCACAAGCTCTGCAGGCTGGGGAAAGAGGAAGTCTAGATGGTGGGGCTTATTGCTTTCCCCCAGGCTCATGGGTATGGAGGGAAGTGCTTCAGGCAAGAAAGATGGTGTCTGTGGTGTAGAATAATGACTCAGCACATGGATCCTGGATACTGTCCCTTCAGCTCTCTCCCCAGAGCCACAAACTCCAGTCTCTCCTCAGGTGACTCTAGTCCACGTTGCCCTTCCTCCGTAGGAACCCAGGGTGAATGAATGAGATTTTGTGCATTGGCTCTTTAAGAGCGTGCCTCTGCCTCTAGTAGACGCTTGTCTTTCCTTGATGCACAGAATCCTTGCTGATTTTCACAGCCTGATATTATGTGGGCACCTCTTTCTGGCTCTGGTGTTCGGGGCTGGGGAGCCCAGCTTGGGGTTGAGACCCCATGCTTCTCAGGGGAGACCCCCACAGCTGAGAGACATCCCTCTGGAATTGCACCCTCTGCCTAGGGCTAGCTCTTTTTGCATCTCCACCCTTCCTATCAGTCTTGATGTGGCTTCTCCTATAAATCCTTGGTTATAAGACTTCTCTTCATCTAGTCTTCAGTTGGTTATTCAGGTTGATTGATCTATCTATATTTTAGTTGTAATTTCAGTTTGGTCCCAGGAGGAGGTGAGTGTAGCAGCCACCTACTACTCTGCTGCCATCTTGGATCCCTCCTCTCTAAAGACTTCTCTATAATTTTAAAAAACCATATACTTGTGTTATGCTTACAATGAAAACATAGTACTTCCTAATATAATTTAAAAAAATTAAGAGGTTTGGGAGGGGAGGTGGCAGAATATATGAGTGGTGACTGTCTTTTAAAGCCCCTCTAAAATTGAAATATGGTTTAAGAAATAAAACACAATAATTCTAAAAAATAATTTTGATGAAAATTCATTTACTAAAATGGTGGGCCAAACTAAATATATCCATGGGCCAGATTCAGCTCAGCAGCCATCCCTTTCCAACTTCCAGTTTATGGGATACATTAATCAGACTTCAGAGTGTCTGCCCAGCCCAGGGTGGGTCACAGTTTCCCCAGGGTCAGCATGAGGAGGGCAGGGTGGAGAAAACTGACATCCACACTCCATCCTTGAGGTGACCGGGGGTCACCCTGTACTGTGGTTTCAAGTTTCCCTCCCATGAAGCTCATATTGGGCCCACACTGACCACTCTTTTCCCCACATCCTTTTAGACTTAGATTCAGCACTTAGTCTAACCCTTGGTGTTTATTTCATAGCATGTTGTGAGATCCTGAAGGAAAGGAATACTTGAAAACTTTTCTGGAGGCTTCTCATATTGCTTGATAGACCTCATATATATGCAAATGGTGTGTAAATTATAAAGCAGTCTATAAATGTTAATGATGGTTTTCATTGTGATTGCCAGTAGATGCCTTGCTATTATTGCCAGAATAAATGATGGGTTAAGCCTAGAGATTTAAAGACCAGTTATAATCTTGTATTTATTTATTTATTTTGGTGCTCTCTTTTATTAGTCAAAGTCCAAGGGGGTATGACTAGCAAGTTACCACCTCCCTGTTGGAATCACTGCATTGCCTAGTTACTATTGGTGAGCAAAGTGGCAGATGTTGTTACTTTTCATCAAGGTCTGCTTCCAGACACCTGCAAAGATTGTCCACCCCGTCCCCTTGAAGTTAGACATGAAGCATGACCCGCTTCAACCAGTGAAATGTGTCACTTTCCAGAGGAGGCTGTAAATGAATGGGGCTCAACTCTCCATCCTCTTTTCCCTGCCTCAGCAAGTATGGAAATACTTATTGATACGGAGAGCTGATGGGGAGTCAGCACGTGGAGTACAGCTGTCCTGCAGAATGGCCCTGACCACTAAGATATATTTCATGCCACCAAGATTTGATGATTTGTTTTTATAGATTAATCTCAGATTATTTTGACTGGTATAAATATCTATATATATAAAAGTCAAGCGACCAGAATGACTGGTTGCTATGATGCACACTGCGCTGGGCTCAATGGGGGCGAGGCTGGCCAGCCAACCTCCCACGTCTCCTCCCCCTGGCTGGCCAGCCCCGATTGACCCTGATAGGGGCAGCCAGCTGGACCCCACCCATGCACAAATTCATGCACTGGGCCTCTAGTATATATATATATATATATATATTTATGATATACTAGAGCAGCTGGACCCCACCCATGCACAAATTCATGCACTGGGCCTCTAGTATATATATATATATATATATATATATATATATTTATGATATACTAGAGGCCCAGTGCACAAAATTTGTGCACTCGGGGGAGGGGGGTGGTCTGTCAGCCCAGGCTGCACCCTCTCGCCGTCCAGGAGCACTCAGGGGATGTCCGACTGACAGCTTAGACCACACCCCAAGGAGTGGGCCTAAGCTGTCAGTCGGACACCCTAAGCGCTGCCTTGGAGGCAGGAGAGGCTCCCGCCACCATCGCTGCACTCACCAGCCATGAGCCTGTGCTGAGCAGTGCTCCCCCTGTGGGAGTGCACTGACCATCAGGGGGCAGCCCTGCATTGAGCATCTGCCCCCCTGGTGGTCAGTGTGTGTCATAGCAACCAGTCATTCTGCTATCGGGCCGAAACCGGCTCTCTGACATCCCCCAAGGGATCCCAGATTGCGAGAGGGTGCAGGTTAGGCTGAGGGACCCCACTGGTGCATGATCGGGGCCGGGGAGGGATGTGGGAGACTGGCCAGCCGAGAAGGAACCATGGCAGGGCTCCAGGGTGTGTCAGGCCCGTCTTGCTCAGTCCCAATCAGCCAGACCCCAGCAGCAAGCTAACCTACCAGTCAGAGTGTCTGCCCCCTGGTGGTCAGTGCACATCATAGCAAGCAGTTGAGTGGCCTTAGCATATCATTAGCATATTACTTTTTGATTTGTTGAATGGCCAATTGGATGACCAGACATTTAGCATATTAGGCTTTTATTATATAGGATGTCATATATGATATATGTTATATACACATATTACATACACACATATATTAGACCATTCTATATATACTAGGGGCCCAGTGCATGAATTTGTGTACCTTGAAAGGAACTGTGGGCCACGGTGGGTACAGGGGTGGGTCTTGGCCCATCCTCTGCACCCCCGCCTGACCCCTCCCACCATTGCCCCTAGTCCCCTGTCTGCCAGCAGCCCCGCTTCTGCCGCCACTGCTCCCACGTGCTGAGGGCACTGGCCCTGCTTGCACCTGCTGATGGTGTGAAGTGATTGGGACCAGCGCCTGCAGTGGGTGTGAGTGGCGGCTGCTGTCCTAATCACCCCTCAGGATCAGGGGGAGGTGGAGAAGCTCTGAGGGGCAATTGGGGCCGGCAGCCGCCGCTTGAACCCGCTGACGGTGCCGAGCAATCAGGGCCGGCGCCGGGCGCTGGCAGTGGGTGTGAGCAGGGCCGGCGCCGGCAGCAGCTGTGAGTGCTGGGCAGGACTGCAGCATGTGGGAGCAAAGAATTTTCAGTAACTACTGGAGGCTCGCCCTGATGACAGTGGCCGGCTCCCTGCCTTGGTCTGGTGTCCTGGCTCACCTGCTCCACCATCCCGCCACGGCTGATGCCCGCCATGTTCCATGCTCTGCCACCTGCTGCCGACGCCCACCATGTTCCACGTGCGCCGCCTGGTGGTCAGCACACGTCATAGCTACTGGTTGTTCGGTTGTTCCGCCGTTTGGTCTATTTGCGTATTAGGGTTTTATATATATAGATATATGTATTTATTTAACAGGCTATTATATGTTTAATAAGCCGTTATATCTTAGATGTATAGTATCTTATATATGTATACATGTATTAGGCCATTACTTAACAAAAAGTAGCACTATGCTATGGAAGAGCACAGGCTTTAAAGTCAGACCTGGAGGCTTTGGACCTGGATTCTTTGTTTGTTTGCCGAATGACCTTTAGGCCTTAGTTTCTGCATTTTTGTGATGAATATAATGACTAGGACCAACTTCCTTTGGCTGAATGAAAATGAGAAACTGTGCAAATTACATATACTATATCACCTTGAGGTTTTCAGTGTGTGCATAAAGTATGAATCCATTCAGTAGGGTGAGGCAAGCAAGGTGCCTAGGGTGCAAAATGTAAGGAGGGACCTACTATCAGGCTCATGCCAGAGTGTACACATGCCTACTTAAGCATCTGTCACTCACTGGGCAGGAGATCATAAGCTTCTTGCTGGTCAGATCTGTGTTGGCTTCATCTTCCTCCAAGGCCTCGTCCCTTGAATGGTAAATAAACGTGATTTTCATTTACAGAGAGACAGACCAGCACTGCTCTTCTCCTGTAATCAGAGCAAGAATTGATACCTCAACAAAAATTCCACTGCTAATCTTGGGCACCAATTTCTTTAGAAAGTTGGAGTAGCTTTCGCCTTTCAGTTTGTATTAGCTGTGATGCTTTGAAACAAAGTGGGTCTTGGGGTCAGGGGTCAGGCTGGGTTATCATGGGTGTTTAGTGATGTCCTTTGAGTTCATATCCACTGTTGTTGGCAAACTCGCAATCCACTTTGGACTGTTGTCAATGAAAGAGCTGGAGGCAATATTTACCCCAACTAGGCACAATTCCAAATGATTGGATAAACTAGACTAAACTAGGACTCATGGAAAAAAGAACTCGCCAGTGCCTTTTATTAGCTGAGTCAGTTTAGAGATTTGGATCCAATGAAAATTGTGGATTCTCTATACCAAGATTATTACCATCCTAGGTAAATAGGCAAATATTATTCCATTTCATAGACTTATATTTCTGCTGTCATGTGACATTTGCATTCCAAAGAATGTTGAATTCTGCGAAATTGAGCAACTAATAGAACTGGGCTTGTTTTTACCTTTGCACTTTTGTAACTAGACAACACAATACAAATAATCATCATAAAAATGCTAACACATTTTAAAAGACTAAGTTTCTAAAAAACAAACAAAAAAACTACTAAAAAAAGGACTTTGCCTTTAAAACAAAGATGAAGGTAGTTTGATTGAAGGAGATTTAAGACAAGAAGGGCTTGCTGAGTTCTGGAGACAAGGGCAACACATAAAGTTTGGGACAACCGAGCAATATGCCTTTGCTATACATAGCTGAGCAGAGCAAAGAGGAAGAACGTTGGGTGAGTGGACATCTCGCACAGTACTGTATTCCTTCCTGGTTTGCAGCTTTCAATCTTGTTAGTGTACTTGGCATCAGTGATGCTCAACTTTCACACACTGGGACAAATCATGTATGAATCCATGTGACTCCAACTGCCATAATGCATATTTCTAGAACATAAACTATTTCCTATGTGATTAACTGACTAGATTGTGTTCATATTCAGGAATGAACTTCTATGATTGAGATCAAGGGAATTTTCAAGGAGCATGAGCAGGTTGAATATTGACCAAAGAGACTCTATTCAACTTTTTGCATATAATTTTCTCTTACCCAGAAGGGAAACTCACACCTTCTTTTTGTATTGACATATATGGTATTATTTTATAAAAGGAACTTCTCTTTCTTTTTTATTTTTTATTTTCTCTCTCTCTCTCTTTTTAAAAGCATTAAACTTATAAACAAATGAGTTAAAATAGTTTAAATAAAGTTAGTGAACATTTTCAGAGCAAATGGATTCCGATTTGAATAAGGAAAGGAGGTTTGGCTTCCCAATTTCTCTTATTTTATCACCATTGGTAGAAAAAAATGGTTATCCTGAAGGCATCTAGACATTTTAGGAAAAACAAGATCATAGGCTTTATTTTTTTTTAAAAGCTATTTTGATTCTTGGCAAAATCCCATATATGTTTGCTGTTTTTGGTTTAGTTTTTGCTGAACTCTTTGTCCATTAACTTCAAAATCGAAGTGAAGTTCAAGGGAGAGTTAATCAGCACAATATGTTTCTGATTATTTGTATATAACTCAGCAGAATGGTGTTTGGTCAGTTATTTATTTTTTTCATTTCTAATTTTCATTGAACCTCGTGAATTTTTACCCATTTCCTTCCTTTGGCTTTAATTTAATGAATGTCCTTTCCATGAACAAAAATATTTGCATTTTGAGAGGCTCAGATTTTGTCAGAACATCAATATTCCCAAAGTGGGACACGATGAATTTCCCATAAGGAATGTTGGGGTTGTTTGCAAGCTGGAGGTGGGGCTTGGAAATCTTTTACTACTTCTCTTATTTCTTGACTTGCCCTTTTGTTGGTTCTTAAAGCTAATATGGTTGCTTTGGTATTGCGAATAATGGCTTTAGACACGAGAACAACAATAAAAGCAGTGCTCCATTCCTGTTAACCCCCTCTCCCCTGCACAAACACTGAAACTCAATCTCTACTCCTAGCTTTACAAAAAGAGTAGCTCCGAAGTAACACATTTAAAGAATCCGAAGTATTTTGCATGGGTTAATAAAGTAAAAAGAGTGCTTATAATCTGTCAACTTTGAGATAGTATGAAGGTCTGTTGGGCAGTTTATTTTTCCCTCCTTAATTCTTTTTTTTTAAATTTCTTTATTATTAAGGTATCACATATTTGTCCTCATGCCCCCATTCCCATCCCAAACCCCTCCCCAAGCATGCCCCCACTACCCTGTTGTCCGTGACCACTGGTTAGGCTTATATGCATGCATACAAGTCCTTTGGTTGATCATTCCCCCTTACCCCCACCCTCCCCTACCTTCCCTCTGAGGTTTGACGGTCTGATCGATGCTTCCCTGTCTCTGGGTCTGTTTTTTATCTAATTCTCCTGTCATTCCGACTTCCTAGGTGAATTTACTCAGCTCTTCCAGATTTTGTGACTTTGACAAGTGTCAGGAATGCTTTGCTCCCAGACTGCTGGATCAGAGTGCTGTTCTTCAGCAGGAATCACGGGAGGACAGCTGGTCTGCGACACTCAGGTGGGCCCATGGCTCTTCAGAGAGGCTCAGGCCCTTGCTAACCCTGCTAACAGCCTTCATCTGCAGAAGACAGGACTCTGGAGCTTGCTTGTGTCCATCAGCTGTCTCCAGAGGCTTACAGAATGTTGTTGAATTGAGGTAAGAATTGGTATCTTGGGCGGTGGGGCACATGAGGGTAAAATATGGGGACGTAGCATTTATTATCTGCTTAAAGTGACACAATGCTGCTTACAAAAGTAGGCCCATTTTTTTCCCCACCCATGAAACACATTTCCTCTGGATAACACCCACTCACAAGCTGAAATCTTGAATCATTACTGGTTTTATTTACATGTACTTTCTAGCTTTAATTTATGATATGGTTTGCTTGGATATAAAGAGTATTTCCTTCAGCTTTCAGCAATCCAGAGTACTTCAACTAAATAAAATTAACAACTTTAATTAACAACTTCAACTAAATAAAATTAACAACTTTAATTAACAACTTCATTTTTAGATTCACTGCCTGGGGTGGGTAGGAAGATCAAGAAAAACAGAAGTAATGCAATAATATAAAACCCAATCCAAGAATAGGATTTGATATTTTAAAACTAACAGCTTTAGTGAGATATATTTCACATACCATAACAATTCAGTAATTTTTAGTATATTCGCAAAGTTGTACAACCACCACCACTATCTAATTTCAGAATATTTTCATCACCTAGCCCTAACCCCAGAAAAAAGCCTTTTAGCAGTAACTTCCCATTCACCAGAGCCCCATTCTAGAGCCCCATTTTTGTCCCTAAGGATTTGCCTATTGTAGATACGTTATATAAATGAAGCTAAATAAATGTGTTTTTTGGGACAGTCTTTTTTCATTTAGCATGTTTTCATACTGAATTACATTTTATTGTGTGTATACACACATATATACACACATTTTACTTACTCATTTATCAGTTAATGGACATTTCAAGACATCTTTTGATTATTATGAATAATGCTACTATAAACATTCATGTACAAGTTCTTGCGTGAACAAATATTTTCAGTTCTTTTGGTGTGTACTTAAAAGTGGAATTGGTGGGTCTGTGTTTAACCTTTTGAGGAACTGATTGTTTTCTAAAGTAGCTGCACCATTTTATATTCCTACCAGTAGTGTCTGAGGATTCTAATTTCTCTACATCCTTGCTAACACTTGTTATTATTATCTTTCTTTTTTTATTTTAGCCATTTTAGTGGGTGTGAATTGGTATCTTATTGTGATTTTGAGGTGCATTTCCCTAATAACTAATGATGTTGAGCATCTTTTCCTGTACTGTTGGCTATTTGTATTGGAGAAATGTCTATTCAAACCTCTTACCCATTTCTAAATTGAGTCATTTGTCTTTTTATTGTTGAGTTGTAAGAGTTCTTTATATATTCTGGATACAAGTCCCTAAGTGTATGATTTGCAAATGTTTTCTCCCATCCTGTGGACTGTGTTTTCACTTTTCCTAGGGGTTTCTTTTAAAACGCAAACGTTTTTAATTTTTATGAAGTTCAATTGATCATATTACCTTTTTCCACTTACGCTTTTGGCATTTTATCTAAAAAAACCATTGCCTAATCCAAGGGAGTGAATACTTACTCCTATGTTTTATTTTAAGAATTTATGGTTTTAGCTCTTACGTTGAATCTTGGATCCATTTTCTGCTAATTTTTGTATATGGTGTGAAGTGGGGCTCCACCTTCTTATGTTTGCAGTGAATATCCAGTTGTCCCAGCACCATTTGTTGAATAGACTATTCTTTCCCGTTAAATTGCCTTGGCATCTTTGCTGAAAATCAAGGTTATATCTGGACTCTTAATTCCATTCCACTGATCTATGTTGTCCATCATCACGCCAGCACCAGACTGTCTTGATTATGGTAGTTTCTTTGTAAGTTTAAAATTGGGAAGTATGAAGTCCTACAACTTTTTCAAGATAGTTTTGGTTATTGTGAATTTGTTGCATTTCTATATAAATTTAAGATCAGCTGGTCAATTTTTGCAAAAATGGCAGCTGAGGTTTTGATAGTGAAATAGGATTTGTTTAAAAAAAAAGAAGTCATGATTCATTATCTTAAAATATAAGAAAACAAAATGATTGTGAAGTGTGTGTGTAGTGAGCTAGAGAGGAAGATTAAATTGTAGCATATGTTTGGAATCAGGGAGGTATGGGCTCCTTCTGGGTGCTCCAATTGCTAATATAATTTTTGCATAAGTTATTTAACTTTTTTATTTCCTCATAAAAATTATAATGTTGGAGTAAATATGGGTATATTGTAGGGTGATTATAAGCACCAAGTCAGGCAACTTGTTTTTTATGCTCCTGGCATAGTATGGCACATTGGTGCCCAGAATATAACAGCAATTATTATTGTTATTGGATATTTATCACTTCTGTTAAGAAGAGAATTAAAAGACATGAGACAAATTGTAGACTTAATTACATAGATAATAATATAAGGGAGAGTTCTTGGCACCAACTTGTAAATAGCTAATTAAAATAAGACTTGGCTTCTTTACCTGATGGAACCCAATTGATTAGGCAACCATAGTGTGGGGCATTTTAAAATATACTATCGCTTGAAAAAAGAACAAAATACACCAAAAGAATATACTATAATCTGAGGTCTGTACAGGTCCAAGCTATAACTAAGCTGTTGTTTACCATTTTCATTGTCAGTCTCTCTCTCTCTTTTAAAAAGATATGTTTTTATTGATTTCAGAGAGAGGAAGGGAAATGGGGAGAGAGAGAGAAACATAAATGATGAGAGAGAATCATTGATCGGCTGCCTTCTGCACACTCCGTACTGGGTATCGAACCTGAAACCTGGGCATGTGCCCTGACTGGGAATTAAACCGTGACCTCCTGGTTCATGGGTTGACACTCAACTACTGAATCACTCCTGCTGGGTTCATTATCATTCTCTAGAGCAGGGGTCCTCAAACTTTTTAAACAGGGGGCCAGTTCACTGTCCCTCAGACCTTTGGAGGGCCGGACTATAGTTTAAAAAAAAAAACTGTGAACAAATTCCTATGCGCACTGTGGGCCCGGGACGAGTTGGCTGCTAAGCGGGACAGGCAGCGGCACCGGGCGGGCTGGATAAATGTCCTCGGCGGGCCGCATGTGGCCCGCGGGCCGTAGTTTGAGGACGCCTGCGAGTGTACATGGAATTTTCCAGAAGCCAGATGACATGTGATGATACCATTGCTCTGATGGTTAACGGAATGTGGGCTTCTGTCTTCTTGTGTTTTAGATTTTTTTTTTAGTTTTAATAGCAAAGATGGTAAATATAAAAAGACATATCCCTTATGAACAAAAGTTCTTTGAGGTTCTCCATAATTTTTTAAAGTGCGAAGGGGTTGTGAGACCAAAAACTTTGATGACTGCTATAACAGAGAAACCCTTGGATAGCAATAATATATTTTTCGAGCACCTTCTATATGTCCAACACGGTGCTAAGTGCTTTCCTTGCATTATCTCATTGAAGCCTAACGACAAGCCATTGTTGTATCTCATTTTAGTGAAGACAAAACTGACCCTGAGAGGGATTAACTGCTAAGGGTCACATGGCTGGTCAGCTGCAGAAGTAGGATCAGAACCCATTACATATTTCCTGTCTTAAGATTCCATAGCCTTGGAGATTCAGAGGATATTTAACTTCACAGTGAACTCCTGCTCTGGGATCTGAGGAGCTGAAAGTCTGAGGTATGTACTGAGCACATGTTTAGGTGCCAATTTTGGATTATGAATCCCTAGCTAGTTGATTGGAACAAAAAGCTGAGGCCAGGATTGTGTCCATAACATTCCCAGAGATCTTGCCTCGACACTCCCCACTCTTTCAAAGAGGGGTTTGTTGGCTGCCCTCTGTCTTTACCTCGTTAGATTTATGAGCTTTTGCTTGCAGCCGAGGAGGGCTGGCCAGCGTTGCAAACCCTGCTGTGGGGGCTGATTAATCATGAGCTTCCAAGTGAAACTCGGGAGAGAGAAGAGCCAGCCACGAAGGTTACGGACAGGGCTGGGTCCCGGTTTGTTGGCTCCTTTTGGTGCCAATGTCTCCACTTTGGGCCTTTCAGAAACAAAAGGAGAGGAGGGAGAACAAAGCTGGGTGGAGGACTGCTACAGCCACTATTAGAAAGAAAGAAAGAGATCCTTAGAATTATATGTTGTGAAACATTCTTGATCTATACTTATACAATGTTATAGGTATCTGAAATTGACCTAATTAATTTCCATCATTTAAGAAGTTTTCTTAAAAATTGCCATTTGTTATGTGTGTGATCCACAGGAGACCCCAAGCCACCAAGCTATGCATGAGCACACCTTTGGTGGGTGCACTGGCCCCACTCCCCCCAATTTCCTAATGAAGAAACTAAAGACCAAAGAATCAGAGGGGTTTTCTTGATATCCCACAGCTGGTTTACAGCACAAACATATTGCTATTTTACTTTTTTTTTCAGATGTTCTGTATTTCTGAATTTTAAGGATCAGCAATTAAAAAAAAAAAATGGGAACAGGGATGGAATGGGGCATGAGGAATATAATATAGGATTTCCAACTTTTTCTTTGAGCA
Organism: Plecotus auritus; assembly: GCF_963455305.1. Classification (NCBI taxonomy): domain Eukaryota; kingdom Metazoa; phylum Chordata; class Mammalia; order Chiroptera; family Vespertilionidae; genus Plecotus; species Plecotus auritus. The sequence continues at coordinate 153,808,550 of NC_137776.1, read as the reverse complement.
AGTAAAGACATTAAGAAGCCATAACTTGCCGAAACCGGTTTGGCTCAGTGGATGGAGCGTCGGCCTGCGGACTGAAGGGTCCCAGGTTCGATTCCGGTCAAGGGCATGTACCTTGGTTGCGGGCACATCCCCTGTGGGGGGTGTGCAGGAGGCAGCTGATCGATGTTTCTCTCTCATCGATGTTTCTGACTCTCTATCCCTCTCCCTTCCTCTCTGTAAAATATCAAAAAAAAAAAAAAAAAAGCCATAACTAGGAGAAACCAAGATGGCGACATAGGCAAACACCTAAACTGCTGCCTCGCACAACTATTTCAAAACTACAGCTAAAAGACAGAACGGACATCATCCAGAACCACAGGAATGCTGGCTGAGTGGAAATTCTACAACTAGAAGGAAAGAGAGGGGCACACGGAGACTCAGAGGAGCTGCAAAAGGCTGAGGTACGGAGACACGTGCGCAGAGAGGACAGGCGGCTGAGTGCCTGGCTAACTTTCTCTAGCGGGAGAGAGACGGAAGCTCCCGACTGCACTGAACCCCAGTTCCGACTGCACTGAACCCCAGTTCCGGGCAAGACCCTGGGGTCCCAGACTCATACGGGGGGAGTCTGGACTGTTGGGAAAAGAGAGGAGTGCATAGAAACTCAGGGGAGCCGTGAAAGGCAGAGGTCTGGAGGCGCACGCACAAGTGTGCGCAGAGAGGACTGACTGCTGAGTGTGCTGCTGGCTTTCCCTAGCAGGAGGAAGGCAGAAGCTCCTGACTGCGCTGAACTCCAGTTCCGGGTGAGAATCTGGAAATCCAGATTCATTGGGGGAGAAACTGGACTGTCTGGCAGCGGGCAAAACTCGAGGGCGGCTTTCTCTCAGAGGTGCTTGCAGCGATTACCGAGGGACACTGAGACCCAGGGGCCTCATAGGGCAGGACTGATGGGAAGCCAAGGCTGTCTGCTCAGCCCTGAGACTCCGCCCCATCCAGGCTGAGCACAGAGGCTTTTGCAATTTTTCAAGTCTTGTCTCATAAGGCTGTCTCCAGCACAGAAGTTCTCCCAGCATAGACACAGCTGATCCTCACAGCCAATTGGCCTGGAGGTCAATTCCTCCCAGTGATATGAACAACACAATCAGGACTTAACTACAACAGGGCTGTACACACAGTCCACAAAGAGTTGTACCAAGAGTGTCCACCTCAGGTAAATGGGGAGGCTGAGCCTCTGGGCCCTATAGGACACCTAGCACACAAAGCCACTCTACCAACTCAGGGAAGCAGCCAAAATGTGGAGACAAAGAAACAGACCACAAATGAAAGAAGTGGAAGAAAGAAATGACTGGATATAGAGTTCAAAACCACGGTTATAAGGTTTTTCAAGAATTTCCTAGAAAAGGCCGATAAATTTAGCAAGACCCTCGAGGATATGAAAAAGGACCAACTAGAAATTAAGCATACACTGACTGAAATAAAAAATATTATACAGAGACCTAACAGCAGACTAGAGGAACGCAAGAATCAAGTCAAAGATTTGAAATACAAAGAAGCAAAAAACACTCAACTGGAAAAGCAAAAAGAAAAAAGAATCCAAAAAGTTGAAGATAGGGTAAGGAGCCTCTGGGACAACTGCAAGCGTACCAACATCAGAATTATGGGGGTGCCAGGAGAAGAGAGAGAGCAAGATACTGAAAACCTATTTGAAGAAATAATGACCGAAAACTTTCCCCACCTGGTGAAAGAAATAGACTTACAAGTTCAGGAAGCACACAGAACCCCAAACAAAAGGAATCCAAAGAGGACCATGCCAAGACACATCATAATTAAAATGCCAAGAGCAAAAGACAAAGAGAGAATATTAAAAGCAGCAAGAGAAAAACAGTTAATTACCTATAAGGGAGCACACATATACGACTGTCAGCTGATTTCTCAACAGAAACTATGCAGGCCAGACAGGAGTGGCAAGAAATATTCAAAGTGATGAATAGCAAGAACCTACAACCAAGATTACTCTACCCAGCAAAGCTATCATTCAGAATTGAAGGGCAGATGAAGAGCTTCAGAGATAAGAAAAAGCTAAAGGAGTTCATCAACACCAAACCAGTATTATATGAAATGCTGAAAGGTACTCTTTAAGAAGAGGAAGAAGAAGAAAAAGGTAAAGATAAAAATTATGAACAACAAATACATATCTATCAACAAGTGAATCTAAAAAATCAAGTGAATAAAAAATCTGATGAACAGAATAAACTGGTGAATATAATAGAATCAGGGACATAGAAAGGGAGTGGTCTGACAATTCTCAGAGGGAAAGGGGTGTGGGGGGTGCGGGAAGAGACTGGACAAAGGTCGTACACCTATGGATGAGGACAGTGGTGGGGAGGTAAGGGCAGAGGGTGGGGTGGGAACCGGGTGGAGGGGAGCTATGCGGGGAAAACAGAGGAACAATTGTAATAATCTGAATAGTAAAGATTTATTAAATTAAAAAAAAAAGAAGCCATAACTACTATCTGATATCAGTGCTGCTCTTAAAAGAAAGGACATTATGTGTATTTTAATATCCTTTTAGTAGCCTAAATTTAGCTCTATGCACTCCTCTGTATTCTCCTACCACCCCTTATTTGAAGGCAGGCTCCTCAAGCTGATATTTGACCACTACTGGACTATAATTTTAATTCAAGCAGAAGGTCGGGCATAATTGCCCTGTGATCTCTTCTTTGGGGAGGGAGTGCTGCTTCTCGATCATTTGAATACAGGTGTGAATGCTAATGCTTGCAAGCTGAACCCCCAGGGCTGTGCTGCAGCCAGTCCTCTGAGAACCTGAAAGATGCCTGAATTCCCAAGAGGACGGAGCCCACGTGGCCTGGGTCTCTGACTACCTGTTGAGATCATTAAAGTGACGGATGAGAATCTGTGGGATGACTTTCCATTTCATTTTCACTTGGATCCCAAACCTATATGATGGAGCAAAAGGTTAATGCAAACATCAGCTGTCTCTAATTAGCCTTCCAAGATCAGGGCTCTGCAAGAAATCAGAGCTCTGGTGTTCATGCAAGCTAAACTCAGCTGACCACAACAAGAAAAAGAGAAATAACTGACCTCACTTGGATTCCTTCAGGATCTCCATAGCAATGATTTTTGGTCTTCTGTAATAATGGAGTTATAAACATATTAGCTAGGAATGGGTGAATATGATGATACCAAGTGTCTGTTATTAAAGGTCAGAATGTGGAAAAATGCCTCCCTTAAGCAGTTCCATTTATTCCCAAGTCTCAGCAAAAAGGTTAAGATGTCCAGCACACTAGTAGGATGACCAAGAGGCTTCATCATTTCAGGTATGTGGATGACCAGTGGAGTGATCAAAGATTTCCCTCCTAAATCCTGAGATAATTTTAGGAACTCTTAGGCCTTCTAGAAGGTTCTGAGAAGTCTGAATTAAAATGGGCTATGGGGCATTTCCTGGAGCAATGACCAGCACCTAGGATGGCGTTAACCCTTATCCATGTACCCAAGTACACTAATTACTAGACACTATCCCAGACCTGGAGAGTGGTCCTCTTGCTGTACTGCCCTGTTTTGATCACTCTGCCCTCACTTCCCATCTCTGGGTTAGGTTTAGAGGCTCTAGGATCAATCTGGTCTTTCTGGGGACTGCAGAGTCTGTAGTATTGGAATGATAATGGGAGTTTAATCAGGGTTGAGGACACAGTTAAATTAAACCAACTTAATAAGTATTTCCTGAGCAACTACTATGTGCAAGTACCAACTCATGTCACCTTGTTGCAGCTAATGGCACAGGAGAGAGTTATGAAAATTTGAAGTCCTTGGAACTTTGAATCTTTGGAAAGGGCCAAATCCTCAATACAAGAGTATTGACTTACTTAGCACATGATTGATTTAATACATACTTTCCATTGTGATCTCATTGAACAGCGCTGTTACGATCTCCATTTTACTGAAGCTCAGAGAGGTGAAGTGCTTTACCTGAGGCCACATGGCTAATAAGTAGCAGAACTGAGGTCCACGCAGCTCTAACTCCAAAGCTGCTTATGCTGTGTTATAATGATCACCAACCCTCTTCTCCAGATTCTGTCCATGAAATAAATGCAAGGCTACACCTGGAACCACCAATTCAGCTCAAACTCAATGATCTTTTAAATTTAACCACTCTCACGTAGCATTTCAATAGTCATGTGGACCTTGTCAACCTTACCACACCTGCCTGAAGGACTGCAGTGCTGGAGAGGAATATTCTGGAATGCTTCCCTGTGTGGAAACCCAGTTGACCAAAGCCCAATGCCACGAACCTAAAGGTTGTAGGAACCACCTCTCAACTTTGGCTGAGAGATGACTAATCATTTTTCCTTCTTGCTGCTAAAAATATCCACTGGGAATGGGGCCTGACTTCCGGAACCATGAATTACAAATGCGGGTTCAAGAAGATCTTCAGCAGATTTGGAGGTTCTCAGTCCAATCGGATCTTTGTAGTCGGCCGTATAATACTGACCATCACTAAATTTGAGAAAAAAAAAAATAAAAATGGGTTTTGCCACTTTCCAGGCCTGAGCTGCAGAAATGCCTGGAGATTTAATGACCTTCTGTGTCCATTAAGGAATCTGACAGACATGAAGTTTTATGAGGTATGGACCAAAAATGGATCAGGTTTTCGATGCCAAAAATTCATTAGGCCTGCAATGAAGGATGCAGCTGATCTATATAGCAGATATATTTTGAGGTAGTGAAACCAAGTAAAAGAATAAGACCTTGTAAATTTAATGTTTATCCTGGGGACTGATCATTTAAAAGAGAAACGTTTTTAGTGTGACTGGGTAATACGTTTTTCTGCTCTATTTTTCTTCAGAGGCCTAGTTTCTTTCCTCTTTTCAGTGGGGGCGATAGTGGACTTTCCCCTATTATCGTATGTTGGCTCAGGGGAATAGATACTGGGGCTTGCTGGTTCTTTCTCTAGACTGATTTCTTTCCCTTTTAAAAATTAAAAAAAATATTTTAATTGATTTCAGAGAGGAAGGGGGAAGAGGGAGGGAGGGAGAGAGAGAGAGAATCAATGATGAGAGAGAATCATTGATTGGCTGCCTCCTGCACATCCCACCTGGGCATGTGCCCTTGACCAGAATCGAACCCAGAACCCTTCAGTCTGCAGGCCAACGCTCTATCCACTGAGCCAAACCAACTAGGGCAGACTGATATCTTTTTGATTCTGTTACCAAAGGGCCACAGGGGGATGAAGCACCTCCCCCAACCCCCCAGGCCAGCCCTCATTATATATTAGTATTTGTCCCATCCTGTTTAATAAAATGAAAAAGTATTTGGTTTGTTCTGAGTGTATTACCAACAATCCAATGACTTGACCAAAGATTCATTTAGAGAGTGAGTTGAACGAATCCATCTACCACCTTTCTAGGTCTTGAAGTAATAGGAACAGTTGCTGAAAAAAAAAAAATACGGCCTTTGAAACAAAAAGAGATACCATCACCAGGGAGCCAGAAACTTTGTTCCTGGAAGATAAGAGAGCACAGGGTTATATTTTCAGAGAAACCTGGTAGAAAATGTAGGTGCAAAGCAACATTAGGAGTAAAATCACTGTAGAGGTAAAGGCCATTTCAGTGATGCTCCATGTTCATCTGAGTTTTGCTGCTTGGATGCAGGTGAAGCGTAAACAGAGCTGGGTTCAGTCAAGATTGGATTTGCCAAGTGCCAATGACGGAGACAGGAAAGGAGAGTGAGGTCCAATATGCACAGAGGGCTGAGAATCTGTGCACAGAATGACAACAGCGACAGGCTCTGTAGTCTAGTTTGGGGAGAGAGAGAAGTGATAAAGGGGTATATTCAATGATCTGAGGTCTAAGTGCGGCTAAGGAACTGTTGAAGATTGATACCAGGAGTGGCGATCATAGACAGACAGTAAGATGCTTAAACACGAGATGCTGGAGATGGTGGAGGTCAGGTCCAGGATGGGGCCACAGGAGCTGTTGTTTGCATGGACAAGGTGGGAGAAGATGTCACTATTAAGTGCGGAGGGCCAAGGACTCTGTGTTCCCAAACAGAACAAAAAGCCCCAGAGAAGCCAGACCCACTCCAAGCAGCAACAAAAACCTGTCAGCATCGACACTAAAACTCAGCCACATACTGTTCAACAGAAACGCGCCTAAAACAAAACAACCCAGGAACATGAAAAATTAAAGAACAGGCGAGTTCCGGCCAAAGGAAAGGCAAGCACAGGAATGTGAATGGCTGATAGAGATAGTGTCGAAGGGAAAAACATTAAATGAGGAAAGGAGTTATCGTTTCTATTTAGTAAGATTTGTAGTCCGCAAAGAAGATGTAATCATGATATTCCTAACAATGTAAACTTGAAATATATGAAAAATCAAACTATTAAGAGAAATAGATAATGTAGGTCAGATATTATAATAGGCACAATTCATAAGCAGCAGTGATACACATACTTTCTTATTTATACATGTACATAATTTGTTCTTATTTTAGAATCTATGAAAATTTTTTAAAGAGTAGCTACTAAGCATGTGTATTGCATAAATGGCTAACAATAGTAAAGTCTCATCAGCCAGTAGAAGAACATTCAAAGTTTACTAACAGGTAGCTGATTGTTTCTATCACACCAAAGCTTAAGTCTTAAAACCTAAAAATGAAGGAATAAAATCTGCTCCAGTAACTTAATAAGATTCTGCCTCCAACTTTGATTCAATTCCTGTTCATGTATAAGACATAAGCCTTCAGAGTCATTAAATTCCCATTTTAACTGGCTTGCCGGCTGTAAGTTAATACGCAGACTTACTTAGCTTTTCCCCCTCCATGCTTATGCACAATGCTTTGAATGTTCCGAGTCTCCTTGCCTTTGATTGCCGTTCTATCCCAGGATTCTCATTTCCTCTCTCCCGAGTTTTGTCCAGAATAATTTTGCAGCTGGGAAAAAAAAAGCATCTTTTGTCTTTTTCTCATAGCCTTCATTTGCATTTTAGTCTATTTTGGATTTTTTTTTCCTGCCATGTCTTCAATGTGCTTGATTTCCTGTTTTCATTAGCTTTATATAACTTAAGAAAAATGTGATCCCAGATGTCTGGGTTAGAGGTTATTATAATTTTTTTACATAATAGGTAATATATTGACCGTCATAGTACACTGGGCATGGCTATTTACAAAGTTGTCTTTAGATGACATTGAGTCTAAAGAGGTCATTTTCCAGGGCTCTGCATCTTGGTGACCTGGGAAGGCAGCAGGTGGGACACACATGTAGGCACCACACACCCTCTCATTTCCAAGGCAAAAAGGATGAAATAGTTTCTTTTCTCCTTCCATTAACCCTTTTCCTTATTTTTACATTAAAAGTATTTTATTATATTCAGTAAAGTGCATAAATCTTGTGTTCAACACAATGAATTTTGACAAATGCATGTACCCTGATTGAAATATAAAATAATCCCATCACCCTAGAAAGTGATTTCAAACTTTTTTTTCTAGTCAGTTCTTATTCTACAACTCCCACCTCCAGGTAACCACTGACATGCTTTCTGTCACTATCAATTCATTTTCTATGTTTAAGAACTTCACATAAATGCAATCATACATATGTGTTCTTTTGTTTATGCATCATTTCACTTAGCACATTTTTTTGAGACTCATCTATGCTATGTATATCAGTAGTTTATTCTTTGTTTTTACTTAGTATCATTCCACTGTATGGACATACCATAATTTGTTCATGCATTTTTCTATTGATGGAGACTTGGACTGTTTCCAATTATTGCTTTTTATACATAAAGCTGTTATTTATGGACAGCTGTTTTTATGAACATATGCATTTGTTTTACTTGGTAAATACCTAGCAGTATTATTGGTAGGTCATAAGGTAGGTAAATATTTAAATTTCTCAGACAGTGACAACTTGTTTCCAAATGTTAAACTCCCACCAGCAATGAATGAGAGTTCTAGTTGCTCCACATTCTTGTCAACACTTAGTAGAGTTGGTTTTAATTTTAACCATTCTGGACTATCCTATCTAATAAAAGAGTAATATGCAAATTGACCATCACTCCAACACACAAGATGGCTGCCCCCATGTGGACACAAGATGGCCACCACAAGATGGCCTGCAAGGGAGGGAAGTTGGGGGTGATCAAGCATGCAGGGAAGGGCAGTTAGGGGTGACCAGGCCAGCAGAAGAGGTAAGTTGGGGGTGACTGGGCCTGCAGGGAAGGGCAGTTGTGGGGGACCCAGGCCAGCAGGATAGAGCAGTTGGGGGGGACCAGGCCTGCAGGGAGGGCAGTTGGGGGGGACCAGGCCTGTAGGGTAGAGCAGTTAGGGGTGATCAGGCCTTCAGGGGAGGACAGTTAGGGGTGACCAGGCCTTCAGGGGAGGGCAGTTAGGGGTGACCAGGTCTGCAGGGGAGGGCAGTTAGGGGCAATTAGGCTGGCAGGGGAGCAGTTAGGCATCAATCAGGCTGGCAGGGGAGTGGTTAGGGGGTGATCAGGCTGTCAGGCAGAAACGGTTACGGGCAATCAGGAAAGGTAGGCAGTCGAGCAGTTGGGAGCCAGCAGTTCTGGATTGTGCGAGGGATGTCCGACTGCCTGTTTAGGCCCGATCCTAAACGGGCAGTTGGACATCCCTTGAGGGGTCCCAGATTGGAGAGGGTGCAGGCTGGACTGAGGGACACCCCCCCCCCCACCCCCCGTGCACGAATTTCATGCACCGGGCCTCTAGTATAAGATATCTCATTGTGGTTTTGCTTTTCATTTCCCTGATGACTAACGATGAGCACCCTTTCATATGCTTATTGATTGTCTTAGTCCATTCCAGATGCTGTAGCAAGAATTCCATAGACTGGGTGGCTTAATCCCAAACATTTATTTTTCACAGTTCTGAAGGCTGGGAAAGCAGTGCCTGGTGAGGGGTGGTCCATGACTTGTAGACAGCCATTTTCTTGCTATATTCTTACATGTCAGAGAGAGAGAGGGATGGAGAGAAGGAGAGAGAGAGAGAGGGGGGGGGGGGAAGCTCTTTTCTTATGTCTAGTCTTATAAACGGCACAAATCTCATTCATGAGGGCTCCACCCTCATGACATAATCAACCTCTCAAAGGTCTCACCTCCACATACCATCATATTGGAGGATTTCAATATTTATATTTTTGGGGGGATGACACAAACATTTGGCCCATAACATTGAACATTTGAATATCTTCTTTTTGTGAAGTATCTGTTTAAGTCTTAAATATTTTTATTGGGTTAGTTTTCTTTTAATATTTCATTTCCATTGGAATAGTTTAAGTAATTAATATTCTTTAATCAAGAGCCAACTAGATAACTGGATTGGCAAGGCTTTCAGACTTACTATCTTAATCAGTACAATAAACCTTTGAGGTCAATGTATTATTCCCATTTTGCAGAACAGGAAAGTGAACCTCAGATAGATTGAAATCTCCCTTAACGTTGAAGCTTTCTGATTTGAAATACAAGGCCTCTCATATTCAGTTTCACCGGATTTCACCTGAGAAAAAGGTGAGAGGGAAGACACTGCAGAGAAAAATAATCACTATCCTTGAGATTGGTCTTAGTTCTTTATTTTTTTAATAGTTAAAAAAATCATTTATTTTTCTCATATTTATATACTTATAGAAAAGTTGCAAAGGTAGTGCAAATAATTCCCATATATCTAGCCTGTCTTGTTTTTTTTTGAAACAGCTTTATTAAAACATATTTCATATACTATACAACTCACCTTTTACAATTAAATGGTTTTTAATATATTCACATATGTTTGATGTGCAACCATCACCACATATATGTGCAACCATCATTACCAATTTTGAAACATTTTTCTCATCTCAAAAAGGAAACCTGTATGTATACTTTCATTATCATCCCTTTATTCCTCTCTAGCCCCTCCCACCCATAAGCAACCACTAATTTGCTTCTGTCTTTATAGATCAACCTGCCTGGATATTTCATATGCTTTGAATCATGTAATATGTGGTCTTTGTTTCTGGCTTCTTTTGGCCCTGGCTGGTTAAGGCTGCTGTGGTCACCACCACTCCTGTTTTGTTCTCCCTGGGCACTCTGCAAACTCCATTACTAGTCCCCTTGTAGTCAGGTGTGGGACATGGCTGAGTTCTGGCCAAAGAGGTACAAGCAGAAGTGATGGGTATGCCATTTCTAGGACTGGTTCTTTGAAGGCTAACCCAAACCAAATATCCTAGCATTTCCCCTTCCCCCATTACACTCTCTTTCCCCACATTTGGGCTGAATAAGGAGACTTCCCAAGACCCAGAAGAATGTGAAAGCAGGAGATAGGAAAAGCCTGGGATGCTGAATGAGCAAAACTTATCGGACTGTGTGTGCCCTGGGCTTTCAACAAATGTTTACTGTGCAAAGTTAGCCACTGCATTTTAGGAGTTGTCTACTACAGCAGCATCTTATCTCCCTTTCCTACTAAAACACTCTTTGAAAACCCATAATTGTGTATATTTTATACTTTATGTATCAAGAACTCTGATCACGCGTTGTCTTTTTCTTAAGGTGTCTTAGGTTGGCCACTCACCCAAAGAACTGTGATTCCTTTAGAATGGTCCCCTGTCTGTGGCCCGGGTACATATTTTTGTTACTCCCAAGCAATCTTCAAAACAGACCTTTCCCTAAAAGTATTTGTCTTATTTAGTTGGAAAGAGTCTGAGAAGGCAGTCATATGGAATAAATCACGTTTATCCAAAAACATTTATCAACACCCTTATAACAAATTCTTCAAGCTTAGTATGTATTTCACTGTCTTTGCTCCATAATCTCCCAGCACAGGGAGGAGGCTGCAGAGGAAACATGAGGAACAGAGCTCTGGCCATTGCAGGGACTTATATGAATTATAAAAATCTGTTCAGTTCTAAAGATCAAAACTTCCACCCATCTGGACTAGAAATCCTATGCATAGAATTTATGAGGGGGGTTATCTTGAATTATGTGTTGGGTGTTGGGTTTGGCACATAATAAATATAAATGATTCTGACAGGACAGTAGATTAACATCTAGGGAGGAAAAACAAAGCAGGCATCTGTGGAATTTCAGTGGGAAGATGCCCTACTCTTCTCAGAGAGAAAGGGGCTTCCAATCCCCAGGAGACAGAATTTTGGTCCTTGTTCTTAAGTCCCTTTCTAACGCCTCCGCATGGGAGAAGGAGAGGTTTATCTGCTCAGTGATATTTGTAAAGGAGCTGTGCAAGTTTGATTTGCCCCTCTAGATCTCCTCATTTTCAAAGGGGTGCCTTGGGCTGTGCTCAGGGCTGCTAGCTGGCAGCCCTGTGGAGTGCCTTAGATGGTCAGCCTAAGCCGTCTATAGCAGTGACAGTGAATGGGTCTGTCCTGTTCTGAGGGGAGGTTGATTGTCTAAGCCACACCCTCCAAAACAGCTTTGATTTGTAATAAAGCTCACATTTTCAACTTCATGGATATGACCCCATGTCTCTCAACAGATTCTGAACTTAGAGTGGACATGGACAATGAAAATATTTATTGATTTTTTAGATTCTAATAGATGCATGGCTAATATTTGCATGCAATACACAAATCGGCGAATGCTTATGGCATCCCTGCTATGTGCAAAACTGTGCTGAGACTGTGTGTGACTTCAGAAGAACGAAGCAGTTTTGAGTCTTCTTAAATAGATTGGAACTTCTTGAAAGAAGGGACAAACTTGCATGAAAGGCAAAATCAGCCAAAGATGGCATATACTGGTAAGAAGGACTTTGTGATGTGGAAAAGACTGTGGTTTTGACTGGAGTTCAGAGATATGGGATGCTCTTGTAGACTGGAATATTCCTGAAGTCGATTGGCTCTGTAGATGCTTTTAACAGTTGGCTGTGTTTAAGTTTATATACAAAGAGACACAAAATTAAAAAAAAATTACCTCAGCTTATGTGGTAGTAGTGTTCCAGAAGTTATGTCTGGTCCCTTCTGCCATTTTTTTCTTCTAGTTGTGGTTTCTCCATGACATATAAGAATGACATAGTCGAATACACAGGACAAATCTAAGGACTTCAAGTTGATGCGTATTTGTGTTTAAAAATAATGAACTATGTCTTTGAAGTATTCACTGCATATCAATGTCAAGGGCATGTGGACGGGAACAATGCAAGAGGTGACACCATCTTCAGCCTTTGTTGTCTTTGCACTTTCATCACATGGTTTTCTCTGTATACATCTCCTCCACCTATTCCTGTTCTGTAATGTGTCACTATTTAGAAGAGTGTGTCAGTCAACACTTTTTAGGACATCATCACAAACCAGACAAGAATGAACATGGCCTAAAAAGCAAGGGGTAAGGGTAGATGTGAACACAACATGAGAAAGCTCTTGTTCCTGAGATGGCTGTTACCCTTTGGTGTGCCAACATCTGAGTGGCTTTATGGGTGGACCACACCACTCCTGGTTCTAATTTCCATTGATCACCCGAGTGTTGGCCAACATCTGTTCAGCCAACCATATGGCCTTAATACACCCTAAAGAAGCACACTGAACTAAACTAACGTTACAAAAATTGGTGCAGTGTTTTCAAGAACAATTCCCCAGGAATGTCACTGGGAGTGTGCACCTTCCTCAGGGGTGAAAGTGAGCCTCCTGTGGGAAGTCCTGGGAGTCAGACTCTGCCCCCTGCTGACTCTGCCTCTGCCCCCTCTGCATTCACCATCCATATGGCCACTCTTTCACCTCCTCATTGTGCTCTCCTTAACTCTGTAGAGATGGAGGTGGGTTGGGAGGCACTGACCTTGAGCACCTGTAAGACTCATTCTAATGTAGAGAGCCCGGATTCTTGCCAATAATGTGGGGGCTCAGTTCTGAGCCCCTCTAAACTCTCCAGAAGGTCATTCCTAGTAGCTCTCTGAGATTGGCCCTGGTAGGGGGGCGGGGAGAAGGGAATCTTTGGTTTTCCTGAGTGTGGTAGTATCTCTCTCTAGTTAGGGATGCTTTACCTTTCCTTAGCCATAAGATCAGGAACATGTGCTTTTAGGTTTATTGGGGAATATGAAAAGAAAATGCAAACCTCATAGATCTGTACTTCAGAGACTTTGAAGCCAAGGGTATTTTATGGCTGACTGATATTCTTGTGATAAACTCATGCTTTCTTTTCATTTAAATTGGCTTTTTAATAGGTAGATAACTTTCAACTTCTGTTATCCAGTATTTGAGATCACAGTCTATAACATGGCTTTGCTATACTCCAAAGAAGTAAGGATTCTATCTTCAACACACTACTCAGTTCTTCCAATTGTCCAGTTTCATGGAACTAAAAGACAGTCATTAAGTCCCAGATGTTTAAATGATGTGTCAGGAATTTGTGTCAGACCTGGCAATTGCTTATCGACTGTTGTCTCTGTTTTCCTCCCAAGAGAATGACATTTTGGTGGGCTGGCAGTGTACCTACTTTGCATATGTATGTTTTCTACCCCCTATTGCATGCGACATAGTTCTAGTCAAAGAGATGTTCACAGAAATCACTATATGGGGCATCTGGATAAGAAAAACTAAAAGGGAAGTTTAAAGACTCAAATGACATACATCCTTTTGCTCTTGGCCCTTCTGAAAGGGCGGGGAGAGACCGAAACCATGTTCCTTTTGTTCCATGTCCTCCACCTCCTGGAGTCAGGTTCCTGCCCTAACCTCTCCAAGAGCCCAACCCACACTTTTGAATTAGCCAATAGAAATGCAAGAGGAAAGTAAGCCGCGCCCTGCCCCCATGTGCAACCTTAACCCGACCAATCAGTGGAGGCCACACTACCTCACCCCTCCTACCTCTCCCAGGCCCCCTATAAATCAGCGCTTTTGGGGTCTGGGGCTCTCTCTCTCTATCCACCTTGCCGCTGCGCCGGTGTGTGTGGGGGGGACTGAGCTCGAGCTAGCTCGATTAAAGGCTCTTTGCTTTTGCATCGGACTCGGCTCCCTGGTGGTATTTGGGGATCACGAAATCTGGGCATAACACTTCCATCTTCCTTTTGCTTGGAATGGCTATTGTAATTACTGGTGCCCCAGCAGCCATTTTGGGATCATGAAGACACTCTACGATTGAAAACTATGTGCTAAGGATAGAAGGACCCCAGCCTAGTTTTTACAATAACACTGTAGAAATTTCATGTCAGCCATCCATTTCTCATCTCTACTCTTTCAAGTCACATGTGTTTTCTGTTACATTGCAGGAAAACGCAATTCTCCATTTTTAGGTTGCTTTACTTAGAGATAAAACAGAAAAATAAATTTTTGACATGAAAGCATTCTTTACCCAAAAGAGTTTTGGTGAAATTCTAACTTTAAACATTGAGGACGGGACATGTCCTCTCTCTATAAATCCTATATAGCATTGAGGCCTACTTTTAAAAAAAGAAAAAAAAGGGCAGCATCCTTTCAAGTTTAATTTAGCCTGAGGAAAAACCCCTTTGCTTTGACTTAGTTGTCACTGAATGCATGTAAAACTATTAGTTGAAGTTTCATAGAAGAGGGAGGTAGTATAGTGGAAATTGTAGGGACTTTGGCATCTGGCAGAATTGGATTTGAATCTTGACACCACTATTGACAGCTGTACACTTTTAAACTGTCTCTTCCCCAGCCTCATTTTTCTGATCTATAAAATGAGGCCTCAGGTTAAAAAGAAAGAATCTGCAATTTGAAGAGACCTAGTGAAAAACCTACTACCATATGTGATTGTTTTCTTTCATTTGTGTCTTGCTTCTCATTCTTTCACTCAACAGATGCTTATTGAACACCTACTTTGTGCCAGGACTGCGTTGGGTATTCAATTCTTTTACTCTCTGAGTTTGTGCCAGATGGAATTATGGCTTCAGGGCTGAACCTCTGAAGGATTAAAGTTCAACCCATTTGCTCACTGGCATTAATGGAAGGGGGAATGGGTTTCAGAGCTTCATCACAAGGTTTCAGTTAAGAAACCAAATTGAAATTTTAGTGACATGGTAAAGTTTGGCGATTACCATTCAAAACCAGATGTAAGGGCTAGAGATGGGTCTGGGGGACACATTCAGTATTTTGAAGCTAGAGTGAAACTATGAAATTCCATCTGGAAAAAGTTGTACCTCTCCAGGAAACAGAATGAATTTGGGTATACAGAGCCCTAAAAACTGAAGTGAAATGGGGCTCAGTTTCATGTGTCCCACAGATGTAGACCAAGTACTTGAATATATTTAAAGTCAAGAAAGTATTTACAGTAAGAAAGCATATATTTCACCCAAGCCAGACCCTGAACCTTTTCAGTACATCTTTCCTCAGTTACCTCTCAATGAACTTGGTCAACTGTGCTAATTTTCAAAAGGTTAGCAAATTTGAGTTTATTCAGTATATATTATTTGTGGATCATGACATGAAATAAATATTTAGAAGAAAGACTTTGAGCAGAGAGAAGTGAAAAAGCACATAAAATGTACCTTGTGAAAAATTAAGTTATTCATTTTTCTCCCTTTATTCCTGAAGACCCTGGGCTCAAGGGATTTGCAGTTATAAAGAATAACTATAATAGTGGCTCATATTTGCTAAACATATTTTAACTGCTGAGAATTTGTGTGGTTTATTATTACCTTTAGTTCTGACCATTAATAGCTGTCTTTCATGAATACAAGACTTGATGTTGTCTCATTGGATAGCAGTGGGCCATAGGGGAAAGAATAGGGTCATTGTCATTACTAAGATTTGAGCCCGAATTCTGACTCTGTAACTTTGAGCACATTATTGATCATCTCTCAACCACAGTTAATGATTCTCCATTGTTTTCCCCATTTGTCAAATGTGTCAACTGGATCTGAATGGAGTTGGGCCACCTGCCCAAGGTCACACAGCAAGTCCATGAAAGAGATATAGATATAGATGGATGGTTAATTTTGTCGGTGAAAGCTGTGCTTTCCCACATGCTCTTATAATGTCCAGATGTTAGGGACCCATGGATCACAGAGGGACAGGAAGCACCCTCCTTTCACACAGGAGAAAGCGGGATCCACAGGGGGTGCACTGGATATCTAGCTATGGCAGGCATCAGAACTCCAGCCCAGGTGTCTGCCTTCACAGAGGGCATGAGGGGGCATACGTGGAAGAAAACAAACAGTTCACCAGTATTTCACCTTCATTTTTTTCATTTTCTGGCTCTGGAATGGGACATAAGACAGGATAAGATCTGGATTAGATCCATTCTCCTGGTTTCCAATATATCACATTTCTACAAGATTTATGGCCATGTTCTCCTGGACTGGAAGCAATGCTGGTGGATTACTCGGTTGTGTTTACATTTTTCTCTTATCTTGGCAGCATCATTAGGCTCTCCAGCTCCCTGGTCTCCTCTCCCAGATAAGCTTTTGCCATTTGACTCGGTTCATTGTGCACACTCTTCCCCTCACCTTCTCTGTCCCTCTGTCATTTTCTTTGTTATCAGTTACCTGCATTCTGCCAGAAGGGCTATTTGAGTACTTTCCGCCTTTTGTTTTCTGGTTGGGGCAGAGATTATCTCCTAAATAGCTGTGCAGACTGGGGATCAGCATCTGTGAGCCTTATCTCTCCCCGGAGGGAGGGAAAAGCTTCTTTCTCCAGGCTGTCCATCCGGATCTCAATTGGTCCTTTCTCTCCAATTAGCAAATGTTTGGAGTTTTCAGCAGTTTTGAGGAACATTTCCAGTAGCTCCTCTATAACGCAGAAAACATTTTTGCTTCGTGCCCCAGAACTGTGTTTTGTGGAATTTTCTTTTTAAAAACAGAACAAAGAGCAGTTGCAACTGCCAGTTCCTTGGTTTTAGTTGTTTCCTTTTAGGCCCGAAATGGTAACCAGACACTGACTCAAATTCCGTGGCCCCCATAGCTACCCTCCCCATTCCTCCTTTCCTCTTGAGGTTCATTATTTCCTCCAAATTAAAACGTTCTGGTTGGAATGAGTGAGTATAAAGAGACAGGGCAGCAGGGAGCTCTGGCTGTACAGAGGGATTATGTCTCCGGGAGACCTTCCTCGCTGGTCTCTGATATGATTAATCGGCCGAAAGGAGCATGGCTTTGGAGCTGGAGGAGAGGGGTTTTGAGAGGAAGTCTGCTCTCGTTACCCATGACAGTTGGGTTTTAAAAACAATTTCTTAGACTATTTGAGACAATACAGAGGTTTTGCTTTAGCCAGATATGACGCTGTTAGTCATTCCTTTGTTTGCTCGTTCATTCATCCTGCAAATGTTGATTGCATGGCCACTATGCATCAGGCACTGTGCTAGGCTCAGAGGATGCCAAGTCAGAAAAAGCAGACGGGGCCCTGCTCTCTCAGCTCTTACACAAAGTGATGGTGACAGACATTAAATAAATAACCGCGCGCATAAGTGAACATTTGTAAACAGAGATAGGTGTGCAGAAGGAGAGGAGGATCGCTCCAGGGCAAATAACAGAAGGGTCCCTCCTAGGCCCAGGTGTGAGAGCTGGGGCGTGTGCCAGGGCAGGCTCTCTCCTGAGGAAGACTCCTGAGAGAGAGTTCATTGGGTGACAGTGGGGACCCAGGTTTGGGTATGCTTTTAGTGACCTGTTCCTGACAGAGGGAGTGACGTCTACAAAGGGCAGATGGAGCCATAAGAAATGAACCTAGGCCAGAGAGGCTGGCTTTCTGAGTATGAGAGGGACAGTGCAGCAACAGGGACCTGAGGGGACCCCAGACCCCAATCGTTGGCCAGGAGGAGAGATTTAGCTTCTAGCCTTAGAGCTACTAATGGGTTCTATGCTGGGAAGTGACAAGATTAAATGTGCATTTCAAGATTACTTCTGTTTCAGTGTAGGGAACAGATGTTCAGAATGCCAGAGTGGATCCATTCATTCATTCATTCATTCATTCATTCATTCATTCAGGAAATGTTTCCTGTTCTCCAGCCAGGCCCAGGACCTGGGATACAATGGTGAGAGAGAAAGCAATGGTCCCAGTCGGTCAGGAATTATAGTTTATTGGGTGAGGAAAAATAAATGGACACATGGATTAAGAGAAATGATAACTTTCAATGGTAATAAGAGCAGTGAAAAAATCAACCAAGTGTAATCTGGTCGAGAGCACAGGGACGCTGGCAGCTGGGGGCGCTACCTTCGCCAGTCTACTGAGCGTTCACGGAAGGCCTTTCTGAGGAAGTGAGGTCTTTCTCCCGAGGTGCATTCTCTTTTTTTGAGTCGCTTTTTTGCCTAGAGCAGAGCCTGTCACCTTCCCAGGCCTTTAAGAGCTTGTCATTTGGTGCGGACTTTGTAAATGGACTCCTGGATCCTCTCTTCCCCCCAAGTTTTCCTTGGTCTTCCCGCAATCCTGGAGTACTTGAGCTTGAAGGAATTCTCCAGGTCATTTGATTCAACTGTCATTTCACAGGCAACAAGGCAGAAGCCCAGAGAGGTACTGTGAGGGGGTTAGCGAGTACACCATCCTAGTATCCAGGCTGTCTCCACCGAGCACCAGCGCCCTCCACCCCACCGTGGGTCTTCTTGGTAAAGGTGGGTCGCTCCTGTGCTCTCTGAGGCCATGCAGCTTATTTCCGAAGCACTTTTCATCCCTGGAGACTCCAAGTACCTGCAGGAAATGATTAGTGGTCCTTTTTGGTCTCCTAGCAGCTCCTCATGCAAGAGTTTTCTTGGACAGCAACCAATTTAATTTAGACTCCAGAAGTGCTACTTTTTTTTTTTTTTAACCTGGCTTATATTAATGATATTTTTAAACGCCCCAAAGCTCTGAAGCATATTTAAGACCATGAAATAGCATTCTAACAAAGCATTTACCATTTGCAGAGTTGCATGGAATGCAAAGTTCAAAAAGGGAAAAAAAATGAATCCCTTCTTTTCCTTTGGTTTCCTTAAGATTTCAAACTCAATAAAGCATTTTTTATTTAAGATTTTATAAAAATAAATATTTTTTTCCATTTTTAGTCTTCTTGGTTAAAGTTTAATCTAGAACATAGTTTTCATGGCTGAGTTGAAAATTCCTTTGGGAATCATGGAATAACCTAATGTGAAAT
This sequence comes from Plecotus auritus, assembly GCF_963455305.1. Classification (NCBI taxonomy): domain Eukaryota; kingdom Metazoa; phylum Chordata; class Mammalia; order Chiroptera; family Vespertilionidae; genus Plecotus; species Plecotus auritus. The sequence continues at coordinate 153,789,555 of NC_137776.1, read as the reverse complement.
AATGCTTCCTGAACTGGTTATAATTAAAGTTCTTTTATATCAGGTCTCTTACTTAGGAAATTCCTTTTTTGGGGGGGAGGGCATTGTTCCGGGAGAAAACCCTGTGTTTCTGAATCCATCAGATTCAATCAAAGCCATGGGCACTGAAGAAAGAATTAGGTGACAATATTTACCCTACTGGAAAACATTTTGTTGATGAATTTCAGATATATCCTACAGCTAGGGAAGTTTCTTTTTTTGTTTGTTTTTGGTAGGTGTTTTATGATCTCCATATTCAGATGACAAAATTGAAATCTGGAAAAAAACCTAAGTAACCAAATTTACATGGTTAAACCAAAATTATTCTGATCCTCAAGTGGCATGAAGACAGTTTGTGCAGCGTTTCAGTTTAGATGAGAGAGAGGAGCTCAGTGGAGGGGGCACACTTCACTGGGAGTCAATAGTTGAGCTTGAAAGTTAATGCTCTCCCAAGTTTATTCTCAAGGAATCAGAATGACACAGGCGATGCCAAGTAGCCCGAGTCAGTTGAGAAAGGGAAAATTCAGATTTTCCTCAGAAAAATCATAGAAATTAGTGTGCTGGGGTACACTTGAGTGCACAAGTCACAACAATGACTTGAATAAAGCTGCAGGGACTGGAGGTCTGACCCAGGTAACTGAGTGTATTAGTTTTCTGTGGTTGCTATAACAACAGAAATGGCTTAAAACAGCAGAAATTTATTCTCTCACAGTTTTGGAGGCTAGATGTCTGAAATCAGTTTCATTGAACTGAAACCAAGGTGTTGGCAAGGCCCTGCTCCCTCCAAAGACTCTAGCATAGAATTTATTCCTTGTTCTTCCAGCTTCCGGTGGCGGCCAGGATTCCTTGGCTTGTAGCTGCATCACTCCGGTCTCTGCCTCTGTGGACATATTGCCGTCTCCTTTTCTGTGTGTCAAATCTCCCTTCACCTTCTTCTCATTAGGAAGGATACATGTGATTGCATTTAGGACCTACCCAGATAATTCAGGATAATGTCTTTTCATCATCATCCTTAATTTAATTACATTGGCAAAGACCCTTTTTCCTTATAAGGTGACATTTACTAGTACATGTTCAAAGGATTAGAACCTACAGTCTTTGGGGCCATTATTGAACCTACCATGCTAAGTCTGGATCCATCATGCTGGCATCATATATTCATGGCTGGCAATGGAAAAGGCTGCAGGCGATTAGGGGAAAAACCAAGATGGCGGCATAGGTAAATACCTAAACTGCTGCCTCGCACAACAATTTCAAAACTACAACTAAAAGACAAAATGGACATCATCCAGGAAGGCTGGCTGAGTGGAAATTCTACAACTAGAAGGAAAGAGAAAAGCACACTGAGACTCAGAGGAGCTGCAGGAGGCAGAGGTACTGAGATGTGAGACATGCGCGCAGAGAGGACTGGCAACTGAGTGCGCGGCTGGCTTTCTCAAGTGGGAGGGAGACAAAAGCTCCCGACTGCACTGAACTCCAGTTCCAGGAGAGACTCTGGGGACCCAGACTCATTCTGGGAGAAACTGGACTGTATGGTAGCGGGCGGAACTCGAGGACGGCTTTCTCTCAGAGGTGCTTGCAGCGATTACCACGGGACACTGAGATACAGGGTCCTATTAGGGAAGGGCTGACAGGGAACCAATGCTGTCTGCTCTGCCCTGAGACTCTGCCCCATCCAAGCTGAGCACAGAGGCTTTTGCAAGTCTAGTGTCATAAGGGTGTCTCCAGCACAGAAGTTCTCCCAGCATAGACACAGCTGATCCTCACAGCCAATTGGCCTGGAGGTCAATTCCTTCCAGTGATACCAACAACAATCAAGGCTTAACTACAACAAAACTGTGCACACAGCCCACAAAGAGGTGCACCAAGAGTGTCCACCTCAGGTAACTGGGGAGGCTGAGCCACTGGGCCCTATAGGACACCTAGCACACAAAGCCACTCTATCAACTTAGGGAAGCAGCCAAAATGTGGAGACAAAGAAACAGATCACATATGAAAGAAATGGAGGAAAGCAAATGATTGGATATAGAGTTCAAAACCATGGTTATAAGGTTTTTCAAGAATTTCCTAGAAAAGGCCGATAAATTTAGTGAGACCCTTGAGGATATGAAAAAGGACCAACTAGAAATTAAGCATACACTGACTGAAATAAAAAATATTATACAGAGATCTAACAGCAGACTAGAGGATCGCAAGAATCAAGTCAAAGCTTTGAAATACAAAGAAGCAAAAAACACTCAACTGGAAAAGCAAAAAGAAAAAAGAATCCAAAAAGTTGAAGATAGGGTAAGGAGCCTCTGAGACAACTGCAAGCGTACCAACATCCGAATTATGGGGGTGCCAGAAGAAGAGAGAGAGCAAGGTACTGAAAACCTATTTGAAGAAATAATGACCGAAAACTTCCTCCACCTGGTGAAAGAAATAGACTTACAAGTCCAGGAAGTTTAGAGAACCCCAAACAAAAGGAATCCAAAGAGGACCACACCAAGACACATCATAATTAAAATGCCAAGAGCAAAAGACAAAGAGAGAATATTAAAAGCAGCAAGAGAAAAACAGTTAATTACCTACAAGGGAGCATCCATATGATTGTCAGCTGATTTCTCAACAGAAACTATGCAGGCCAGATGGGAGTGGCAAGAAATATTCAAAGTGATGAATAGCAAGAACCTACAACCAAGATTACTCTACCCAGCAAAGCTATCATTCAGAATTGAAGGTCAGGTAAAGAGCTTCAGAGATAAGAAAAAGCTAAAGGAGTTCATCACCACCAAACCAGTATTATATGAAATGCTGAAAGGTACTCTTTAAGAAGAGGAAGAAGAAGAAAAAGGTAAAGATAAAAATTATGAACAACAAATACATATCTATCAACAACTGAATCTAAAAATCAAGTGAATAAAAAAATCTGATGAACAGAGTAAACTGGTGAATATAATAGAATCAGGGGCATAGAAAGGGAGTGGACTGACAATTCTCAGGGGGAAAGGGGTGTGGGGGATGCAGGAAGAGACTGGACAAAAATCGTACACCTATGGATGAAGACAGTGTGGGGGAGGGATAAGGGCAGAGGGTGGGGTGGGAACCGGGTGGAGGGGAGCTATGGGGGAAAAAAGAGGACCAATTGTAATAATCTGAACAATAAAGGTTTATGAAATTAAAAAATAAAAAAAGGAAAAGGCTGCAGGCAAGAGATCAGCAGAAGGAGCCTTCCTACTCTCCAGACTGGGGTGAAATGTCACAATCAGTGCCTGACGGAACAAAAGACGGAGGGAAAAAGCTTAAGCAATACAAAGCTCCAGAGTGACCACACTCGCATGATTGCTGCTGAGTTTGTTTATGAGAGGAAAGAAAGCAGCCATGTTGGGAGCCTCGGGTGGTTTTCATATCCTGGAAGGTTATGGAGAAATAGTTGGAGAGGAATGCATTATTCAGGAGTGTAAAGCGATTTCTTGTTCAAACAGACCACAAGGCTTGCGTAGTTTAAAAAAAATCCTCCGGGAGAGTAGAAATGTAAAATGCGCCTCAAAGGTTATTAATGTGGCCCTCTGGAGACAAAGCAATACATCCTCTGGAGTCTCTTGTTGCTTTCACTCCATGGAGACTGGCTATTGAGGAGGAGCAATTATATGGAAGCCTCCAGCCGTGGTAACTGAACATTGTGGTGAGGAGAGTTTCTCCTTCCTGGCTTCATTCATAACCAGGAGTGGAGGGGGATGAAGATGCCCTGTAAGTGGAAATTACACACTCTTGTGCATTTACTTGCTTCAGATGAAAGAACGTACCATGATGCTGGTCCCCACACAAATAAATAAGTAACATTAGCCAAACCGGCTCTTCTCTCATGAATTGCTGAAGCCTCCGTAGGCCTGGGCCGCAGAGAAGCTTCCAGGCTTTTAACTTCACTGCCTTTTCACCACCTGAGAAATGGGGATGAGATTTTTCATTGAGACTTTTCAAATGCCAGCCGTGAACATTTCTGAGTTTCCCTTGGGCCTTGGTAGTTATTTTTAGGGTAGAAAACGCTTCTTTTTCATAATGACCACCTATCATCTCAAAGTTCTGGGACTCCCTGAAGGCCCAAATGTCTTGCCTCTTCGCTCATCTTTCTGTCTTCCTCCCTGACCATCAAAAATAATTCATATGATCAAGTAAGTTCTAGAACTGATGTTCAGATAAAAATTTTTACTCAGCCCATTATCCAACCCAGCCCTGAAAGTTGCTGATTCTAGAATAGAAGTACTCAAATTTAGGTTGGACATCTATTTGGCAATATTGCGATAAAAATGAATGGCTGGGCCCTGGCCACTGTTGCCTAGTGTTTAGAGCATCTGCCCACACACCAAAGGGCCACAGGTTTGATTCCCCATCAGGGGCATGTACCTGGGTTGTGGTTTGATCCCCAGCCCTGGTCAGGGAGTGTGCGGGGGCAACCAATTGATTGTCTCTCTCACATTGATATTCTCTCCCTTCCTCTCTCTCCCTCTCTCTCCTTCCTTCCTCCCTTCCACTCTCTCTAAAAAAGCAATGGTAAGAATATCCTCGGGCAAGGATTAAAAAGAAATAAAAATGAATGGCTGGACTAGAAGATGTTTGCAAGGTTTCTTCAGGTGAGCCCCTAATTCTGTGAGTTAGCACTTCCATCCTGTGTCCTATGGGACGTTAAACACTCTCCACCCCCAGCTGATTCCTTTCAGATAAATAAATAATAACAACCTTGTTGCTTCTTATCGAAGGCCTACGTAGGGCTGCTCATATTATTGAACTGTGTCAAATACCAATGCATCAAGCATTTTTCCCTTTGGCGAAGGAACCTATCTCCATTCCAGAGCACAACAATAACAAAATCGAGCATTTCTGTGGCTTCCTGCCCTGTCGGTGACAGCTTGGACATGACCAATCTTGAGGACCTGCTGGGTTTGGACCCTTTGTCTTTCAAAGGCAGCATGGTGAAAAGATTGTTCCTCTTCTGTCACAGATGTCTTTTCATCTAGCCCTTTCACAGTCCAGTTTCTCACAAATCATCAAGAAACTGAAGTGCAGTGTCTCCTACATTGTGTAGGACATCTTTATTTTCCTTGATTATATTTCTATTAGACTTGGTGTAGTTGGTTTAGTAACCAGGCCTAGGCCATTGCAGTTGGATTTGCCCAGTGGACAGTCATTGACAGGAAACTCATTGAAACCTTCCACGTTTTTTCCAGTTTTCTAGACCCCACCCAGACCCTACATTTGGAATAGAGCCATCCCTTAAACTCAACTTAAAAGGCCATAAAGTGACATTTAACTCTCCGATCTCCTCTTACTCATTGGTGCAGAAGCACTGCACCGCCTGCTTTCTCTACCACAGCACATGACACAGGGTCTCCCTCAGAGTTTTCAACATACAGTGATTTTCAATTGAACCAATTCAGCAGGGTCAAATATACCCCTCTTGGGAGAATAGTGGTATCTGTGGAGGGATGTTTGCAGGGTAAAAAATATTTCAATATACTAGTAATTATTTTTCCATAATATGGACTTCAAAAAAGAGAGGCTACACTTTCCTAGCTTGATGAGCTAGGATATCTTCTAGATAGATGGAAAATTGTGGATAAACAGAAAATAGAGAAAGATAATATTATAAGGGAATGAGTTAAATACAGGATGACTGTATGTCCAGTTTCCTCAGTTCTGCCCCAGTTTATACTTATTGTTCAGAAATAATTATGTTTAGTACCCTTTTTTTTTGCTTTCCATGTATCTTGGCATTAAATTATATCATCATACATTAAAGAATATGATTACCCTAGTTAAACAAAGTTTGAGAAGCATGTGTCTGATAAGACCTCCAAAGCAATTCCCAAAGTTGTTATGTTCAAGGTGCAAATCTGGGAGGAGAGTTTGAGTAGGAGAATGGCATCCAAGCAAATAAATTTTACGTTTGATCATGCATTTTTTATGAAAGAGGTCAAACATGGTTGGCTGCTTGGTGCTTATGAGTATATTGTTTCCCATAGTTCTAACAGATGCAAAGGAGTAGGCTGACAAAAACTAATACAGTTTCTGCAACTGAAACATTGAATATCATTTGAAGGGGAGTGTTGGAAGCCTTGAAGTAAAGAGGAGGTAGGAGTAAAGAAGCTTAAAAATCTATTATTAGGAGCTTTTTCTTTGGAGACTCTGGATATCTACTTTTTGGTGACTCTGCTTTTTCATTATCTTTGTCTCTATGCCATATGAGTTAGATAGCTTGGTTCTAGCATCCTTCTGTTATAAGGTGAGAGGGGCAGAGCTGAGGACAAAGCCATGTTTGGATCCTACATTCAGTTGGGTCATACAATTGCTCCTTGATTGATCATGTGGAGGACTTGGCCCTGTCTATTCTAGAGAAAAATTGCCCGAGTGGCTTTGTCTCACATGTGCCAACCTGGGTAACAATATGTTGTAACATGTGTTGCATAAGAAATTATGACTTAAACAGCTAAAAACAACAACAACACCACCCAAATAAGATCAATGCTTGCCACCAAGTTGTTTGAATGACCATTGCTGGTATATGTTTCTTGCTAAAATCTTATCTCTGGATTTTGACATATTAATTCCCTCCCTCCCCCATTTAATTTGTAAGCACAGAAATAAGGTGACAACCCTCTACAGCAGCTGTCGAGAAACCACAACAGCTGGTGTGAGTCTTGATGGACATCAATTGCCTGATGGTGATTCTTCCTGGTATGTTCAGAAAAACCTGCACTTTTTTTTTTTTTTTTTTGGTTTCAATTAGTTTTATAGATGTTTCAAGCTGGGGCCTGCATTTTTCTGTGGTAAGCTCACCCCTCAGTTTTCCCCTGGAGGCTCACTAACCGTGGCCACATTCATCTTTTACGGGAGCTCAGCTGCACTAGCTTGGTACTGCCATTTGCTTTTTCTTGCATTGAAATAATTTGCTTTTCCCGTTCAGTGGCTCTGGGTTTCAACAACTTGAAGCTGGTCTACAAACTAAGAGAAGAGAAAATTTTCTCTGGTTATCCATCAGAGAGAGATATTGTAACTAAAAATGGAAGAGATTAGTATTGTTTTGTTTGGGTCAACACAAGCCAAGTTATCTGCCTTTCATCAACGTGATTCATAGGAATCCTTGATGAATGGTTTCCCAGGAAGTTGGGTCTTATTGACAATGTTTGAAATTAAGTGCTATTTGTTTTAAAAGTGAGTTTTTAAAAAGATGGCCAACTCCATTTCTGTTTTATGCCATTTTCAACATCTGTCTTCATTATTCCTCTGATATTTTTAGGTATTCTGCACATTTTTGACCATTTCTGTGGTCTGACTCAGACACAGGAAGTATGGGCAAATAATGCAAGAAAAATTCTTTGAAAGTTTCTCTTCTGCTTGTTCCCTTCTCTTTTGGCATATGAATGCCTGAAAAGAGAAACTAGAGTTATCTCTATGGTTTGGTTCAAGGTAACAGAAAAGTTGTCCTGAATTAAACATTTCTGTCCGATTGGCCTACTGGGGTGCTTAAAAATCCCAGTCTTTAGACCACACACTCTTAATTGTGGCATGTGGGTTTCCAGGAGTTGAAATTTAAAAAACCCACAGAAAGTTATTTAACAGTTCCAACTTTTAAGTGTGTCCTTCTCTCCTCCAAACTGAGGCCTTTTGGCCAAGAATGGTGAAAATCGGGGTAAGGCATTAAAGGCCTTTGTCTAAATACTAATCTTGGTTGAGTGGAGATGGAGGAAACCAACAGTGCACGTGCCATCAGCAACCGTGGTGGCCTGACTGGGAATTCACCCATTGATGAACCTGGTCACTTAGGAGGGCCCTAGGGAATAGGATGATAAAAGGAAGAGGGAAAGGATTAAGGAGAAGGACCCTGGATTTGTTCGTCACATGATTTCCCTTACATTGTCCTAAAGCAGTGGTTCTCAACCTTTCTAATGCCGCAACCCTTTAATACAGTTCCTCATGTTGTGGTGACCCCCAACCATAAAATTATTTTCATTGCTACTTCATAACTGTAATTTTGCTACTGTTATGAATCGTAATGTAAATATCTGTGTTTTCCGATGGTCTTAGGTGACCCTGCTAGCGGTTCTCAACCTGTGGGTCGTGACTGTAGAGCCTAAGACCATCGGAAAACACAGATATTTACATTACGATTCATAACAGTAGCAAAATTACAGTTATGAAGTAGCAACGAAAATAATTTTATGGTTGGGGGTCACCAAAACATGAAGAACTGTATTAAAGGGTCGTGGCATTGAAAAGGTTGAGAACCACTGTCCTAAAGGAACCGTGGTCAGGAATCATGAAAATATGCACTTGAAAAATCACGAGTGACTTTATCATTTAAAATGTATTTTTAATTTTTAACAGCCTTATTGAGATGTAGTTCACATGCCATGGCATTTATCCATTCAAAGCGTGCAATCGGATGGTTTTTAGCATATCCACAGAGATGTATACCCATCATTTAGGACTTTGCTCATCTTTCCATCCTGTCTTTCCCTCCCTCTGCAATGCTCTTCTCCCGGATACTGGCTTACTCCCTTCTTGTCATTCAAGTCTTTGCTTGAATGCCACCTCTAAGGAGATAAGAGTTTTTCCACTAACCTAAAATACCACCCCGTCTGCTGTTCTCGCTCCTCCTGGCTTTAGTGTCTCCACAGTGAGAGCGTTCTGACATTTCTCACCTGTGTATGGTCTGCAGTACTCGGCTCTCCTAGGACAAGACTTCTTCCTGATCCTGCTGCTTCCTCAGTTCTCAGCTCAGGTTAGAATTAGGGACTGAAAGGAGGGACAGGAAGGGTGGCTGCTCTCTCTGCACCCCGCCACCCTGACGTTGGTGAAGGCGAAGTGACTGGGGCGGCATCTTAAGGGAAGGACTGCTCACCCCAATTTATTACTGGACCAAACATCTCCCTGACCACTGGCCCTTGGAAACAGATGCTGCACAGTCTCCAGCTGCCGGCCTGACACGGAGAAGGGCGAGAAGGCGGGGCCTGGGGTTCTGGGAACTTGAGTTCTAACTTTCTGTAGGACCCCCGACATTGTCTGGCCTCTCTGAGCCTCTGTGAGATGAGGGCTGATCTCCTTCTGGTTCTGACCCACTGGCACTGTGATGGACTTCTCTGATCAGGCGCTAAATGAACAGAGGTAGGTGTACCTGGAAACACAAAATCAATAAGTCTGGTCTCTGTGGCTTCGCTGGCCACATTAAGCTGCATTTCTCTCTTCCTTCCCCTCCATCACCAGCACACACACTTTTGGAAGGATGGAATTTTCTAATGCTTGGAGTCTTAGGCCCATATGGCAGAAGAAAGGAAGAAATAAAACTTGGGCTTTCGATGTGCTATTTGAGCCGGAGCTAAATTTGAGTAGAAGCTTTGTCTGTGAGTTTACAAACATACAATTAAGGCTCTTACAGTTATCTAAATCCACTTTCTTGCCTTATAATTTTATGGTTAGAAGCATTACAGTTGTTTTTAGATTTTCATTATAACTGCAGTAGCCACAGACAGAACCAAATAGTGTTTGTTTATTTGTGTAACAAATTATGCCCCTCGGCTAACTTTACTGTGTAATTTGCATTGGGTGTGCATTTCGCAAAAAAGTATACATTGGTCTGAGGGTCTTCTTTTCTTCTATCTTCTTCCCAAAGCAGCAATGACAATAGTAAATTGGGAAATAAAATGCATGTATGGAAATTTTCTTTTGATGACTTACTTCACACCATTTTGTGTACGTGTTACACACGTGTGTACAGACAAATGGGCAAATAGAAAGAGAATCACACAAAGAGATTTGAATTGGAATTCCACTCTCCAGCATCATAGCTGGGTAGACTTGGGGTAGTCAGCTTATTTCACTGAGCTTTTCTTCACATTTAGCTCTGGCCACAAAGCACGCTTTTGATAAATTACAGGTATTTTGTGTATAAGCAGAATAATAGTTCTCTTGGACTGCTATTGAGTACAAGCAAAATTATTTCTGAAATCCCACTGCAAATTTTGAAGTGCTTTCTAAACACATGCTAGAAGTGACTAGGATGAGTACCATCCTTCACATCAGGTTAAAATTTGTTCCAAGGTGACTTTATTTTTAAAATGCATGTGTGGAATTTGGGTCTCAGAACGAATAGGGATACATTTCTTTCCGTTTGTCCACTGTCCATGAACAAGGACAGCTGTCGACCCAGCTGGCTATAGGGTCTTGTGTAACCAAACCGTGAAGACCACTCAAGATGGAGGTGGACCCCTTTTTGTATTCTTTTCTTGTTCTTCTCAGCAATCAACAAATTTCCACTGAAAATTTGGTGTGTGTGATTTCCTCCATAGGTGTTTTTATCCCTAGATGTAACTTTCCTTTGGTCTCATGGAACCACTTGTGACAAATGACAGAAATTTCTGAGGCACTGGTAAAGCTGAGTTGATTAAAAAGGAATGAAAATATGAAATATGTTTAAACAATTTGAATTGATTAGCAACTTGAGTCATGGTAATATTTTAGTTTAGAACTGATGTAGGAATTTTAGATAAATGATCAGTTCCTTATGCAGGGTGGGGCAAAAGTAGTTTTACAGTTGTCCATATGGAAAATAATATAATAATTAATAAATAATGACACAAGAATGAAATCTGTGTTTTGAGTACTTACAACTTTTGCCCCACTCTGTATTAAGCCTATTCCATTTTGGATTCCTGGTAAGATAAAATAATCACAAACTTATAATTAAAGAATAATGTGGCTCAGTGGTTGAGCATGGACCTATGAACCAGGAGGTTACAGTTCAATTCCTGGTCAGGACACATTTCCGGGTTGTGGGCTCAATCCCCAGTTGGGGATGTGCAGGAGGCAGCCGATCAATGATTCTCTCTCATCGTTGAGGTTTCAATCTCTCTTTTTCCTTTCCTCTCTGAAATCAATAAACATATATTAAAAAAAGAATAATGTAAATGCCTTACATCAAAATACTGCTTTATAGTCCATATATGTGGATAAAAACTGGACCCTGTAATAAATCTAACTGAAAGTAACCTCACAGGGCAATTGGATCATAAATTCCTCAGGACTATAACTTTCCTAGTGAAGGGTTATCTTTGCATTAAACAAGCCCTGTCCATTGTTTTTGTGCATCTAGGTTAGTACAATTTTGAAATGCTTCTTTTTTCAGACCCCTTGGAAAGCATGATCACCCCTCAGGAGAGCACATAATCTTGTTAACTGCCTTGTAACCCAATCCCCACCTAGTTTTCTCCTATTCATGCAGTCTTCCTTACATTCCCTCCTCAATTCCAAATGTACAAAACAAACAGCAAATTGTCATTCTGGGAAGCATTTTTCTCAGTCTGTTGAGATCTTGCATCCAGATGTGTCCTCTGTTTGACTCAAATAAATTCTAATAAACTCCTATGAAAATTTTCTGCTGCTTTAGACATTCTATCATCGACATATAACACATTCAGATAAATCCTATCCTGAGAAAGCTTGTTGCTGTTGTAGATCTGCTGATGTCTGCGGCCAGGACCTCTCAGTTCTGGGTCCTCAATTCCCCCAGTTCTCCCCCGACCAGGGTGGGAGGAGTGGCCTGTGTCATCCTTCCAGCAAAGCTCCTTCTAGTTCAAAACATCAACCACTCTGGCAACTTTTACTTTTATTCTTTCTGCTTCATAGATTAGAAATAAGAGGAACCGCGAGTCTCTTGTGATTGGATATAAGGAATTTTTAGCAACTTTTAAGAGAAAACAATTAATTCCTTACTTCATTCTACAGCTCTTCCTTGGGCTTCTAATGCTGAAGCTACAGGAGTGACCTGCCCTAACCTGCTAGGGGGAGTGTGGTGACCCACCGTCCTGGGCTTCCTGATAAAACTGGGAAGGTTCTGGGGACCAGTCTATCACACCATGTGGGAAAGGCTGAACATAAAAGAATTTTTAAAAAAATAAGTGAATTTTAAAAAATAAGGGAGAGACAATTTCACATAGTGAAAAGTATTATCTAGCAAATTCTCAGGATGATGTTATGGAAAGCATTCATGGATTTTCAGTGTTGGGACTTCAGAATGGGTGGTCTCAAGGTGGTCTCTGAGGAAAGCACATTTACACTCAGGTGGGTACGGATGAGAAGGATGCAGACATGTGGGTGGCAAGGGGAATTGTGTTCCAGGCAGCAGGAACGGGAAATTCAGGGGGCCTGAGAGAGGAAAGGTCTTGGCCTATTTGAGAAATGGGATGGTGGCCAGGTCAGAGTGTTCTGGAGAGTCTGGGGAGGGATGAGGGCTTTGTGGGCCTCGGTAAGGATATCAGACAATAATAATAGGTGATGTTATATTCTGGGCACTCACTTGTTTCACTACATCACTCAGCACAGCCGCCCATTTCACAGATAAGGCTAACTGAGGTAGTGTCTTTAGTAAGCAGTATCTCAAGTCATGAAGCTTGCTGATGGTGGAGCCAAGATTCAAACCCCAATGGCTGATACAGAACCCACACTTGTCATCACTACACTTAACTGAGGAGGACCCCTGGTCAACGTGAAGGTGTGGCCATCCTTCCAAACTCTCCATGCACACTGGAACCCACGATCCCCCAGGAAAAAGGACAGTCTTTGCCATTCACACGCCCCCTCCCCCAGGCGGCTACAGTTTTTGCTTTGCCAGTAGCAGACGCTGGAGGAGGCCTCCGCTGCTCTGTGGACTGGCTCCAGCAGTGAATGGGGGCAGTTATGAGATGGCTCAGAAAGAGTCACTCTGTGTGTAATCAGGTCACTTCACTGGGAAAACATTTTTGTTTCAGCTTCCTTCCTTCCCTGGGTCTTATCCAGGAACCAGTGTCTCTGACCTTCTAAGCCACAAAGGCCAGAGATAATGGGGCACAGCAGGTCGACCTAGTCAAAGGAGAGGAGAGTCTGTGGTTAGAAGACACACACACACACACACACACATTACACTGCAAATGTGCTTAGAAAAACATGGCTAACAGATAAATGAAAACTTCCCTAGTCCATATTCTTTTCGTTTGTTTGTTGGCGATCTCACTTCTGCTCAGAATACAGAAGGATGGATGCGTTCTGCTCTGAGCAAGTGCAGAATTACAGGACCATTTCCTTTCCTTCTCCTCCTCCCGGCCAGCAGCTCGCATTTAGCGCCAGCCTGGCCTTGGCGGTTTGAATTCACTCTGATCGCCACCCCATATGTGTAGACAGCGCCGAGAGATGGGATTTCACACTTTCTCTTAAGACTGTTTTTCCTATAGTGGAAAAAGAATGCCTTGAAATTCACCAGAGCCAGAGATGAAAAATAAAAGCTACATGAAAAATTAAAAAAATTGGGGTTTTTATTTTAAAATTTTAAATTAATATGTAAGGGGTTTAATGAATTCCTTAGGCCTCAAATAACAAACCTGAAAAGATATTTTTCAGAATCACCTTTTTTTTTTCTTTTTGTCACAATACAAAATATAATGGTAGCTTAAGATGTGGGAATCAGGAGAAAAATGCAGAAAGAACACCATGTTGTTGTTTTTTGAAAAAATTTCTCTACCATTATTTGGGTTTGGCATTCAAATCTCTCTTTTCTTTGCAAATTCCTGACTTCCCCCCGGCCTAATCACAATTCTTTGACTTTTACAAACCCGCTAAGTAGAAATCCTGTTTAAGTATAGCATGATGCATATGTATTGAAGAGTTATATTAATAACTAAAATGATGTTGTTTAGGAACCAATGATAGATTTTGTGAAGAAAGATAGAGAGGTGAGGAAAGGTTTGGGGTTCAGGTAGGAATGCTGGGCGTCTTCCCTCGTCTGTCTCCTCACTGCCATAGCTGCAGCTTTTCCCAAGTTACTGTCACCAGGACCACTTCCTTGTCAGTGCAGCGGATGTGGGGGAAGTGAATGCTCTCTCTTGCTTCTGGCAACATCTTTGCTTCCCTCCACATCCCCACTGGACACTCTTGTTAGTGTCTCAGTTAGCCCTGAGGGGCTGGTGTGCCACTTGGAAGAGCACTTACTTGAAGCTGATCTGTATTCTGGTTCCCTGTCTTCTTAGCTGTGTGACCTTAACCTCTCTGAGCCTCAGTGTTCTTATAAGAAAAGGAGGTAACAACAGCCTCATGGGGTTGTTAGGGTTGGCTCAGATATCTGTATATATAAAAGCCTAAGCGACCAGCCAACTGGCCAACTGGCCAGTATCTATGATGCACAATGACCACCAGGGGGCAGACGCTTAACCCAGGAGCTGCCCGCTACAGCAACTTTGCAGAGTGCCCTCTCGCACTCTGGGACCCCTCAGGGGATGTTGGACTGCCGGTTTTGGCCCAATCCCCGCAGGCCAGGCCGAGCGACTCCACCTGCCAGAGGGACCCTACTCACTCTGCAGACACCCTTCGAACCCTGGCGCCACTCCAGGTGTGGCCAGCCAGGGAGGGACAGAGGGAGGTTGGCTCCAGGGCATGTCTGGCCTATCTTGCCCAGTCCCACCCTGCTGGTCACCTCTAATTAAATTCCTTTCTTTCTTTTCTTTTCTTTTTTTTTTTGAAGGGCATGATAGTTTATTTTAAAAAGCGGTACCCACTGATCTTCGTGACCAGCGTACGCATCATGATGGCTTTTCTCTTGGGTATTCACATCGCAGTATCTTTTATACCGAAATGTTTCAACAGGACCAAGAACGTTAGAGAAGTAAAGACTCAGCTGGAAATGAGCACGGGAACTCTGGGGTCGGAGCCCAGAGAGTTACCTGAACCCTCCTGACAACCAGCGGCATGGGGCATGGGGCAAGGGGCATGGGGCATGGGGCAAGGGGCAAGGGGCATGGGGCATGGGACATGGGGCATGGGGCAAGGGGCATGGGGCAAGGGGCAAGGGGCATGGGCGCCACGAAGCACACAAGTCCTCCCGGTCGGCAGCGCGAGCGCGCACTCCTGTGCCTTCGTCTTCAGTCCACATCATCGCAGCCCTGGCCACCGTGGCCAAGCACAAGCCTCTGAGACCCCTCAGGTCGTGTCCAGGCTGCCAGAGCATGAGTTTAGTGATTTTAAAAAAGAAAATCAAACCACCATCAAAATAAAGAGGCAAAGAAAACGGATTTTCAAATCATTTGAAAGCATAGTGCTTATCTGTCCAATACAGACCCAAACTTAAAGTAAATGCTAGAATTATAATCTCCAAACCTCTGCCATAAAATTAACATTTATACACACATGGGTTTTGCTTATCAAACTGTATTTTGCCATCAGTGAGAGGAAGTCACTCCTTAGAGAACAATGTATTTGGTCATTGTTGGAATACAGTGTTGATAACAATTACGATACCCTGATCTTAACAACCCTACCCATAGGAGATCCCTTTAAAGAGTAATTGTGCTGTTGAGTAATATTCCGATAACTGCCCTCTTCCTTAATCAATGCGACTCACCAATATTTCAAACTGGCCTCTTTGCTTCTGCGCTACCTCGCCCACGCCCAGGGTTTCAAGTCTCGCTTCCTAAAAACAGCAGGTACCTAACCTTTCAGTGACATTCGCATCTCTAAACGGAACCAGATGGTATGTAGCTCAGCAAGGATGAAAAACATGAAGATGGGCATTTCTAGGCAGAATCTTTGTGCTTTTTAAAACGAAGCTGCTTTGGAATCTTTTTGGTATGCGTCAGCCTTTATATTTTCTTTAAAAGAATATATTTAAGGTAACTTTTAATGTTAAATGTCCTGGGGGCTTATCAGTACTTAAAAATAACAATTCTTCTTGCTTTCAGCATCTGGAATAGAATTATTTCTGGTCCCTCCTCAGATCAGCGCTACTCGCATCCCGTGTAACACTGAATTTACAGACATCCCGGGAAAGTGGTGGATTAGGTAAACGAGTGAGTGAGTCACAGCGGAGTCTCGATCGGTTAACAGTGTAGATCCATCAGAAAACATCACACTGAGCAGGAAGGAGAACCTTCAAGCTAAAAGGAAAGAACAGAACCTCCTAGCAGAGCCGAGCGTCCTCACCGAATCTGTGCTTGTCCCGCGGGCCGGCCCCTGCCTCCGTGGTGAGCGGGGTGCGTGTGCCCCGCACACAGGCCTCCAGGACGCGGGAGGGAGGCCACACGGAGCACCTAAGGGAGCAGAGTGTCCCATCGGCTCCCCAATGGACCGCAAGTCCCTGAGGAGCACGGGCCGCGCTCACACATCGGCCGGCGCCAGCTGCCCCTCCGCCCGCCCGGCGCCACGTGCCGTCACCAGCAGTCTGTCCCTGTACGCGCTGGCCTTTCGCTCTTTCGACCAAAAAGTCGTGGTTGCTTTATAAAGGGGGCGGGGAAATGAAAACCCGAGTCTAAAGGCACGAAGTCGCACAGCTGCTCTCCTCGGAGTTTGTAAACAGAGAACAGGCTGAATTTCGGGGACCCCAGTCTGTGGGTGGGAAAGGCATGGGGCAGGCTGGCCCGGGGCTCCCCGAGACCCCGCCGGGCTCTGAGGTCTGCCAAGTCTGCGCTGAAGACCCATCCTCCAGAAAGCAATAAGGCAAATAGCATAATCATACGCCCCGGTTACATGGTAGTGTAGGTGTACATAGTGTAACTGAGCTGCGATGCGATGCTGTCCTGTTGCTGACCGTGTCACTGCCCCGCCCTGCGCCAGCACACAGCCAGCCCAGCGGCGGGCACAGGCCGGCCTGGGCCGCGGGCGCTGGCAGCAGCTCTGAGCAGTCTGTGCTCTGCTGCAGAAGTCACCCTTGAACTGGAGAGCGCCCACGCGCGTCCGTCACTAGCCACTCGTACTTGTGAAGAGCCTCTTCCAGCTTCTGCGTCACTTTCTGGAAAAAGATGATCTGCTGCTGCTGCAGGAAGTGCTGCATCTGGGACTTGAAGTCGCGCACGCGGACCTGGTGGGAGTGGTGGATCTCGGCCAGCGTGGCGAAGGAGATGGTGTTGCAGTGGGCCTGGATGCCGACGGCCTTCTGCGCCTCCATCTTCCCCTCCTCCACGTGCCGCCGGCTCTCCTTCACCTTGGTCAGAGCGCCTGCTAAGTAACACATAAAACTTCTCTCAGGAGAGGAAAGGCAAGTCACCTGGGCGACCAAGAGTTCTAAGGAGCAGAAATCCCGTGTGACTGGACTCATTCACTAGGGAACTTGGCCTGGGCCGAAGGTGGAGGCTGGGCTGCCTCCCACAGGCGCGTGGGGTGGAAGTGGGGTCGAAGCAAAACAGATGAGTGACTCAGTTTCTACCCAGCCCCTTCAAACTGTAATTAATATCCTTTCAATGTGCACAAATCTGTGTACCGGGCCTCTAGTTATATATAAAAGGCAGGCACCCAATGTTTTATTATTATTATCATCTATTTATTTATTGGTTATTTAAAAAAATCTTTATTGCTAAAAGTATTACAGATGTCCTTTTTTCCCCCCAATTGATCCCTTCAACTGCCTTCCCCCAGGCCTTCACTACACTATTGTCTGTGTCCATGGGTTATGCATATATGCATACAAGTTCTTTGATTGATCTCTTCCCCCCACCCACCCATCCCTGTCCTCCCTCTGAGATTCATCAGGCTGTTCTATGCTTCTATGTCTCTGGATCTATTTTGTTCATCAGTTTATTTTGTTCTTTAGCTTCCACATATGAGTGAGATCATGTGATACTTGTTTTTCTCTGATTGGCTTATTTTGCTTCTCCTTACCATTTAAAATCTTGGGTGTTGGGCCAAAGTCAGAAGTAAAGCAAGTCAAGCAGCAGGTGCAGGTCTGGAATGTGTTGTGGCTTGGTGCGGTGCTGGGTGTGGCAGGAAGTGGGATGGGGTGAGCCTGGCTCTATCCTGCACTCCCCCCCCCCCCCCATGCCCTGTGTTGGCATGTGTCGTCTGTATACCCAATCAGGCTCTACTAGGCTTTTGTTCCTCTGTCAGAGGGCATATCTGGTTCTGGTCTATGTTCAGCCTGGGGCAAATCTTGAAGGAAGTATAAATGTCTCTGTGAAAAGAGCGCTCAACTCCAAAATAGAAGAAATAGATTCTAATCCCATCACTGGGTCAACTTTTCAGAACTCGGGTTCCTCTGACAGAAAGTTACATCCTCCCTAACACATCATGTGGCTGCAGAGTGGAAATTAAATAAGATAAGTTGTGTGAAACACTGTGTCTAATAATAATATCAATGATAATATAGAGTTTCTTTTTTCCTTCCCAGGGCCCAGAATTCTGCTGTCCTTCCAGAGTCCTCTGTTAAAACACTTTGCTTAAACCTGTTAAATATTCAAGTTTTTTTTCTCTCAGCTTTCTCTTCCCCAGGTTTCATTTCTAATCTATGCACACGAACTGCCACACACACACACATTCAATTTGGCCCATAATGTATAGGATCTTGCTCCCTATTCGTTATCCTGACATTATTTTCAGAGCTGTTGATGGGTTAATGTAACATAAAACCACTTTTGGTAGAAAGCACTGGATGAGAGGTCAGCCATCTTTTTCTCTAAAGGGCCAGTTAGTAAATATTTTCAGTTTTATGGACCATACGGTCTCTGTTGCAACAACTGAACCCTGCCATTGTAACAGGAAAGCAACTGTAGGCAACACAGAAATGAATGGGCATGGCTGTGTTCCAATAAAGCTTTATTTGTAAAACTGGACAATGGGCTTGATTTAGTCTGTGTGCTGACCTCTGCCACAGACAAAAGAATGGTAGTGATGGTGGCAACCCCAGACGTTGTGGCAGGTTATGGGAAAGAACTTTAGAGCAGAGGGCTTTGAGGCCCCCCGTGCCCCCTTCCCTGCCTTACTGTCCCTGAGATGCAGGCAGGGCTGTGCCGAGGCTCTCACCCCAAAACCGGGAGCTTGGTCAGCAGTTGACTGGCCTGGGATGGTTTGGGGGATGGAAATTTACAAGTCGGCCGAGAGCCGTCTGTGCAAAGGACTGATTCAGAGTTCAGGGATTAAGCCTCCGGCGTGGGGATTAAACTGGAATTTCTCATGCACAGATCCCACTGGCACCAGATGCTGGGCTGGGTCTGGTGTAGCACGTGCTGTTGGCTCCAAGAAGGTCCTCAACCCTGTTGTGGGCATAAAACTAAAGAAAAAAAATGAGGGGGTCTGCCTTTCTGCTTTCAGCCTCGATTTTTTAATATTTTTTCTGAATCTGAGATGAGAACATACTTTGGAAACAACCGAGGAGCATGAAGGAATTTCTTCCCAAGGCCAAGAGTGACTAAACTGCTGAGTGTTAAGTTCTCAGTGGGGATGCAGGGAAGCGTGGGCACAGAACTCACATTTCATCTCGGCGGCTTGGCTTTGCTCGGCTGGCTCCATCCTGCTGCTTCCTGTGGGTCTGGAAAATGACCCCAACTTTCCAGGAGCTCAACGTGCATGTGCCAGCAGACAGGATCGATTTCAAAAGCAGCTTTTTGTTACCCAGGGCCATTTTTGCACCTCCTGTTGTTGTCAGTCACCCGGTAAACAGGGCTGTCAGCAGAGGGTAGAGATTGAAGAAGATGCCTCTGGGTTGGTGCACCCTTTTGTTTTTCACATGGGGGACCGGAGAGACAGGGAGGGAGGTGAGCGGTTGGGTTCAGAGTCATATGACTAATTTCAGGTGAAGTGAGAACTAGAATCCTGTTCTCTGGGCTTCTATTCCAGCAGTCCATTCGAGACAGAATTACACTGCTGCTCTGTGATGGCAAGGGTGATGGGGTTACAGGCACCAATGGTCCATTTGAAGCCATATCTCAGAACTAAAGACTCTGACCTTGAGACATGAAAGAGTTTTTTGCTTCATTCCATAGATCCAACCTCATCAAATCATATATAATAAACTTTTGTTTGATCCCATGGAGGTGATCTTTGTATACTTATGTATCAGTCAGGATAAGCTGAGTTATGTTGTGGTAACAAATGACCCCAAAAGCTAAGAGGCTTGCAAAAACAAAGTTGTATTTCTCCCTCATGCTACATGCCTATTTCAAGTTGCTGTGTTTCTGCCCCTCATCCCTTACTCTAGGACTGAGACTGATAAAGCTGCCTTTGTCTCAGGAGTGGAAAACTATGGGTTTGGCCTAAATCCAGTCTACCGTCTCTTTTTATAAATAAAGTTTTATTGAGACATAGACATGGTCATTCATTTTTGTATTATTTATATGCTGCTTTTGCACTACAATAGAATAGAGTAGTTGGAATAGGGACATATGGCTCATAAAGCAAAATATTTATTTTTGGTCCTTTATAAACCAAGTTGGCTGACCTCTGGTCTATCTGAAACATTGATGATTTTCCCTCCTCTGGCTGAAGGAAAAGGGAAAGAGCAAACCATGGACTGGTTCTTAAAACTTCTTCTCAGAAGTGGCACATGGTCATTTCTGCTCACATTTTCTCCACTCAACGAGACATGTGGCCACTCCTGAGTTCAACAAAGGGGATAGAAATCAATCTCTTCCAACATGATTTGTATTTTATTTGTGCAGAAGCGGACTCTCTTTAACTGAAACAGAAGAAAGATTTATGGGAAGATTATTGGGTAATCGTACAATTGATAGGAAGCCTGGAGAACAAGGCTCCAGAGGGAGGGGGGAGGCACAACCACAGTCCCACCACAAGCATGGCCCCTGCGCGCTGTGCCCTCTGGCATCGCCAGCACTCCATTCCCCGTGCCACTGCCCACTTCCCTGAAGCCGCTGTGAGTAACTTTAATTGGACCTTAGCCTGCAATGTCACTCCCTCAAGATTTAAAGTGCTGGGTGGGTGCCACTTACTGACCACATTTAAGTCATGTGGCCATGTCCTAGCTGCTGAGAGGGCTGGGAAAATGAATATAAACGTTTTTCATCTTCAGAAGGGGGAAGGGACCCTTCCTTACAAAGACTTACAAAGGAAGGGATTTCGTCAACATAGGAAACCGTGCTGGGAAGCCTGGAAAGCCTGAGCATTATCCACTCTAACGTTCAAGGGCTGGTAGTTGGAGGCTGGATGGAAAGTCTGGCTATGTTTGGCATTGCTTTGGATTCAACTTCTTATTGACATTTTTGTAGCCTCATCTTTCAGGATGCTTTCAGCAGGCAGCCTAGGAGGATCAGAAAAAGTTGGGAGAGCTTCCTTCCTCCTGCATGTCCAGAAGCCAGAATGACCTTTATTACTGAATTTCATATTCTCTTCCTCATTATCCATCGTTCCAACACCACAAAAGACCTTCATTATTTTGAAAAAAAAAAAAAAAAAAAACAGTCAAAAATCTAGTCATGGCCAGAATGAGAGAGGGAGGGGAATGCATATGGAAATCAAATTGAGTACATTTTGTATTATCACTCCCTCTGGTTACTTCTACTGGTGTTCATCATGGGGGTTGGAGTGTGTCTAAGCAACTCCAATCTCACAGGGTGCGGAGTAGAAGTAGTTTGACAAGCTGAGGTTGGGTTTAATTTCGAAGGAGTGAGCTCAAAAGATACAGAATTCATCTTTAATGGGGGCCACAGGTCACTCCAAACAGGGCTCATTTTCACCACAGGCTTTTAATTTGCACCTTTGAGTTCACATCAAAATGAATTTATGTATAGTGTAAAAGGCCAAATGGAAATAATTTAAACTTTGGATCTCATTACCAGATCAGGGTCTCTACAAACTAATATTTATTTTTTTAAAAAATATTTTTTTATTGATTTCAGAGAGGAAGGGACAGGGAGAGAGAGATAGAAACATCAATGATGAGAGAGTATCATCGATCGGCTGCCTCCTGAACCCCCTACCCCCACTGGGGATTGAGCCTGCAATCCAGGCATGTGCCCTTGACCAGAATTGAGCCCTGATCTCCTGGTTCATAGGTTGATGATCAACCACTGAGCCACACCAGTTGGGCTTAACCTCAGTTTTTAACTATATATTGGTATTCCTTTATTTTCCTGAAGCCTCAGAGCATGGCTATGGCCTGAAAAATCCTTGACCTTTAGTGTTTCCCTGTGTGAGGTGACTAACGTTGGCAGATCTAGATTCTCTAAAAGATGTGAAGCCCCAAAGCAGGAAGACTTGGTATGAAAATCCAGAAGGTCCAGGATGACTTAGAACTTGGAGTCACAGATCTAAGGACTTGGAACTCTAGTTGTGAGGATCGACTGTGGCTATAAGTGTGTCCTGAGTGATTGCCTTGGAAATGATTAATGATCAAGGACTTCTGAGAAGTGTGAGATACCCATAGGATGGCTTGCCACTCCACTCATTTGGAAATTCTTTTTTTTTTTTTTTAAATATATTTTATTGATTTTTTACAGAGAGGAAGGGAGAGGGATAGAGAGTTAGAAACATCGATGAGAGAGAGACATCGATCAGCTGCCTCCTGCACACTCCCCACTGGGGATGTGCCCGCAACCAAGGTACGTGCCCTTGACCGGAATCGAACCCGGGACCCTTCAGTCCGCAGGCCGACGCTCTATCCACTGAGCCAAACCGGTTTCGGCTCATTTGGAAATTCTTAATGGAAACTGTCTGAAGTAGGTTCAAGTCTAGTGGTGATGTCAAATATGTTTTTAAAAATGACTAAAAAACTAGAACACCTGGATTTGGTGTTCAGATCCCTATCCCATCTGGATCTCACAGTATTTGCTAAGGTGTTGGCTGGGGGCTGGAGGCAGGCAGTATCCCAAGGGTCAGCAAGGATGCAATAGCCTTCCCATGACTCTGTAGCATGTAATGAGTAGGGAAAGGTGAGGATTAAGCTCAGGCCAACTAAATGAGAACTCAGGTCCCCAGCTAGGGGCAGGACAGTAAATAGGTAATAAAGACAAGTGTCTAATCTAGGTGGGAGAAGAGTGGAGTAGGAGCACTCTTCTTCTTGGGGGAAGGAAGATGGACAGGGTGGACTTTTCTTTCCTCATTAAGGTTTGATTCCACCATCAGGTTCTGGAACCCATCCTGCAAGGAAAGCTTTGATTCAGTAGATCCTGTTCCATCTATTACTGGAGATTAGACTGGGTTCAAAGTTGGCAATCCAGTTTCTTGCTGGGACCAGCATCCTGAAACCATGGTTAGATTCCTTGAATCTTGGACCCTATCCTCATACCTCTAGCCCCCAAGTAGTATCCTGGGCCTGAGAGATGCTTTTCTAGAACCTTACTGCTATCAACCATCCTGACTTCTTTTATTTTTGTGTCAACTTCTCTAGCCTCACCTGCCAAAGCAGCCCTCCTCAGGGGCTCCAATTAAACTCAGATATAAGTTCTGGGAACTGGGTGTCTATATTAAGCTGCCCACCTGTTCCTCTTTCTTTTCTCTTTAGAGGAGCTTGACCAAGGCAGGAGACTGCCTCCTTAGGTCAGGCCCAGGGTTCCCAGTGTGGTGGTTCTACCTGATGGCTCTCTTGGAATTATCAGGAGATGGTGTGGGGCATGGAGGAGCTTGGCCATGCTTCTGATGACTTTGTGCTCCGTTTTTATGTCTGCTATTGTTTGCTGCTAGCAATGGTTTCAAACCTCTAGAGTCAGAGAAGAAGTTGACTTTACCAGATAGGCCAAGTATGACTTTTACAGAAATACTTTCGTGCTCAGTTCTTTAAAAGAGAAAGAAAAACCTATCTTAATCTCTATTCTATGTATTATACACAATTTAAGCTTTACCCCTTCATTCCCACTCTAAAAGTGATTATTTTTATTGATGACAAATGTGAGATTTTGTTTTCTCAATATCTGCTTCACAAAAAAAGATGCCATTATGAGTCAAATTAAATTTACAATTTACCTTTAATGACCCAGATTCAATATAATAGAATCATAGCACTTCAACAAGTATTGCAATCATAGTATTTCAGTAGCTTAGGGACCATCTGACCTAACTCCTAATTTTACAAATGGGGAAACTAAGGCACAGAAAGGAAAAAGAACTTTTCCAACATGGCCCCAAAGCATTCCTTCCCCAGTGCTCTTCCCTCTTCTTGGTCCAGTGCTTTTTCTACAAACTGCTGTTCCCTTAGTGATCTTGTCCATTTCTTTCCATGGACTGATTTTAGTTAAATAATTATTCAATAACAATATTTTTTAAAGGCTAAATAAGCATGTTCCAATTGCATACGTTGAAGGATGAGCAAGGAAGTGAAATTATGATGTGGGCATCAGAAGGTCTGACCCTCCTCCTGCCTGCAGATGTTTTTGGTGCTCCTGTGTCTTGGAGTCAGAAAATCCAGGGCAGGATTGAGGGACTCTTGAAAAACCCAAGAAGCCTGATGGAGTAGGAGACAGCTTAGTGGTGATGGACAGGAGAGCAATGAAGCCACGTGGAGCCTGAGCAGGCATCGGGCTGAGGGACTGCCCAAGTTACATTTGAAATAAACAGTGCTTTTCCAGTTGGTGTTTACCAGTTCATAGTTGTGGCTGTTTGGAGGAGGCTCAAGAAAATGTTTTCACAGCCCTTGGGAATTGTGTAATGAGAATCATGTGTACACTGAATGTTGAGGGAGCCACACCTGGGACACATTTGACCCATGGCAGAGACGTGGGAAAAGAGCCAATGTTTTTTGGACCCGGCCCATTTTATGAAAAGATGCCTATCAAAACAAACATAAGTACACAAACAAAGCAACAACACCAAATACCACAGAGTCCGAGATTTAGGCAGAGTTTTCTGAACAAAAGACTCAGCAACGCTTATTCTCAGGAAAGCCAGGGAAGGAAAATGCCACCGCCTGAAGGAAAAGGCTGTTTCACTTCTGCCTCAGATGCATCCCCGCAGGGACTATCATGTTACCTTTCTAATGAAAAGCAGGCACTTTAAAAATGACTTCATACCAAATGAAAAATGATTCTAAGCTGAGTATGGCTTGTTGGGGGTGGGGTGAGCATGGGACTTGCATGAGGATATTTGTGGTTCCTCTCATCTCCTGGGCCCAGGGTTACCTGGGAAGTAGAGATAAGGGAAAGGATACAGCTGATGTGAACAAAATGCCATACCAGGGAGTGTCTTCAGGCTCTGCATTCTTCATATATTTTGTTCTCTTTTCTACTGGATATGAAAAAGCAAAATCATGTCTCACTGGTCTTGATTCAAGGATCCCAGAGTTCTAGATTTTATTCTGTAGCAAATGGGGAGCCACGTAAGGCTTCCCCAATCAAATGCTGTCATCGGCTTGGCAGAAAGAACCCATTATGATGAGGTGTTTGCTTTCTCTCGCGCTGTTTTCCACTCTTGCACGGGAGCTCAGCTGACCAAATCCAGTTCACTGAATGTCCCAACATTTCTCGTATTATTGTATTTTTGCCAATATCATTCTCTCTTGCAATGCCATCCCTTCCCCATTTGCTTGGCTTATGCCTGCTCCAAAACCACTTGGTCCTGAGTCCCTTTCTCCATCTCTTAGCC
Source organism: Plecotus auritus (assembly GCF_963455305.1). Lineage (NCBI taxonomy): Eukaryota > Metazoa > Chordata > Mammalia > Chiroptera > Vespertilionidae > Plecotus > Plecotus auritus. The sequence goes on along the minus strand of NC_137776.1, from coordinate 153,764,250 downwards.
TGGGGCAGGTGTCCTTGTCACTGCCACAAGCTCATTTCTGTAAAGGCATCAGCCATACCCTGTTATAGTTGTGGGGAAAATTGTCTGCATTACTCATGAACTCTCAGCCTTGGGTGAAAGAAATGTGCTCATTCGAATCTCCAGTGCCCAGTAACTAGTACAGCATCTAGTATTCAGTAGGTGCTCAATAAATAGCATTGACTGAGTGAATAAAAGAATATCAGGCTCATGGGCTCATAAAGCTCCACTTATTTGCCAACTTTGGACAAAGACTTTGAAAAACTGACTTACTGACAATCCAGCTGAGATAACTAAATTCTCGGTTCTTCTTTTATGGTCCATAATGTCTGCGGAAGTCACTGGAAACAAAATAGTTACAAAAATGTTGTCCTTTACCTTTATCTCTATAATCCTATGCATTTATAGCTCATTGCAAGCCCCACACATCCAAGAAGTTTAAACCACCTTCCCATGTTCGAGTTACTGCTCTCTAGAGAGCTCCAAGGGAGATTACCTAAAAGGAGTGTCTTAGACTATGAAACTTCACGATGGCCTTTGCTTCTTTTGTTTAATGTAGTTTTGGGTTAAATCCTTTGGGTGCTTACAGTCTAATTGTGAATATTGCCAAATAAATGAAAACGATAGTTATCAAACTACAAAGACCTCTTGGGCTGATTGCTTAGAACACATTTGCAATTTTACAGCTTTATTTCCTGGATTAATACAATGGAATAAGTAATGTGAAACTTTAGGCCCTGTGACAAGATCTGTGGGTAACATAGGACTCTTTGATTATAAATAAAAACGGAACCTTGACAGACTTAAGCAGGGACAAGGGAGTTCATTTACTCACAGAGTTGAAAATCCAGAGGAAATATGGCTTCCCACATGGGCTGATTCAGGGCTCAAGTGAAATCATCAAAGCAATCTTTTCCTGGGCCTCAGATCTGTCTTTCCCTGTATTTGATTCATTCCTAGGTGCCATCTTCTGGCCCCCATAGTTCCAGGGTCAATCCCCCCCAGTGCATAGTAAATGTAAAAGAAGAGAATGTTTCATCCTGGAATCACCTGTTTTAGTCCTGAGATTCATCTTGATTAGATCAACTTGAGTCAGGGACCCTCCCTCACCCATCCCTGTGGCTCTGCAGGTTGGGTGCCCTGCTAGTCCAGGCTGTGACACTTGTTCCATTTTGGAGACTGGGAGTGGGGAGGGGCCCCACCTAAATCACTTGCAGAGGAGGGTGTATGACTGTAATCACCAAAATAAGGAAAGATTGGTATTAGTGGCCAAAATCAATCAATGTCTACTCTATGGAAATAAAGATGGAAATACAGCTGGATTACTCCCAGAGCCTGTCAAAGCACAGATGCCACAGCTCTGTACAAAGTATTCCTTTCTCACTTGGTAATTCAAGTTTGGGAGATGGCCCTGTTATACAGGGCAAAATAAGAATAGGTCCTTGATTGGAGTAAAGGGTGAAGATACTTTCCATATGCATGTGAGATGCATTCTTTTTGAGCATCCTTTATAACCCCTGACTATAGTAATACAAAGAGGATGTGTTCTAATGACTGCTTCTTTGTCAGAGCTTCTTGGTTGGAAGCCAAGCAGGGAAACAGGAGAAGGGCTGAAGCCAGGAGCTCTGCAGCCCTGGGCAGGAGTGGGGAGCACCCAGATCTGGAAGGAGCTGAAATGAAGGGACAGACAAGCCTCTGCAATTACATCTGTGAGAGGGTCATTCATTCGTTCATTCATTCATTCATTCATTCATCCACCAGTCAACATTTCCTGAGCACCCCCTATGTACTGGGGATACATTATAGTACCCAGCATACTCTATGTTCTGACATCTGCCAGTAAAAGTTTGTTGAATAAATGTAACCTAAGGGAAACAGGCTTTCACGTCACAATTAGAGATATAAAGTAGAACATGAAAATCCATCACCAATTTACACACTAAAGTTAATCAGTGAGCTTCTGCCTTGGTGCAAATACTGGTTAACAGATCCTTTTCATTGAATGGTAGGATAAGGGTGGTTAATAAAAAGAATAAGATTACTAATGGTTAAAATTGGAGTTTCCTAGGTACTTCTATGCTGATTTTCTTTGCACCCATTAACCCATTTATTCAATTATAACAAGTCTCTATGTCTTGTTACAATTTATTATCCTTATTTTACAAAAGAGGAAATAAAGGCAATGAGAGGTTAATCAACCTGCCCATGATCACAAGGCTGACAATTGATAAGCCAGGGTCTTCCTAGAGGCCAGTCTGCTTTCAGAGTTTGAACCCAGTGCTGGAGGGGCTGGGTGGACAAGCAGGGACTGGGAACAGAACAAAGTCACAGATTTGTTAACATTGTCTACCAGAAAACTGATTAATCAACAGAACCAGGCAGCTTCTAATAAGGGCCTTCGTGGTCTTTCCTAACTCTCTCTCTCTCTCTCTCTTTGCTATGCAGCAAAGCTGAAAACAGAGGGTGTCACTGTATTTTAAACTCTTAGTGTTGACTTCAAAGTGGATCAATGCCAGATGGACTACAAGGGATGAGGAGGGTGGCAGGAAAGAGACGTGGAAAATGAGTTTTCCTTTAACCCTAGTGTCTTCTTCCTTTTTCCTTCTTGTGGATCTGGTTTCCTTTGCCCTCAAGTGGAGACTGTGGAACTCGCAACACAGATACTTATTTTTTTAAATATGTTGTTATTGATTTTTAGAGAGAGAGTAAGGGAGAGGAATAGAAAGATGCAAACATCAATGAGAGAGGAACATGGTCAACTGGTTGCCTCCTGCACGCTCCACACTGGGGATCAAGCCCACAACCCGAGCTTGATCCCCAGGAATCAAACCAGTGACTTCTTGGTTCCTGGGTCAACGCTCAAACACTTAGCCACACTGGCCAGGCGATACTTATTTTTTAATTTTGCTTTCACTGAAACACTTTGGTGAGTGGGGCCATTCAAGTTCTCGCATGTGTGTCACTTATGTGGGCAGAAGACTAAAGAATCAAGCTGAGACTTTGGAGAACACTTCTTTTCAGAAAGTTTTGACATCTGCCAATATAGAAACAGAAAGCTTTGTAATGGCAGTTTCTCCTTCCTGCTATTTCTGTTGACATCTGCCAGAACATTGTTAAGAGAAAATTCACACCAAACACAGTGTGATAACTGTAGCTCTTTCTCTGTTTATTAAAAACAAATTACGTAAGAGAGTTCTGGTCTGGAAGCAAGCTGTGTTTGTAGTTCTCATAGCTATATTGTTGCTAATACAAGACCCAATGCCCATCAAGACTTGACTCGGTTTAATTGTCTTCAAGACCACGAGCTGCTGCCACCTGCACTTGGTCATCATTGGGAAGTAGACTGAAGAGTGGTCATGAGCTGTTAGAACTGCTTTTCTTGGGACTGTTAGGTTTCAGTGTAAATTCCAAAAGAATCTAAAGCATTTTGCTGCTGGGAAAGAGCTTGGGTGTGGATGGATATGACCCTAAACTTCTCCAGCACTTGGTTGATGACAGAAGTGGACCTAGAATTGGTGCTTCCTCTCAAGATGTGTTTGGCTCTGCCCACGAGGCCCCACCCTTTCAAACAAAAGGGCATTTCTCTGGAAAGAGCCCCTGCCCCATCATTGAGATCCTCAGACAGCTTCATTCAAAGGATCCCCTGCATACTATGTTGAGCACTCAACGGCTGTTGCCATGCCTGGACTCCTTCCCACCCAGAAGCACTTTCTTGGACTTATTTTTAGTCCTTGTAGGCTGCAAAAGACGCACAGAAAGTCTTCAACACACACGTAGCTGAAGCTGAGCAAAAAAACTCATGGGAAAAAGTGGCCATATCTTGTCACCTGAGTCTTCTGCTGCTCTTTCTTTAATTTTAATGGAATCTCGTTAAGAGAAGCATTACTGTTCAGTGTAAAGGGAAGTCTCTATAAGGTGCAGTTGCCTGAGTTTGAATCCAAGCTCAGCTACTTACCAGCTGTGTGACTTTAGGCAAGTTACTGAATCTCTCTGTGCCTCACATTTCTTCACCTATAAATCAGGATTGTAATAGGAACTACCTTAAAGAAATCCCCCATGTGTACAATAAGGTAAACATATGTAAGTACTTAGAGCAGTGCCTGGCATACAGTAAGCATTCAACTTATATTAATTATTATTATGGAAATTGTATAGAATACATATAGAACACAGATGTTTGGACCTCTTTCCTGCATGAATTTGGCTATTTATTTGGGTATAGCATAAGTATCCAGACATTATAAATCAATAAATGCCAGGTATTTGAGACCATGTCTTATAATTGGATTCAGTAATTCATTTATTCATTCATTCACACAACACACACTCTGTGGCAGGCACTATTCTAGGTTTTGAGAGTCTGGAAAAGAGTAGGGTAAATGCTTCCATGCACTCCAAGTGTATAGTCCAAAGGGGCAGATACTCATTAAGTACTTGGATAATTCCTATCAATGGGGAGCACAAAGAGTCATGAGAGTGGCTAGGTCTTCAGACCTGCTTCAGCCTGAGTTTTCCTGAGGGTCTGTGAAGGCTCTGGTAGCCAGCTTGTCTCTGTATCCTTGCGTGGGTGGGGCAGGAGATGTATATAGCATTTATCCACTGACCCGTCAGCAGTGACTAAGTCTGGGGCTGTCTAGCTTTGAAGGACTTTGAGGGGGAGCTTAAACTAAAAGAGCTACAAGTTTCTTTTCAAGGATAAGATTGCCTGAATCCATCATTTATTGTGTATTTACTGAACATTTATTCAGGCAAAACACCTTGTTAGGGAGTAGGATGGGCAGAGTGGGAATAGGGGTAGAAAAATAAGGCGAAGTAAAGGGAACATCTGCTCTCAAGGAATGTACAATTTTTGTTGGGAACACAAAATACATACAGATGACAAGACAATGACAGGCCATCCTTGACTTAAGTAAAATTTATATCTGTCCCTTTCATTAGAAAGGCTCAGCCAGATAGCAGAGGAATATACATCCCTCTGAGGTGTCCAGACCTGCCAGCTCCCCCTGCCTGTCAAGAAGCATGCCCTTTGTGGAGAGCAGAAATTCCCTTCAATTTTTCGGGCTGTGCCTACTCAGGTAGCTTTGACGGTCCCTTCCAATCTCCCAGGTCTTCTCTTTTTCAACTCTCTGGCTCTGGTAGGATGAATCATTGTTTCTCTGTGTGCCCACAAGTAGGTGGCATAGGCCTAGTGCCTCTATCATCATATTTTCCATGTGATCTGAGAGTGGTTTATGGGTCTCTGCTAGTTTCCACTATGGATTGGGTTATGTCTTCTGTTTCAGTTTTCTATTGCTGCATCACAAACCACCCCAGAACATAATGCCTTAAAACCATTGAATTGCCCATGACTCTGGAGTGAGGAATTTAGGTGAGGTGGCTCAGCTGGGGCTGAGTACCTACCACGACCTCTCTCACACATCTGGGGCCTTGGTCCTGGCTGTCAGCTGGGGCATCTAAGTTGTCCTCCATGTAGGTTTTCTCTCTCCAGAGGTCTGTCATCATTCAATAGTCCAGCTGGAGCCTTCTTACATGGCTGCAGGCTCCCAAGAGGGAGAAATGGAAGGTGCAATGTCTCTTTAATCTTAGTCCAGAAGTCATGCAGCAGCACTTCAGCCAAAGCAAGACACAAGGACGCCCAGGCTGACGGGGTGGGAAAATAGACTCCACCCTTTGATGGCAGGACCAGCAAAGTCATGCTGCAGAAGAGAATGAGGGGATTGATGTGGCCATTTTTTGGTAACCGCCTATTTATTCTCAACACTTAGCATGTGTCTGGAGCATCATAGTTGCTCAACAGTAATATAACCTGGCATTTAATAAGTTTCACTTATGTAAACATTTACATGCATCATCTTGTTTAAACCTCACGACTCTTTGAGGTATTATTATCCCCATTTTGCTGAGCAAATTGAGGCTTGGAGGTGTTAGGAAAATTGCCCAAGATTATTAAGCTAGTAAAATGTGGAGCTTGAATTCTGACTCAGCAGCCTGGCTCCAGAGCTGGAGCACAGAACACTCTACTGAAAGGAGGAAAGATCGGGTTTTTAGTGGTTTATTCTTTTGTAGAATCATTTGTCACCATTATAGCCCTGTGGCTGCTTCTATTGTATCTTGTTCAGAAATGAAGAAGGTAGATGACACTTGCTAGGTGGATTCCCTTTGAAATCAGAAGGGACATAGACATGCTGCAGGGCTGGCTCTAGCACTGAACCTACTCCCAGCCCTCTTTTTCTCTCCTGGAGGGAAATACCTCTGGCAGCTGAAGCTCCCCCAACAACTGGTTTCCAAAAGTTTCTCTGTGATGGTAGTTGGTGGTAGCATTTTCACATTTGGGTGAGCTTTTCATAAAGTTTATATTTACTCGCTTTTTAAAATTATGAGACTTTGTCTTTTCCTACGTTTTTCTTGTTTGTTTTGTCAGTCCTCACCGGAGAATATTTTTCCATTGATATTTAGAAAGAGTGGAAGGGAGAAGGAGAGACAAAGAGAGAGAAACATAGATATGAGAGAGACACATCCATTGATTGCCTCCTGCATGCATCCTGACAGGGGCCGGGGATCGAGCCTGCAACCAAGGTACATGCCCTTGACCAGAATCAAACCTGGGGCCCTTCAGTCTACTGGCCAATGCTCTATCCACTGAGCAAAACAGGCTAGGGATTTCCTACTTTTTTTGAAATTTATATTTCATTTTTACGAAATAGATAGTAGATGTTTCCAAGTGAAGACACGTGGCAACAAAAATGCTGGCAGGCCTATGCTCATTACCAAAATATGCCAATGTTAACATTCCCCTGCAATCCTAAGTCTGGGGACCTTTACTCCAGCAGAAGAAATGACAGCCTGACGGTCACACTGACTCACACGACCGGCTTTAGAATGCTGAGATGGTCCCGTTGTCTCTCTTCTGACTATTCCTTCGCCTTGTATTACATCGGCAAGGTGGCTTTGGGATTATTGTGATAATTTGATGGCATCATTTGCAGAAAATACTTTCTTCGAAGACAGTCTGATATATAGTAATGCATGATAAATGCGAGAGAGCATTGTTATGATTATCCCCACGACATTCCCATACAAAATGGTGATTGACATTCTTGTAACTCTCCCCCTAACTGGCCCTGGCAATTAACATTCCCAAACCAGCTCCAAGAGGGCGGAGATGTGGAGATGTGGAAACATTAGTGACTATTTGAGAGCCTGATAGATTCCTGAAACAGAATCAACTATCACAATAAAAGGTCTTTTGTCCCCAAATCCTCAAACCAATGGAGAATTATCTCTTGTTCTCAAGAGTCCTGGCTGAAAGATTTGAGCTGCAGCCAAATGCTACTCTTTAAAAGGAGATAAGCGAACAGACATTTTATCAGAAAGAATTTTAAGATTCTTAAAATTGCATCTAGTGAAGGAGATTCTTGGAAGTTGGCAGTGAGTGAAGACTTCTGATGCCCTCCTTGTGCAGCTCCTCTTGATCCACCACCAGCTGTCCTGAGTGCATAGCTGCCAGGCTTGCAAGTGGGCAGGACAGGAAGGCTGTGACCCTCAGGCTCTGCCAGGGCCCAGAAGAGGCCGAACAGGTGCAGAACTTGCACCTCGGAATGGTGGTAGAATTGCATGGCCCCCAGAGGTCTGTGGCCCCTAGAGTGTGTGCATGTCATCTTAAGGGAACCTCTGGGCTGCCCAGGTTTTGGAACTGTGGGAGAAGATGCCTAGTGAGCTGACTTTCTGCCTCCCTGAGGCTGGCTGAAGGAGAACTCCTTGCTGAGCGTTCCCAGGGGAAGAGATGTTCCCTTCTGGTGCCTTACATAAGACGGCCACTTTGTCAGCAGGAACCTGTGCCTCTAACTACTTATATGGTTGCTACTGCTGAAGGTTCCCTTTAAAGTGATTTGAGCCCACAGGATGAAGAGAAATAGGAGCAGGCAAAGAAAATCTCTACCAAAACCCCAGAGAGGGAGAACAAGGTGAGCTCAGAGAATAGGTGGCTGAAGGAGACACCTACATCACAAATTGCATAACAAAAATAACACAAAACCAGATATTTTGGAGTAAGAAATCTAATTTTTAAAATAATTGATTATTCAGTAGCTGAGTGCAAGAAGGATATTGCTGTTAAAATTAAAGAGTATTGGCCTGGAAGAGCAAATGGAAGATAGGTTTTAAAATAAAGAGCAAAGAACAGAAAGTAATCTTTTTATTATTATTTATTTATATTTCAATTACAGTTGACTTTCAACATTATATTAGTTTCATGTGTACAACATAGTGGTTAGACATTACATGTAACTTACAAAGGAATCCCCCTGATATTTCCAGTACCCATCTGGCATACATTGTTATTAGAATATTTCTTACTATATTCCCTAGGCTGTCCTTTACATACCCGTAACTATTCTGTAATTGCCAATTTGTACTTCTTAACCCCATTCACCTTTTTTACCCAGTACTCCACCCCATTCCCATCTGGCAACCATCAATTTGTTCTCTGCATCTAAGAATCTGTTTCTGTTTTGTTTGTTCACTTATTTATTTTGTTTTTCTAGATTCCACATAGAGTGAGATCATATGGTATTTGTCTTTCTCTGTTTGACTTATTTCACTTAGCATAATACCCTCTAGGTCTATCCATGTTGCCCCAAATAGTAAGATTTCATTCTTTTTTTATGGACTAGGGACAGAAAGTAAACTTAATAAAAGAGATGTGGTTAATAAATTAGTAATGAAAATGTAATTGATCATTAATGTAGAGAAAATAATGCCTTATTAGGCCCGAGTTAATGGGTTTGGGTAAGTGGTAGGTTGCTCAGCAGACTTCCTGAGAACTCTGAAGATATTGTAATCCTGGATATAGCTCAGATTGTCACGGAGCAAGAATGTGCCAATCACTCTGTACTAGAAAAGGCAGGAGACAGGAATGCAAAGGTATTAGTCCTTCATCATGTTTGAGCTTGCTGTTCTTTTTTATTGGCATGGCAAACTTTACCCACTGACAGACAAGAGCAAAATGCTTTGGCTTGCTGCCACAAAGAGTGAAACATTGGCTAGGTATTAAAGAATCTCTTTAAACAGTCAGAATAGTTGAAAAACTAGAATGTATCATCTCAGGTGCTGGTTGAGATATCCCTTTCACTGTTCAAAGGGGGAATTGAATATGGCATTAAGTGTAGTTGTTGGCCTCAGAATGCCAGCTGACAGAGTCATGGGTTCTCTTGCTTGGAAAATAAATTCCTGCAATGTGACTTTGGTAGATTTCTCAACATTTTATTGGACTCCCGCAAAGTTTATCAGCATATCCTTAGCCACTTGATTTGGTGATGAATTCTCAAAAAATTTAATCTTTGAAATGGTTGCTGTAATAGATGGGTCTCTGAGAGGTGCTGAGTGTTATCTATGTGTGGGAAGAAGGGTGCACGTAAATATAGCAGAGGGGAATACTAGCTGTCCACCAAAATTATTGGCAATAGCTCCCAGCATCCCTTGCAGTTAGGCATGAATCAAAGTCTTCCATGCAATGGGAACAGACAAATGTGTGTCATAGGTAAGCCATAAAATTTTTGTATTCATGCCCCTTCAAGCCCTTGCCCTGGAAAATGACTTAAGTCTTAAGGGAAGGCAGAACTTTAAGACAGACGTAACCTGGGTATCTGAATCTCCATGTGGGAGAGTTGGCTATTCACCAGAACCACTTATATTGCCCACTATGTCTGCAAGAATAAACTTTCATTACATCAAGTCACTGAAATATTAGTGCTTATGTGTTACAGCAGCTGGCAATACCCTAACTAAGATAGGGACCACAGAACTGGCCACTGTTTATGCTCCAAGGAATTTTGCTTTGAAATATTTGAAAGTATTTTCCAAAGTATGTATCAATTATGTATTGTCTAAAGCATGCTGTGTCCCTGGCTTTCCCCAGTGTATCTTTGCATTCCCACACTCCTGTTCCCTCCCAAGACTTCACTGAACCAAATAATTAGCTGGAAAGGAACCTTGGGCATACTTCATCTAACCAGTGGTGTTTGGATACCTGCCACATGCTGGGATCTGTGCTAAGCTGTGGGATACAGATGCAGTCTGTTCTCTGTTTGCTTCTCATTGGATTCTAACTTAGGTAACACTGTTGAACAACTTCAACAATAGAGACTCTGTCCCTTCAGTAGTCGTCCATTTGATTTTAAAATTAACTATGATAATTAGAAATACCCTCCCAATATTGAATATTAATCTATCTGTAGATTAATACTAGATCTAGCTCTAACAGCCATCTTAAAGTTGAAGACATTAGGATTTCTCTTCTTCAGGCCAGACATACTGCGATCCTCCTCTTCTTCCTAATTGTCTTGGCTTTGAGCATCTTCCCCATCTCTTACAGGAGTATTTAGGCATGTCCCTGCCTATTGTTTTAGTTTAATCAATCTCTTCAGTGCACTAGTGCCCAGGATGCCAGGTCTGGGGTCATGTTTAACTTTTTAAACTTAAGAGCCATGGGAGCCTTTTTCAATTAGACAATAATGATCATAAATCAATAGGTGACTGGTAACAGTCAAGAAAGTTCTTTTCCAAGTTGTTAGTCTCTCATACTGTGTTAAACTCAATGGACAATCTTGTTAATATACTCAAATAAAGTTTGAGGTGGGCTTGGGCAGAAGTTCTGTGTGTGATCTAGTTACAGTTAAAAATTCAGATTTATCATCTTTGCTTGACTGTACAAAATGCTGATCAGACCTAGCATGTTGCCCATTCACTTCCTTCAACAACAGAAGCAATGCTGAGATTGTGGGATAATTTCCACAACAGCATGGTTTAGACATGAACCAAATCGCACACCTGCAAATGCACTAGCACCCAGTTGTGCACATGTTTACTCGCAGAAGTGCTTACGTTCCTGTGCACAAGACTTCCCTATGGCTTTGGAAGACCTTGCCCTTCCAGAGTGTTGTCTCAAGTCACTTTCCAGGAGCAGTTAATGTCTATGTTTACAGCCACTGCTGCTGTCCACACCCGCTGGGCGTCTGCACAGGATCTGTGATGTTCCATGAAGCTAAGAGGGTTCATTATGAGAAACTTTAGACTAGGGTGGCTGCTGGAGGGAAAGCACATGATAAACATGGAGATGGGGGCACTTGTGGTGGCTGTTGTTTTAACATGTTCCTTGTTAGCACAGCTCCTTTTCATTCACTATTATTTGTTCTTCTCTCTATCCATTGTCAGCAGGGTTGCAGCCAGGGGTCCTTTCTATGAACTGCCTCTGATTAGCATTGGCTCAGATGTGTTTTGTCTGTTGTGATTACAACTACACATGATCAATGATGGAAGACCAATGGCTTACACATGGATGACCAGGAAAAACAATTACGAAACAGAGTTACCAATGTTGGTTCATTTCCTTTGTGTGGGTCTATGATCACACAGGTGTCTCTACCTTTTTCTGAATGTCCTATGATACATACCATAGAAGTGTGATGATTGCTTCTATTTTGCTGGGACTTCCACTTAGCCATTACACTCAGTCCAAAAATCAGTCAGCTCAGCTGTGACTAATCCAAGACTCCACACTGCCTTCCAAAGAAGTCACTTTACATACAAAGAGATATATAGAGTACAAGGTCATTGCCAGTTCAACTGCAAGGGGAAACTAGAATGGACTGTTTTTGTTTTGTTTCTCATAGTAACTCATATTTGTATATGCACATCACAATTTGCAAACCAATTTAACACAGATTATTTCATTTACTTCTCTCAAAAACTCTATGAAGAGTAATTAAGAATTTGTTAATAATGATTTTTTTCTATGGAAGCAGGAAAATTACAGTCATTTAAGTAATTTGATAATTAGTCTTGCTTTTCCAATGCACATACAACATATTTGTATCTGAAAAAGAAAAATACATAGAAAAATATATACAGAGAGAAAGAATGAAGATGAAATGGTAAAAATGTAAGCAATTCATGAATCTGGCTAATGACATTTGGAATTCTTTGTAATATTCTTTTGACTTTTCTGTAAGTTTGAAATCTTAGCAGAATAAAAAGTTACTGTAATGGCATAAACAGATTAAAGGCATGTAAGTAATTCTGGGTAATGTTTAAAAGGGGTAATTCCAATAAATTTGTTTGGAATTTCCCTAGGAATTCCAACAACGCCTAGATTACAGGCTTTGCTTAAAATCATAGATTTAAAATGTAATAGCGAAAACTACAGGCTGAGGGAGAAGCTATTGTACAGTGGAAGCATGCACGGCATGACTGCATATTCAGTTCATAACTTTTACTGAAATATGCAAACTGAGCAAATTCTCTGAATTTCTTTGGATGCAGGTGTGCAATTACAGGTGACTGCTTTTTTCTGAACATAGTATATTCCATACGTTAGAAAAGGTTATACTGGTAATTACCTTGTTAGATAGCCATTGTATTTTTACATACATAAAATGTATCTGCTTTAAATGTATAATTCAACTACTTTTACTAAATTTATGGAGTTGTTCAACCATCACCACAATCAGTTTTAAAATGTTTCCATCACCCCAAAGGGATTCCTTGGGCCCATTTACAGTAAATCCCTGTTCCTACTCCCAGACCCAGGCAAATACACTCTCTGTCTTTATAGATTTGCCTGTTCTGGTCATTTTATGTGTGGGATCATACAATATGTGGTTTTTTCCTCTCTGGCTTCTTTCACTTAGCAGAATATTTTTGAGGTCTGTCACCCCTATCTTTTCTGGGAATTTTCCTTGGCATAAGAAGTTACTCAGAGAATAAGCAAATACCTTATATTTACTCCTAAGAATGAAGAAGGCAAGCCACTAATACACACTAACCCGTTTCTCACAGCTGAGTGGCATTGACACTCAGCTGTGAGAAACGGGTTAGTGTGAATTTCCTGAGAATTTTTTCTTGTCCAGAGGCATGCTCTTATGGAAAAAAAGAAAAAGTTGGTTGACTGTCTTGACTGTCTACAGTATTTGCCAGAATCTGAGCGATTGTTTTTGCTCCAATTTCTTAGTGACACAGCAGAGACCTTAAGAGATACAATGACGGAGACTCAGGTTCTGTATAGAGGATGCAAAACTGTCAGAGAAGCTCATGTTTCTGGGGAATCAGATTTCTTAGACTTAAAAAGAATTAGAAGTTCTTGTTCGAATGTCAAAGTTTGTGGGCATAAGCACATTAGCATTTTCATTATCACAAGCAGTAGAATGTAATAATGTTTCTGCAGAAAAAAAAAAAAAAGCGCAGTATCTGGGATCTGACCCAGGTATCTAAAGGCCTCTAAATACTTTTATTTCAGGACAAGTTTAGCATCCTCCAAAAATGATCTGTTTTGTAATAATACGGTACCAAATGTGAGCTGTAAGAAAATGGTAGGGTTTTCCAGTCAAGATGGAGACATAAGTAACTGTGGTACTCATATGGCCCTACAACCACATCAAAATTACAACTAACCCACAGAACAACCTTTATTACAAACCACCTGAAATCTAGCTGAACAGAAGTCTTACAACTAAGGTTATAAAGAAGAAGCCACAGTGAGACTGGTAGGAGGGGCGGAAACAAGGAATGATCTGGTCCCATACCCATGTGTGGCAGATTGAGACGGATATCTCAGCTGTGGCGGGCCACTTAGTGTAGCGAAGGGTCCCAGCCCCACACTAGGTCCCCACCCCAGGGTTCTAGTGCCAGGAAGAGAAGGCTCCATAATTTCTGGCTGTAAAAACCAGAGGGGATTGTGGCTGAGTGAGAAAGAAGGGAGCTGGAATCCCAGAATTTCCTCCTAAAGGGCCCAAGCTTGGACTTACTTGGACTCACTTGCTCTAACTTCCAGCACTGGGGCAGCAGCTTGACAGGCACCAGGAACGTCTGGGGAGGAACTGAATTATCTGGCATCAGCATGAAGCTGGAGGGGCAGCTTTCTGCTAGACAGAAGTGCTGGCAGAGGCTATTGTTGCTTTTATGAGCCCTCCCCCAAAGGAGCTGGTAGGAAGATACCATATTTGAGTCTCCATAACCCTGTTTGCCCTGCCCTGGAGATTCCCTGAGCCCCCACCCAAGCTTGCGGGCCCACCCAAGCTGTTTTCAGTGGCTTTTCCATACTAACAACCTGTCTTGGCTCATGCTTTAGATTTACCTAAATTCTCTCAAACAAGGTCTGCAAAAAAAAAGATCCTGGGCAGGCTATTCTGTTGCCTGGATAATTTAGGTTTTTAGATATTTAAATAAAGAAAGAGGAGGAAGAAGAAAAAAATTATCAAATCTTATTTTGTTTATTTGTTTTCCTTAGGCATTCTAATTCAGGATAGAAAAGTTTCAAAAAAAACTTTCTACTGGATTTTCTCCCATGATCAAGGAATTGTATAAATTTCAGGATGGAAATATACTAGTTAGCATCTCACAAGATTAGATTTCTGGGCTAAAGTTCCAAAGTTATAATAAATCAATATCTGAAGTTACAAGTCAATGAGAACAGCAAAGGCATGTTCAGCCCAACTTCAAACCCAACTACTGGGACGTGATCATCTCCATTGGTTCCACTCGGGATAAAATCCACATGATGAGAGGCGAGGAGCATACGTGGCACCGATGGTGGTGGTCTGCTCCATCCTAGTGACTGGTGCCCCAAGAGGGTGAAAAGACACCACAATGGATTATTCTGTCATCACTATGGAAACTGGACTCCCTTCCCCAAAGAAACAGTCCAGTAAAGCAACACAAACATGAACAAAGCTGGAGTTAATTGCTGTAGGGGAATGAGTGTTATAAGGGACATTGAGGGTGGGTAAACAATCCCAGTCCCTGAAGCATCTTAAGGAAGGAGAAATAATGTTGTAAAAGGTCTAAAATTGAGATGAAGTTTGAGGTGTTAGAACTTCTGACATTGAATTTAAAATCTCCCATACAAATGGAGTGTCTGGACATGGTTTCGGCCTCCATTCTTTTCTGAGACACACCATCCAACTTGGAACGAGGCCCTAAAGGAGTGTGGAGTAGCTCCTGGTCCCAATTTTGCAGAGGGGCTTAGATGCTTCCTTCTGTCTGAAGTTTTATAATTTTTAATTTGAGTGTCCCTGCCTTACTTCCCCTCATCCCTATTTAAATTTAATTGCTAGCCATTCCTCTATTTGAACATTGTAGAGGATTGTATAGAGGGATGTACCATCATTATCATCACCAGCAGCATTAAAGTCATCATAATCATTGTCATTATCACTACAGGGTGACAAGAAAGAGCATGTGAACAGCAATCACTGCAGAAGTACTTAAGCTTTTGGAAGAGTAAACTTGCAAGCACCCTGAGTCTACTGATGACATCTAAGAACAGATGTTTCCACATGTGCTCCCACGTGCACATTTCCCCCTCACCTGTTCTCTTGGGGAAACACCCAGACAGTCAAATTATCCACACAAACACAGCACTTCAAACAGGACCCAGCTTTTCCATGGGAATGCAGCTGTTACGGCGAGCTCAAACAGCACCAGCCATCCTGGAGAGTCAGAGATGACATAATTTCCTCAAATTTCTCTGGGGTTGATAAAACTGCAACTCATTCTGAACTGGAGGAATGATAGCATTTATTACAAATCAGCATGTGCATGAAGAGAGAGGAATCATGGCATTTTGGTTTGGGAAACAACATAGTTTTCTTCAGCATGACAGAACAGCTCTGGCTTGCAAGGAGTAGAAGCGTTCTGCCTTCTCCATTAAGTACAGAGTGAGGAAATGTTGAATAACATTTTAGGAGCAGTTTGTTTAAGAAATAATCTTATCTTCAACAATCTCCTCTTTTATGTGATGAATATTATGCAGGGGATAATGATAATAATAGTTACCATTTATTGGGTATTTGCTATGATACAGGTCTTTCTTTCATGTATCAACTTCAATGACTTGACAGTGGCTGCCTGAAGTCTGGTGTTGAGATGGAGTCTGAGTCCAGGTCTGGGTTTAGTAAGAGAGAGTGTTGAGACTGATTAATGATGTAAATGGTGTCTTCTTTGGATACAGGGAGGAAGATTGATGATATAGGTGATGTCCCATGCTTTGTTATCTATAATAATCTATAATAATAAAAGCATAATACGCTAATTAAACCAGATAGCCCAATGACCTTCTGGACGTCCTTCAGGATGACCTTCTGGATGAAGCTGGGGCTGCAAGGGCCAAGCCCCTTGCATGAATATCATGCATCGGGCCTCTAGTTATCAATAAAGAGAGAATGTGACAAAGCACATTGGGGAGGTACAGAGTGGAGGGATGTTCAGAGCAGAGATTCAGGAAAAGCATTAATGTGGATGTAGAATTTGACCTTAGCTTTGACAGAGGTACAAACTTTGTTGGCTGGAGTTGAGAGAATGGCATTTTAAGTAGTGGGAATATTTGAACAAGACATTGAGGCAAGAAGATGTATGGTGCCGTTAGTTGGACCTATCTGGTACTTATAAGGGATAGCAGGAACTTACTTGGGCATTAGTTTGGAAGAATGGTGGAGAGGGCTTCGATATTGACTGAAAATGGTTAGAAACTGAGAATTACTTAAGTTATTTTGTTGGATGGCCAGATATGTTTCTTAGGAGGATTATTCTGGAGCGTGGGGGGGGGGGGGGGGGCGCGAGGGGCGGAAAGCACACAGAATGGATCCAAGAGAGAAGAATTGGAGAACACCAATGCTAATGCAATCGCAATGGTCCAGGTGAGACCGACAGTGTCTGACGAGGGGGTTGGAAACAACTGTGAGTGACATCTGGAGGTTGATAACTGACTGGGCACATGGGTGAGGGCCGAGAGGCATGCCTGCCATACATCTCTCTGAAGTTTATTTAACATAAATAAAAAAGCAGGTGGTTTTATGATGATGAGCTTTGGTTTGTTCATCTTGATTTTAAAGTGTGGAAGGAAACTTTCTAGAATGCTCTAGAAGGATGATACTAAATGAAAATCTGTAGGACCATGCTTTAAGTTTTTGTGTGACTATAGTTTCCTAAGGTCATCTAAAAGCTCTTAGGATGAAATTCTGCAACTCTGGCCTGGTGATTTTGTACACCTGCTTTTTCCTTTCCTTTGTCCAGTTTCCACGGGCACTTTATATATTTGTCATATAGTTCAGGCTCATGAAACATTGATAATGGTAGCACTTGAAACCACCCAATAAGGAGTTATTAGCACCTTTATTTTGTGGGAGAGAGGTGTTATTAGTAAAGCTATTTTATTTTGAAAACTATTCTTTTTTTTCTATGACTAATGTTATATGGTAAGAACATTGGCCAATAAACTCCTCACCATTCTTCTTATTTCAAGTGCACGAGTCCCTTTTCCCCTGGGAGAAATCTTTGTGCAGGGTAATTTTTAGGAGTCTATACACCTCCCCCTCACATTTCAGGATGGGAAAGGTACTAGAGCCACGAGCTGAATGTTCAACAGCAATTTTTGTGCTTAGGACATGGGATGGAAAGAAATAGAAATTAAACCTCTCTTCTTTCCACAAGCCACATACCGATTAGCTACAAGTGAGGGGTTTCACACAGGCTGGTTTCTGTGCTATGAACTTACCCACGTTCCAAGCAGCCCGGAGATATTTTCGTCTCAGCGTCGGGTAGCCCAGGCCATCCCGAGCAGCGGCATGCCAGTTGTGGCTGCTTTATTTGATGAGGACCACAGCTCGCTGGCAGATAGGCTCTGTTTTGATTTCCCAAACCTCCTGGAGGTGAAGAAGGTTTGCTGACTGTGGTCAGGCAGGTCCCAATTATAAATGATTCCTTAACCAAGTGTTGAAACACTGAACTTTGAAATTAAAATGCAAAACACACACAAACTGCCAAACCTAGAAAATTTTTTTTTCAGGAAATGTCCTTGAAAGCTTGGTTTCTCACTTACTTCCAGTATCTTCCCGCTAAACCTACCTTGACTTCTTTTACTCTTCTGTAAACAAAATGATCTCTTCTGATCCCTTTGATTGGTACTGCCTCCCCAGAAAAATGGATATGATTTTCCTATTAGTAAAATATATTTCAGTTACTTGCTTTTCTTCCCACGTATCTCAAATTCTATCCTCAGGCTTCTGTGACAATCAACTCTGTGCTTTCAGGAAAAGAGGAAAAGACAACTCTAGAGAAGACAATTTTCCTCCTAATCTAGTAAAATCTGGCTCTGTGTAATATAAGGCTCTGTTATTGGGTGCATTCAGGTTACAACACTTTCTTGGTGAAATAAATCGGTTATCATTATGTGGTAACCCTCTTTATTCATAATACTGCTTTTTGTTTAAAGTGTATGTTGTTTGATAGTAACATACTTATAACAACTTTCTTTTAGTTGGTAGTATTTGCCTGTTATATTTCCCCATTTTTATTTTTCAATCTCATGTCTTTCTTTATTGCTTCCCATTCAGCTGAATTGGAGGGGCTCAGGGCAGGAGACTAAAAGGAGTTAAGATTGCGAAAGAGAGGGGACTGAGACAAGTGGAAGGAAGGACAAAAGAGACTGGACTAACCCCCCCTCCCCCATACAATACTGATTATGCAAACGAATCTATACATTTGGATATATGGATAAAAATATTTCAAGAAGAAAGAGGAAGGAAAACTTTTATTCACCCGAAGTCCCCATAGACAAAGTCAAATAACTGTCATTAAACTGGAGAAAAGTTTTAATATGTGTAATAGAAAAGGATTATTATCAGAACATATGAAGACTGCCTACAACTTAATAACAAAGTAACAAATCCTACATGAATGATGAATTTTAATGATGCTTAAAACATATTAGGCTTTTAAAAAGTAATCTCTGAAACTCTAAGCTACCATGGACTGTAGTCTAACCTTTCACTTTACAAAAGAAGAAACTGAGAACTAGAGGGGTTATCTCATCCAGGTTCACTCAGTGACCCTGGCAGTGACTCTTATGTTCATCAGGTAGTAGCTCCAAATCGATGATAAATGGCCAATGTCGCCTGTCTCAGGACTTAGGCACTCCTCAGCTGCTGCTCATTGGAGGGCCTGATCTACAACTGCCTGCTTATCTCATCATGATTCTGGAGAACAATCAATTCTGAACCCGGCAGTTTAGCTTAGACACCCCTCCCCACCCCCAAGCTAAAATTGCCTATTTATGGAGAACTTCAGGGGTTAGGTTACTTATTGTTTACTTTTCTCAGGCTGTCATGATCTTATACTATTTAAATTCTACTTTCAAATGAAATTTTAAAGCGATTATCCCTATAAATTAAAATAAAATTAAGCTGCCAAAGTACCAGTATAGAGATTCTAAGGTTCCACATCTGTAAAATGTGGAAATTTAGAATAAAAACTATTCTAGTTGAATGCTATTAATAAAGATCTGTAACAAACTTGAGTTAGGAACCCTGTTCCCACAATTCGAAGTATCCACATACAATAAAGATGAAACAAAGATAGAGCATTGATTTTCTTTTTACGTTTTTTTAATTTCCTGGGTTGACATGGGATTATATTATTATTTCAGTTTGTCTAAAATGCACGATACCTTTTTGTAACTGAAATAGGATCTTCTCTTCCCTTCCCCCATTTTCTTTGTTCTCCTCATCCTTACACACACACACAGACACACACACACACACACACACAGCATCATCTCCAAAAAACAAAATAAAAACAGGACCTGAAAACTCAAAACACATTGTCATCTTCCCACTGAAACTGTGCCTTGCAGTGCAGAATAGTCTTACATTTTCCCCACCTTCCCTCCCCACCCTTTCTCAGCACTGTCCGGGGAGCTTACTGAAGGCTGGAGACCCAGGCCCGGAGGCCCATTTATAACAGTCTGAATCCTTGAGAGTCTCAGCTGGGGCCACATCTGGAACCCATTTCCTGCCAGGGTGGACGGTGGATGCCGAGCAGCGGCCAGCGCTCGGCGTGGTCTCTCCTGTGTGGCCGTCAGCTGCCCCTCATGGCCAGCGCTGGAGAGCGTGGCTGCTGGGGAAAGTGTTTATGTGTTTATGTGACCACAGGTATGTGCCCTGGGTGACAGCTCTCCTATCCCATATTGTATCTCCTGGCAGGCAAGTGGAAGGTGAAATGGAGCCAGGGGAGTACCCCTGAGGCTGCCATGTCACTGTCAGGAGCGTGAGTGCCCTGAGTATGGGACATGGGCTTTCCATGATCGTTGCTTTTTTCTTTTTCTTCCTGAATCTGTGCTAGATGAGGCTTTTTGGGAGTAACACTTCCCCCGATATTAATTTTACTTATGGTCTAGTCTAATATTGTTGGTGGGAGAAATGGCCTCTCTCACAGGTGACAAGATACCAATTCCCTGCATGGCAAGTGGAGTGGTCAGGTCAAGATGGTCTCCTCTATGCCTGCCTGAGGACTCTGAGCCTTGAGGTAGTCTGATCTTTGGGAGAAATCTTCCCACAGGTCTGAAGACGTCTTGCTTGGTGAAGCCCAATCATGGCAGGAATGTCCTTCCCCCTTCCTGAATGTTCCAGGAAGAAAAGGGCTGTGCAAACCAGTTGGCTGGTGGGTTAGATGGTTAGAGGGTGTCCAGTGCTATGCTAGGCATTGTGAGGAGTGACCAAGTGATACATGTCCTGGGGTTTGTGTTTTGTTGTTGCTTGCTGGGTTTTGCTTTTTATGTTGAGAAGCTTCAAGCTCAGCAGGGAGATAAGACTGAAGAATGACAAGACGTTTTCATGACCTTCTCCATTTTCAAGGTTCTAGCAATCCTGGTCGTATGGTCACCTCTAACTCCGGATCCCTTAGTCATACATTTGCCATTTGATGTCTGTGGACATCTCCCTCTTGCCCCATCGGTGCCTTGGGGTGAAATGTTCCACATTGAATCCAGCACCCTCCTCCTTGCATTTACACTTTTCATTTAGCCCAAGTTAAATACCTCAGAGGCATTTTTGACAGTTCCATCCATTTAAATCTAAAATATGAATCACAGTTCCATCCCTTTGATTTATTTTTGCTTTCAAAATATCTCCTGCATACATTCCCTCTCCTCCATCTCCAAGGCTTTGCGTTAGGTCATCAGTATGTTTTCTTTGGACCACTAGAGAAGCCTGGCAGTGCTCAGCACTCTCAGGGTAAATGCTCCCATTTCACAAGAAATATTTTGTAACACCCCCTTTACTACCCTGAAATAAAATTAATAAATAATATAATCTACTTGAACATGCATTTAAAAAATACTCATAGAGCCCAAACTTTGTTGTAAAGGAAAAATAGAATTAAAGAAGTTTATAATCATATAATACATGCTTCAGTAGCTGAAGGCTTGACAGACACACACTGGAAACCGGAACTAAGTGGATACCTGCAAAAAGAATCACCATGAATGTGACAGCTTCCAGTGCAGCCCACCATAGGCATGTTCTGGGGGTGACTCAAATATTGAGAGTGATATTGCCATTGGTGACTTAGTTTTTCAATAAGGGGAAAAGTCATGGTAATGTTCTGAACCAAACAAAGTATGATTTCCCCGATCTCCCCCATAGGTACACAGGTTGCATTTCTGGAAAATTCAGTGTATATTAAAATCATGTCAAATATAATTTTGTTTTTATAAAGTAAATGGTGCAGGACACAGACAATTCTTCTCTGTGGGAGATGATCCCCAGCATCACAGGATGTCTGGTACCCCCAATCTCCATCCACTGACTGCCAGAAGTGCCCACAGTCATTGCAACAGCCAACAGAACCCTTCACAAATTTCCAACACATGCCTTGGCAGCTGATACCATTTTCACTGGGAATCACTACAAAACCTCAGTTTATTTATGTTAATTCCCACTTACACAGGCAATACACTTCTCCTTGTAAAAAATGAAGATATTACCACTGAAATTAAATCCCCTTTGACTTCTACTCCCATTCTGGTCTATCTTTCTCTCAACCCCAGAGGTAACCATGGTCAATTGCTTAATATGAATCATTTCAGTGCCTTTATGATATGTTAATCTGCAATTTATACATGATACATGTTATGAGTTGGGATTGTGTCACCTCAGAATTCACATGTTTAAGGCCCCAGTACCTCAGAATATAATCTTATTTGGGGATAGGGTAGTTTGAGATGAAAATAATTAGGTTAAAATGAGGTTATGCTGGAGTAGGGTGGGCCTCTAAGCCAATATGACTGTGTTGTTATATAAAGAAGAAATTTGGAGAAAGATATACACACAGGGTGACCATCATGTGAAGATGAAGGCAGAGATAGGGGTGATGCTTTGCAAGGCAAAGAACGTCAAAGATGGCCAGTGAACCATCAGGAGCTGGGGGAGGGGCCTGGGACAGATTCTCCCTCCCAGCCTCAGAAGGAACCAGCCCTGCGGACACCCTAATCACAGACTTCCAGCCTCCAGAACTGCGAGAGAATACATTTCTGTTGTTTAAGTCACTCAGTGTGTGATACTTCCTTATGGCAGCCCAAGCATGTTAATATTCTTCTGTGTGTAGGCATTTTAGGTAACAGACAGACAAGAAAGTGTCAGAATTAAGATGGGCTGAGGAGGAGTGAGACCTGCAGGCTGCTGCTGGGTGGGTGAGCCCAAAGGACAAGTGCACTGCAGAGTATAGACTCGCGCATTCACGCTGTCTTTCCAGGAGCGCCCCCCACCCCACCCCGCAGTGAAAGGACTCATTTATTCCACTGGCTCTGTAATCAGGTTGGTTCTATAGAAAAAAGCTGTGATTAGCCTTAAGACTTTATTTCAAGTAGGAGGTTGGTTTGAAAAATGAAAAATAATAGCCAGTTTGGCTCAGTGGACAGAGCATTGGCCTGCGGACCGAAGGGTCCTGGGTTTGATTCTGGTCAAGGGCACGTACCTCAATTGCAGGCTCCTCCAGGGCCGGACCCTGGTCGGGGCTCGTGCAGGAGGCAGCTAATCGATGTGTTTCTTTCACATTGAAGTTTCTCTCTGTCTTTCCCTCTCTCTTCTACTCTCTCTAAAAATCAGTGGAAAAATATCCTTGGGTGAGATTAAAAAGAAACAAAAGGAAAAAGAATGAATAAATAATAATAAAAATAACATAAAACTTATCCTGGAGCATGACAGACTTAACTGGCTGCAGTTTATAGCCTGTGTGACTGGGAGAAACGTGCTCTCCATCTCATTCTAGGTCCTTCTGGACACCTTGCATATGCACCCATGATGAAATGGGTTCCAAAATACAGCTTGAAATGTAGTACATGATATACTACCAATGTAAATGAAACGAATAGCTCAAAGTCATGGGCACTGAAAGAAAAAGCAGGCCTTTTAATACCCAGTTTCATAAAGCAACTCATTTGAAAGTACTTTGCAAACTGGAAAGGCAATTAAAGGGTCCTTTTATTCCACTGTGCCACATGTCCCAGTCTTTAAGGTTTAATGAGAGTTGCTCATTGCATCAAGGATTTAGCCAAAGAAGTTTGGCTTGAGCAAAAAATTAAGAAAAGCACTGCTAAAGTGATTATATTCCACTCAGTACCTTCAAGACTTCCAGTGATGACAGATTATTGGGAAAGTCGGGCTTGTGGAGTCTGAGTCTTTTAAGTATTTCACCTTGAAATGTCTACACTACAGGAATCTGTCTGTGTGCTTTTAAAAATTTATATTCTAAATAGAAATTTCTGAAAAAACATGTCAATTTTCTATAAATTAAAAGTTTCACCTAGTAGATGCCAATATTATATTGCTCTTCATTCAAAACAAAATATACTAGTGCATAAACAATACAGAGATATTTTATCATAGAGTTGTACAAATTATCTTATATGCCTGATATAAGTAGAGATGTAAACTTATTTATAGTTTTATCAATGTACACAACATGGACAATTTGTAAATCAAAATATGAACACTCTTTTCTGTGTAAGGTTTTTTTTTTTTTTTTAATGCTTTCTTGGTGTCTTTTAACAACACAGATAATATGACCAAAATACTTACTGCTTCTCTTATGCCTCTTTGTCACACCTACCTGTCATTTATGGCATTGTTTGGAATAAGTAAAGCAATTTTGCCCATTCAGCAAGCTAAGTACATTCAGTCTACAGCAGCATTAACTGTTTTGTCCAGCTTACCTGTGTGGAAGGAATGATCAGTTGTCACTGTGTGAAACCAGTGAGGGGTTAAAAGGAGCCAGCCCACGAATGAGCCCCACCCCACTGTAACAGTTTCCTCTGTACCCTGTCTTCACTGAAAGCACTTGGATGCTGCCCTTCATGATCACAATGAGCTCTGACCGAAGCCCTGGGGCTTTTTTGAGCAATGTGCTTAAGGACTCAACATGAGCTCACCACCTTGTCTCCTGGGCCCAGACATCCTCAGACATCTTTAGCTCCACCTCGCTTTCTCTGGTCCCTCTGCCCGCCAGGCTCTTCCACCTTCTCTGTTTCACCTTTTGTTAACCTTTGTGCCTCGAGCAACTTTGCCATCTCTGCCTCAGGGAAACCATCTGGGCCTTTTGCTCACTAGAGGGGCTCCCGTGTCCCTATACCTTCTCATGGCACTAGTATCTCTTGTTTGCACTTCACAGATGTAACGTCACCTTGATTTGATGAGCATGTGGCTAAAGTCTGTCTCTACTCATGATGTGCAAGCTCCATAAACACAGGGGCTTTGTTTTATTTTGTTTGCCTGATATCCAATGGAATGCTGGCCCATAGTAGGCAATTATTAAATACACTTAATAAATATTGGGGAATACATGGATGAAGGGCAGTGCTATGAAGTAAGCATTTTTAGTTTGAAAGCACTGTGTTAAGGGATTTATTCCTATGGAAAAAAAAAAAAGAATGAAATTTTGCCAAATACCCACTTTTTCCAGCCACTCTTGACTCCTCATCACAGCTGGATGGTTAGTAGGTCTTTCAGCCACATGCCTGCCACACTGTCTCCCAATAACCCCTCAGAATAGCTCAGGCTTTTCCTGCTGTCAAGAACATCCTCTCATTTCTCCTTTGCCCATCCAGTTGCTACCCACTCCTTTCTTGGACTTGAACTAGCTCACCAGCCCAGCTGCCAGTGCCATGAAGGTTTGAGGCTTTTAGGGAGAGAAGACAGAATGGAGCTGGCATTATTGAGTACCAAGGAATGGTACATTTGTCATCTCAATAAATCCTCATACCCATCCTGCAAGAGGTGTTATCCCCTCATTTGATTTGGAGAAAGCTTCGGTTCAGCAAGGCTAAGTAACTTGGTCAAGGTCACATTCTACGAACAGCTAGTTTCAGATTCAAGTCCACATCTGGGCAGTACTTCCTGCTGCCTCCCTTGCCTATGGGAGGCCTGCAGCTATTCTCTAATGGTGATGTAAGTAAACAAGCATTTATTTACTCATGCAGCTTAAGAGACCTTCCCTCCCTTCCCAACCTCCAATAGTTAATCTGAGGCCATTAGCTTCTTTGAAAACATGTGACAGTAATACATGCCTGAACGTGATATTCAGGCAGTTTTCATTTTTAAAAATAAGGTTAAAGGATTTGTGATTATTTTTCTAGAACGATATAATGGAAGAACAGTTAATTTTGTCCCTATTTAAACCTACTAATGAGTTGTTAGGGTTTACTTTAAATGAGCTGGCAGTCACAGTTCAGAGAAGTAATTCCACATAATTTTATTACCAATGTCATTTTCTTAGCCTTTAATAGGCTACGCCTGATTTTTAAAGCATGTCTACTTTAGGGCCTCCATTGGCACCAGCTAGTCCGTCCTTCACAGTGGAATGAAACTGGCCCCATGGAAGCAGGTGGGTTGCAGCTGTGTCTCCCGCTGAGCTCTGGGAGGTGGGAGAGCCAGCCCTCCAGGCTGCCCGTTGGAAACAGTCATTTCAGGCCTTCTTCTGGAGAAACTAAACTCACACCAGGCTGCACCCGCACCAGACAAGAAGTTACCAAATCCTGCCAGAGTGTCAGACTTATTCTGAGATCTTTACCCACCGTGGTGGGTGAAGGTTGTTTTTTCCTTTTAAGCTGCCTGAGGTGATGATGACTCATTGCAAGGTTAATACATTTCACCTTTCACCAAAGCTACAGCCAAAATATTTTTCCACCTTTATGACTCACCCTTTTCCCAAGCCTGTTAAATTAATAGGAGTTTAAAGAAAATATACAGGGAGGCTGAGGCAGTGCCCACCGTCTGCCTGATGAGCACGAATATGTCCCAGCAGTAACCTGGGGCTTCCCATGTCTTCCAGGCTCAGGTTTAACTTGGACTTTGAGACTTTTAAGGGTTCCAATGGAAAATGCACTCTCACTTTTAGAAAGCTGTCTTTTCAGTTTTAAAATTATAGAATTTCTCTAGTTACTGTAAAACAAGGGTCTACTTAATTAAGAAAAAAAGAGAGGATCCATTATGGATCAACTGGGGATCATTTTTGTGGTGGATCAATAAATCCAAATCTTTAGAGGCCCCTTTAATGTCGACTCTAATCTAGCTTGGCTCTGTCTCCCTAAACTTGTCTCCTATGTTTATTCTTTTTCTTACTCAGTTTGTGATTGATGTCTTTCATTAGTTTTAGAAAATTTTCAACCTTAATTTCTTTGAGAAAAAGTTTTCCTCTCTTTTTTTCTTTTTTTCTCCATTCTCTCTGTGGGCCTCCTATTAGTCCTCCCAACTCTCCCACTCTTTCATATTTTCCATCTCTTTTTGTTCTGCATTTTATTTAATTTCTTTGAATCTATATTACAATTTTGACAATGTTGAACCTGCTGTTTAAATTTCTCACTTAATCCTTAAAACAACTTTATTGAGATATAATTTACACATAAAATTTACATACATGCATATAATTTACATGTATGCATTTTAAATGTACAGTTCAATGACTTTCAGTAAATTTATCCAGTTGTGCAACCATAACCATAATCCAGTTTTGGGACATTTATTTCTCCCCATAAAATGGCTCATGACCACTTATAGTTAATCCCTATTCCTGCCCTCAGTCTTAGAAAATCACTAATCTATTTCTGTCTCTATAGATTGCCTCTTACGGACATCTCATATAAATAGAATCATACAGTATGTGGTCTTTTGTGTTTGGTTTCTTTTAGTTAGTATAATGTTTTTGAGGTTCACTTATGTTGCAGCATATTTCAATAGTTTGTTCTTGTTGGGCTGGCCTGGTTCAGTGGTTGAGCATCTAATAAACCAGTAGGTCACGATTCAATTCTTGGTCAGGGCACATGCCTGGGCTCGATCCCCAGTGTGGGGCATGCAGGAGGCAGCCGATCAATGATTCTCTCTCATCATTGATGTTTCTATCTCTCTCCCCCTCTTCCTTCCTCTCTGAAATCAATAAAAATATTAGAAAAATAGTTTGTTCTTTTTTTATTGCTGAATAATAAGTAATATTCCATTGCATGGATGTACCACTGTTGTGTATCCACTTAACTGTTATCCTCTGAGTTCAGAACTGTGGGCTGTGGGCTGGCTAGAATGAGCACAGGCTCTGGGAAGAGGTGGTCTCCATCCCAGGCACCTTGTTAACACTCTATGCATCATCTCCCAGTGGAGGTGTAAGGTGTAAGGAGCAGCTTCAAAGACCCAGGAGCCCCAAACATGTGAAGCCTAAACATAGAGGCCCTCAGAGAGAAACATTTTCATTGTGAAAAGCATTGGCAGGCGACAGTAGTCAGACTTTGCTGGCTCCATCCATCTGGGCTGTCTCATTAGGATGCATTTCCAAAAGGCATAAAGAACAAAGCTTAACTATAAAAGAAATAGGATTGTAGCTACCAGGAGGCATTGATAAACAGGGAGACTTACTAGTTTTCAAAGCTTACAGTCACTATCCCCAAATTTTCAGGTTTCTTAACATTCTACTGGGCAATTAAGAATGCAAATGGAGGAAAACTGCCTCCAGCCAGAATCCTCCACATCTTTCCCATTTCCCCCATATCACACAGCTAAGAACCTGGAGGTATCTATAAATATTCAAGTTCCTGTAAAATACACACTCTCATCAAAACTAAACAGCATTGTTAGAAACAAAGAGTAAACAATATTCAGATTTCTTTAGAGCCCAGGAGCACTGGGACAGCTCTGACTTTTTTTGGTTGGACTGATGGGAGCAGGAATGTAGTTTTTCACCAAGAAGCATTACATGTAAGATCTCCATTCTTCCATCTCCCATTTTTGCCAGAGAAACAAACCCTCCCTCCCTATTTCCTTTGCATCCTTCTAGCTGCACATCTTCCATGCTACAAACCAATATTAGCTCTAACCTCACAAACCAGTAGTTTCCAATGAAGCTTCTTCCCAGATTGGTGTACCTCTGGATATAAAGGGGAACTGAGTATGGAAGAGAACATTACTTGGAATTCATAACATTTCCTTCCTTACTTTGCTAACATTTTTTTGTTAGAAAGCAATGCCTGACTGCCCAGGGGGTGTTTAGAGGAATTGCTGGTTACATACAAAAACTACAAAATCTGAATTAATTTTAATTCCATAATAGGTCCCTGTGGTTGCTATTTATGTTAAAGGAAGGATTAGAAGAAGGAAAACGTTTCATTCTACTCACCAAACATCATAGTTAATACTATTCTGACAAGAAATCTTTGTTTACCTAGTGTATTAGGTGTGATAAATTTGTCAAACTAGTTCTTCCTACTGGAGGTCCTGATTTAAAGCTCCTTTAAATCAACTTTAGTTGGCTCAATATCCTCACCCACAATGATTTTAATTCTGCAGAAATAATTGCTTGGCTTTGCACTCAAGCTTTACCTTTATCTGGGGCTTTAAAACTGTTGTCAAAGCCATTGGTACTGATATACCAACTAGGTGAGAAAGCTCACAGAGGAATGAGTGTGGTGATTGAATGGATGCTGTTTAAGATTTAGGAATTTTTACATCAGTCATCTGAAGCTCTTCTTGAGCAACTGGGCTGGTTTTTTGTTTCCTTCTTAAACTCTGCAACTCCTCAAAGTCAAAGGTTGGGGGCAGAGGGAGGGATAGGAACACATTACCTGAACTCAGGATGGGAAGGGATGTGGTTAATCCTTAATCTCTTCTTAGTCCTAATAGTCACTTCTAACTCTTTTTAAAAAAATATATTTTTATTGATTTCAGAAAGAAAGGGAGAGGCAGAGAGAGAGAGATAGAAACATCAATGATGGGAGAGATGCATCGATTGGTTGCCTCCTGCATGCACCTGGATTAGGCCTGCAACCAGGGTATGTGGTGCACTTGACTGGCATCAAACCCGGGACCTTTCAGTCCTCAGGCCAATTCTCTCTCCACTGAGCCAAACTGGCCAGGGCTCACTTCTTATTCCTAATCACTTCCTAAGCTTGACATCTAAGCATTATTTTGTGGGCAATTTGTCTTCTTACTTTTCTTAAAGTAAAAATGATTTTATTTTAGTTATGGTTGTTAATATATTCAAACTGTTAAAAATTCTATCTATTATGGGGGTGGGGTGGGGATGAAGGAGGCCTAATATATGGTGATGAAAGATGATTTGACTCTGGGTGGTGGGCCCACAATGCAATATACAGATCTTGTATCATAGAAATGTACACTTGACACCTATATGATCCTATTAACCAATGTCACCCAATAATTTTTTTAAGAAAAGTAAAAATATCTCAGTTTGGGTCACTTTGAGATAAATAGTGTTAACATTTTAGGGTTTATCCTCTTAGATTTTTTTTCTTATGCAATTCATACATTAATATGTAATATGCTCATAGATTTTAGTTAAAACTGAATCATAATATATGTTGAATATATGTAGTCTTTTTTCACTCTGTGCTAGCTCA
Organism: Plecotus auritus; assembly: GCF_963455305.1. Classification (NCBI taxonomy): domain Eukaryota; kingdom Metazoa; phylum Chordata; class Mammalia; order Chiroptera; family Vespertilionidae; genus Plecotus; species Plecotus auritus. The sequence continues at coordinate 153,734,513 of NC_137776.1, read as the reverse complement.
TGCATATTTTTTAATATCTGAATACAAATCCTCATCTTATTTTGAAATAGAATTATCTAGATATTATGAACTTTAACCAGTTTCCTCTCAGCAGATCTGTTCTATTTTTCTATTACAATCATGACATATACTTTGTGCATATTATTTTTTTTATCCAGAGACAGTTTATACTTAGTGGAACTTGAATCAATTATTTGTTGCCTTTAATGTTTTTCCTCCTATAAATAAATGTAAGCATTCCCAGTCAATCACTCCTGATCTGTCCATTCTACAAAACTTGGCCTGATATTTTAGGGGTCAGCAGGATGGGATGTAGATCTGGGTGCCATTGCCACTACTGTGCCTTACAGCTCATTGAATTCCCCTCTCTCTTCCTCACTGTGATATACATGCTCACCAATGGGCACACACATACACACACACTAAGTATAGGCACACACATTGGTGATTGCAAACATTTTAGAAAAATGGAGTTCTCCTCTTCCATAACACTGATCAAATATGTCCCTAAACATGCTGATTTTAACATTTTATCAATACTTCCCCATTTTGGTCTTATCTTTGGAAAGTATAGTCAAATACCAATTTCAAATGTGAGAAACAATTTGAGTGTTCTGAAAAACAACAAATGAAAATATCAGCAGTATAAATAAAATGTATCTTAGCTAAACTTTTCAGAAAATAATCTCATCTTCCAAAAAAAAACTTTCAAATTTTTCATTTTAGGGATGCACATATTTAGTGCTATTGTTAGTGGGAAATATGGTGCCATAAAATACTACGACATTTGTGCAGATTCTCATAGGCCCTGAGTCCCCAGCATTTCTCTCATTAATAGAGCAATGCAGTGGTGACTTCCATTTGCTAAGCAATGTGTTCACATGCATTTGCCTTTTGTTATTTATAATAATTCAGTGAGGGATGCTGGGAAGTCTTCTAATCCTTATTTCATAGGTGAGGACCCTGATCCCAGAGAGGTCAATGACTTATCCAAAGACACCTCCTACCTGAGACTGCTTCCCATTCTTTCCTTATAATGGCTCTGCTTCCTCCTCTTGTCTCATAAATGTACCCCCTTCCTTCATGGTTCTGGCCTCTACAGCTTAATTTTCAACCACTTGTTGGATATGTCTACCCAAAGGCTCAGAAAGTCAAGCACAGTCTCTTTGTTTCTGCAGATGGAGCCTAGAAAATATCTTCAACTGCTCTCCCTATCTTGGCTCTTATATCCTGTCAGTCATCATATTATATTAATATCTAGAGGGTGATGGTCAACCTGCAGTGCCTCTGTAATAATTTCCTGGTCCATCATGAGACTATCTTTCTGAGCCCCATCTCGGTCTTCAGATTTCTCTGTTCCACTTTATCATACACAGTGCTGCTGTCAGATCAATATTCTAAAAGGAATATCCAATTATGACTTTTTCTGCTTAAGCTTTTCAAAGTCTTTACATCTCCTCTGAATTCTAGTCAAGTCGGTTTACTCACCGTTCCCTGTCTCCATCTATAGATGCTATTGATAGGCTGGTGTGCTCCATCCCAATGCCACTCTGCCTTTATTTCCATTGGGGGGACTCCTAGTCATCTTTAATGCCTGGGCTACTAGGTGTACTGGTTAATAATGAGGATTTTTTTCAATAGATGGAGTTACACATATGATGATATATATGTGGTTTGATATGTATGCTATTTTGTTGTATTGACAACAAGCTTCAAAACTTCATATGTCAAATTTTCTGGAGGTGTTAACATCATAGATATTTTTACACTTAGAAATGTCAAATTTCGTGCCAAAAAGAGAGTATTTGCAGGAAGTTTTAATTCATTACTTTATTTTGAAGAAAGGTGCTGCTGAAAGTTATCGTATACTTCTGGAAGCTTATGGTGAACATGCTTCAACTCAAGATACTTATGAACACTGGTTTAAACGGTTTGAAAGTGATGGTTTCGATGTGAAAGACAAAGAACATTCAGGTCAACCAAAAAAGTTTGAAGACCAACAATTACAAGCATTATTGGATGAAGATGCGTGTCAAACTCAAAAACAACTTGCAGAAAGATTAAACGTTGCTCAGCAAACAATTTCCAATCGTTTACAAGCAATGGGAAAGATTTTAAAGGAAGGAAAATGGGTGCCACATCAACTGAACAAAAGACAAATGGAAAACTGAAAAGTCATCAGTAAAATGTTGCTTCAACGGCACGAAAGAAAGTCTTTTTTTGCATTGCATTGTGACTGGCAATGAAAAGTGGATTTATTTTGAGAATCCCAAATGCACAAAATCATGGGTTGATCCAGGTCAACCATTAACATTGACTGCAAGGCCAAATCGCTTTGGAAAGAAGACAATGCTCTCCATTTAGTGGGATCAGGAAGGAGTCGTATATTGTGAGCTTCTAAAACCAGGTGAAACCATTAATACTGATCACTACCGACAACAAATAATCAATTTGAGCCATACTTTGATCATGAAATGACCAGAATGGGCCAGAAGACGCGGCAAAGTAATTTTGCTTCATGATAGTGCACCATCACACACTTCAAAACCAGTTAAAGATACTTTAAAAGATCTCTTTTTTTAATTTTTTTTATTTTTAATAAATCTTTATTGTTCAGATTATTACAGGTGTTCCTCTTTTTTTCCCCCATAGCTCCCCTCCACCTGATTCCCCACCCCACCCCATGACCTTACCCCCCGCCACTGTCTTCATCCATAGGTGTAAGATTTTTGTCCAATCTCTTCCCGCACCCCTCACACCCCCTTCCCCCGAGAATTGTCAGTCCACTCCCTTTCTATGTCCCTGATTCTATTATATTCACCAGTCCATTCTGTTCTTCAGAATTTTTATTCACTTGATTTTTAGATTCACTTGTTGGTAGGTATGTATTTGATGTCATTTTGTTGTTCATAATTTTTATCTTTACCTTTTTCTTCTTCTTCCTCTTCTTAAAGAATACCCTTCAGCGTTTCATGTAATCCTGGTTTGGTGGTGATGAACTCCTTTAGCTTTTTCTTGTCTGTGAAGCTCTTTATCTGACCTTCAACTCTGAATGATAGCTTTGCTGGGTAGAGTAATCTTGGTTGTAGGTTCTTGCTGTTCATCACTTTGAATATTTCTTGCCACTCCCTTCTGGCCTGCATAGTTTCTGTTGAGAAATCAGCTGACAGTCGTATGGGTGCTCCCTTGTAGGTAACTAACCTTTTTTCTCTTGCTGCTTTCAAGATTCTCTTTTTGTCTTTTGCTCTTGGCATTTTAATTATGATGTGTCTTGGTGTGGTCCTCTTTGGATTCCTCTTGTTTGGGGTTCTGTGTGCTTCCTGGACTTGTAAGTCTATTTCTTTCACCAGGTAGGGAAAGTTTTCTGTCATTATTTCTTCTAATAGGTTTTCAATATTTTGCTCTCTCTCTTCTTTTGGCACCCCAAAAATTCGGATGTTGGTACGCTTAAAGTTGTCCCAGAGGCTCCTTACACTATCTTCATATTTTTGGATTCTTTTTTCTTTTTGTTTTTCTGGTTGGGTGTTTTTTGTTTCCTCATATTTCAGATCTTTGGTTTGATTCTTGGGGTACGTTGATCTACAGTTGAGTTTCTGTATATTCTTTATTTCAGACAGTGTATGCTTAATTTCTGTATGGTCCTTTTCCATTTTTTGGCATTCTCATTAAGATCCTTAAAGGTCTCACTAAGTTCCTCAGCGGTTTTTAGAAGATTCTTGAGTAACCTTATAAATGTGATTCTGAACTCTATGTCGTCCAGTAGTTTGCTTTCCTCCATTTCTTTCATTCGTGATATGTTTCTTTGTCTCCGCATTTTGCTGCTTCCTTGTGTTGATGGAGTGGCTTTGTGTGGTAGGTGACCTATAGGGGCCAGTAGCTCAGCCTCCCCAATCACCTGAGGTGGACACCTTTGGTACACCCCTTTGTGGGCTGAGTGCAAAGTCTTGGTGTAGTTAAGCCTTGATTGCTGTTGGTACACTGGAAGGAATTGACCTCCAGGCCAATTGGCTGTGAGGACCTGCTGTGTCTATAAGGGAAGAACTGCTGCGCTGGAGACATGCTTATGGTGCAGGACTTGTTTCAGTGGGGCTTTGGTGCTCACTGAGCCTCTTGAATGTGTCACTTATGGATGTGAGGAGTTGAAATCTGGTGTCTCACACTGACCACTAGGTACACTGGCTTCTGGATCTCCAATGGGGTGCAGGTCAGCTACTGTCTGAGGCCACCCAGCAGGAGCTCAGCGAGAACTACAGTTTTCTCCTCTTTGCTTGGGGTTTGGAGGTTTTGGAGCTGTCTGACCCGGGCTGTAAGTTTGCTAGGTTAAGCTGCGATAGGGCAGGTCATTCATATGCTAAAGCCGCTGCTTGGAGCTTGGGTGGGTTTGTAGATTGTGCGGGGTGGGGTCTCAGGGCGTGACTAGGCTAGGGCGTGGCAAACAGCGATGGCTGCCAGGTATCCGGCTCTGCGTCTCCGGTTGCGTCCCGGCGTCCCGTGCCCCAGCACAGTAAACAATTATTCCTGCACCAACCCCTGCAAGCAAGCCTCCCTCACTTTCCGACCCCACGGCAGACAGTCCAGCTTCTCCCTGTAGGAGTTTGGGTCCTCCGCGTCTCCCCAGAAACTGGAGTTCGGAGTAATCGGGAGCTTGTCTCCCTTCGGGTTGAGAAAAGCAGCGCTCCCAGTCACCCGTTACCAGCCCGATTCGCGCACCTCGTACCTCAGCTTTTCAGCGCTTGTACACCCCTCAATGCTCTTTCCTTGTAGTTGTAGAACTTCCACTCAGCCCGCTTTCCCGTGGTTCTGGGTGATAGACGTTTTGTCTTTTAGTTGTATTTTGAAATTGTTGTGCGAGGCAGCAGTTTAGGTGTTTACCTACGCCGCCATCTTGGATCCTCTCTAAAAGATCTTGCCTGGGAAGTATTAACCCACCTGTATTCACCAGACCTTGCTCCTTCAGATTACCACTTGTTCAGACTGATGGCACACGCACTTTTTGAGCAGCACTTCAAAATGTATGAAGAAGTGGAAAATTGGGTTTCTGAATGGTCTGCCTCAAAACAAGAAAAGTTCTATTGAGACAGTATCCACAAATTACCTGAAAGATGAACAAATGGTAATCTGAAGAAGCAATACAACAAAATAGCAGACATATAAAATCACATATATATCAACATACGTGTAACTCCATCTAGTGAAAAAGTCTGCAATATTAACCGGTACACCTAGTAAAATACCATTGCTGACAGAAGATGTTTGTGGACTCCTCCAATCTTACATGAAGTTTCCTTGCTCTTGTAACACTTCCTCCTCTCTCCTTAATGACATATATCACCCTGGGATTTGTACTATGCACATATTGTATATTTGTCTTAGTCTTTCTACTGAACATTTCTATCTTTGAGATCTTGGACCACAGGTTACTCACCTATGTAATAGTTATAACACTCATGTCTGTGTCTTGTGCAAGAAAAATGCTCAATAAATATCAAATCAGCATGCCTTTTATAATAGATAATTAATGCATATATGATGCAAACTCACTTATCTATTCTTTACTGCTGTGATGTGCTTGCTTGCATCACTTTGGAAGTTTGGAGTAAATAATTTCTATAAATTCTTCCATGACTAGTCTCTCTTTCCCATCTTCAAACCTACAAATATGACAAAGACATTCTTGAATCATATGTTATAAGGAGTAGAAAGAGGTAAACTAAATAATTCCTTTTACATTTCATCCTGGTTAGAAGCCAACATAAATGCTTGTGTTACCAGAACAAGCATATTTCCTGCGGTGAAGGCTTGGCTGTTTATCCTAGGACCCCTCTCTACCACGAGCTGCCCTCGAATGACTATTAACCCCTGCTTTGAGCCAGCAAACCAGATGTGGGTTTTTTAAGCAAATTATTGGTTATTTCACCACATGTCATTTTTGCAGTTAAGTGTTTCCAGCTTCTCAGAGCATTCCACAGGAATAACATCATATTTTTCCTCCTACCTGTTAGTTAACATAATTATTTATCAGCCCTCAACCACAGCTTGAGTTTGTTAAGTGGCTAGCAGAACATATATTCCGTGGATGGAGCCCAAATCTGCCAGAGAGAAAAATTCAGTAATTAAGAAAGGAAGTCTGGTGGGGAGATGGGGAGTGCACTCCCTTTTTCCTTTTGCTCCTGGGGACCCATCATTCCACACTCAGACTACACCCCAGGTGGTGGCTGGGCCTCCCAATAACTAGTCATTGAGCCAACATGTTTTTTAGAATGAAGGGTTTGTCAAGCGATCTTACGTTCTCACCCAGCTCCAGTATTTGAAATCTGTCTTTGCAGCTCCAAATGGTTAAACTGTGAAATGGGGTAAAACCCTACTTTTCCTGCCACTCTCCAAATCTCACTGGCATGTTCTTGGAATTAGCTGAGTTCCTCTTGATGTCCCCACCCACTATACTCAGTCCTCGTGTTGCTGCTTCCCTATCAACTGGGAAAAATAGTAAACCTTTCCCTTATGACCGTAGTTCTCAAAGTGTCATCTGGGAGCTCGGAGAGTCCATGAGAGCCTTTCAGGAGATCTGCTGGTCAAAACTGTTTTTACCAATATGGTCAAATATTATTTATCTTCTTTCATCTTGCTCTATCACAGTGTCCAGTGGGGTTTTCTGGCAGCTACGTGGGCACATGGTCAGATAGAGAAACAGAAATGAGAATGTAGCTATTTTCTATTAAGCCAGATATTAAGTTAAAGAGAGTCACAAAACTATGAAACAACACCAGCCTTCTCACTAATTTATTTTAAATGGACCTATTGTTCATAAACATATGTTTTGATATTAACATGTCATGTTTTGATTGTTCTTTTTCAAGTGAATTAAGACAAAAATGATCACTTTTCATTTCTAACATAGTAATTATCAATAGATATCCCACAAACAAAAGTACAGTATTTTGGGAGTGTTAATAATTTTAAGAATGTGGAAAAGTGCTGAAACCAAAAAGTCTGAGAATCACTACCTTTCACATGTCATTTGTATGAAAAGTCCTATACCACCAAGCTTTCGTCGATATATTGGGCAAATGGCATGTTTCTTAGAAGTCAAGCACACCAGGCATGTGTATGTGTAAGCATTTTAACACTTTGTCAAGGGCCATGATGAATGGCTCCATCCATAAATTATCATAGTCACCTGAGATGACCTCTCACAGTCCTGAGGCAGCTTGTTTTAGATGCCAACCTCATGCATGATGACAATCCAAGTGCTATTAGGGGAAGAAGCCAAAGGACCGAGGATGAGAGGAGCTGGTAGTTTTGGGGTTAAGAATAAGGGAAGAGAGTCTTGGAATTGAATTGATGTTTAGGGAAACATTTGTGGGTAGTAATACTAGCTATCTACAAAGTGTTAAAATGCTTCAGTATTATTACTTGAGAGCAGAAAACCCATGTTCAGAATTCGGCTACTGCCTGCACTGTGGTTTTTGTGAAGACAATAATTAGTAGCTTGCAGTGGATTTCATGTGAAAGTCGCAGTGGCTCCAGGCTGGACCAGAGATGGATACATGTCTAAAAATTTAAGTGGACGTTTAAATGCCTGAACCACAAAATGTTTGGATTTGGTTCCAATTCCTGTGAAGTCGACCCCTCTCAGAACTTCCTCTGACTATATTCTGCACCTCTCCGAGCTCACTGATAAAGAGCTTTTCCAGCAAGGAGTGGTGTATTAGCACATTAGTGCCCACCTCACTATTCCATTCTGAAAACAAACAAACAAACAAAAAAAACCCCAAAAACCCCATCCACAGCCAAAAGGCATTTCCATTCTGTTTGCAGAACCCAAATAATAGCCTGTTCACACCATTTTGACTAGGGTTGCTGCCTCCTTGGATAGAGAGAATTGTAGTGACTATTCAATGAATCAGTTTTATTGAACTCATAGAGACATCACATCTGAGGGTGAAGAGGTGTCTAACGCCTCCTTTGGGTGCAGGGTTATAAGTTTCTTTAACATAAGATTCAGATGTCAAGGACTCATTGTTGCTTCCTGCCAATGCATTGCTTCAGCATCCCTCAAAATTACCCTTAATGATCTTAGGAAGCCTAAGATGGGGATCTCAGTTATGCTAAGAAAAATGCCCAAGCAGCTTAGATATTAACATTCATTTGTTAGTCACTCAACCCCAAATAGCACGGTTCCATTTTTGGCACTTTAAAAATGTTATTTACCATTATTTCAACTTGCCTTTTTTATTTATATGGATGTGTGTGTGTGTGTGTGTATTGACTATTTCCTTCCATTAAAATTAACTTTACATACCCTAGCCGGTTTGGCTTAGTGAATAGAGCATCGGCCTGTGGACGGAAGGGTTCCGGGTTTGATTCCAGTCAAGGGCATGTACCTTGGTTGCAGGCTCCTTCCTGGCCTGGGCCCTGGCCAGGGCTCATGCAGGAGGCAACCAATTGATGTGTTTCTCTCACATTGATATTTCTCTCTGTCTTTCCATCTCTCTTCCACTCTCTTTAAAAATCAATGGAAAAATATCCTCGGCTGAGGATTAAAAACAAACAAACAAACAAACAAACAAACAAAAATTAACTGTATGGGGCAGAAACCTGTCTTGCTCACACTATACTCCTAGCACCTAGAGCAGTGTCTGGTGCATAGCAGGTTCTCAGTATTTGTTGGGACAAAGAAGGAACTTAGAATGCCCCCTCTGAAAATGCTTTCTCCAGGGGCAGCCACTTTCCTCTGATGGGGTCTACTCTGAACCTCAGAGTTTTAAGCTCTGCTAACAGTTATGGTGCATCTTAGCAGGGACAGGCTCAAAAAGAAGCTTAAGGTAGGGTTTCTATCATTGAACTACCTATATTCAGATTGGTTGCTGTATCAGTCAGGGTCTTGCAGGAAACCAAAGTTAACCCTAACTGGGTGATTTGAGGAGAGGCTAATACATGAACTATCTATAAAGGTGTAGGCAAGGTTTAAAGACTCTAATAAAGGATGCTGTCATCCACTTTGGCTAGTAATGCCAGAGAATGGTGGCCGTAAGGAGAGGGCTACCCGAAAGGCCCTAGGATTCTCAAGAGAGGAAACATAGCCAGTTTTGCACAATTCTACCAGAATAGAGTCAGAATTTTGAAGTGGAGGTAGAGAGGTAGGAAACTCAGAGGTGGGAGAGGAGAGAGGAGACTGGAAAAGAAACGCCATGTGCTACAGCATCTCTTGGATTCAATGTGTGTCTGTGATTGCCTAAAGGCCAGTGAGCAATGTTCTCCAAGTGAAGACAACCATTGTTCCTGGCTCTCTCCTGGAAAGGTACCTGTAGATTCTTAGGTCTTGGGAGTATTCAGAGTACAGCATCTTCTAATATTGATCTTGTTTATAGAAAAACTTACAGAATTTATTCTGCTGACTAATCTGTGCCATTTCATACCGGGGTAACAAAGATTTGCCTCCATCCCCAGGGAGGAGGAGGCAGACAGAGCAGATTGTGGTCAGGAGTTAGAAAAACCCTGTCCTGCCTGCCTCATACAGAAAGCATAGTTTACAATGTCTACTCCAGTGAGCGACCACAACACGGTTAGTAGTAGTTATATTATACTTCCAATGGGTAGCCTGGCGTTTTTAGATTTTTGTGGCCCTTCTTAGGAAACTTGAAACAAGTGGAACTGGAATTGTCACAGAGCTTTTAGTGGCACTGCCTAGAGTTTTTCTCTAAAGCAACAAATCCAGCCAAATTCACAGCCAGGCAGTCTGGCTCTAGAGCCTTTGCTCTCAAAGCACTCTGGGTGCCCAACCCATATGTATCTGCTCAGTACTTGCTGCTCTCAGGCACGTCAAAGGCTGCTTACTGCCAGCCTGTGCGCTCTCTCGCATGGCTTTCTCTGACTGTAGGTACAGGTAGACCAGAAGTAGGTACTGAGAAATTAAACATCCCTCCACCAACAGCCTAGACTTGGTGGATAAGTACTTCAGCAACTCATTCCTCGAGTGTGAAAACTCCCAAACTTGTTCTTCACAGTCTCTCATAGCTTCCTAGCAGGCCTGAGCCCTGGTTGTCCACAGGATGACCTTGCTCTTTAATGTACTTCTATTGGCTTTCTTCCCTTCCTGGGCTCACTGTCTGCTCCACTCCTTCTTTCTGGCATCACCTCCCAAATAAACTCTTTGCACTTGAATTGTTGTCTCAGAGTTGCTTTGGGAGCAAGCCAGGCCTAAGGTATTGCCTACCCTGATCTCCTTACCTTAAATTTCCCTTTTACTTTAATGTAAACTCTTCCATTAGGAAATAGTCATGTGGGTTATTTATATCTTAGAGTGAATTTAAGCCAATGTGTCACCATTCCCAAAGTGTCCTTTATTAATGGTGAAATCAACCAAACTCAATGAACTTTGGCTCCATTCTGCTTCATGAGCTATGGAGAGTATTTGACAGAGTGACCTTTTACCTAAGTCTCTCCTTTGCTTTGCATTTCAAGGTGTCACAGAGCTTTGTTCCTTCTCTCTTCGTTGACCTGCTATGTTTCTACACTTTTGAAAACAGCTGCCTTTTGGAAAAAGAGGAAGAAAGGGTAAAGTATGATTCTTGTCCCTCTGCTCATTTTTTTCTCCAGTACTAGGGTAACCCATTGACTTTCACAGCTTTAGCTATCACATTTATATGGATGACCTTTAAATCTTTATCTCTACCACTCCTTTCTTATCTAGTCTCCCACTGTCTACTTGAAAATTTCTACTTACATGTTCCTTAATCTCAAACACTATAGCCAGTAGATGCAAAACAGGATTCCTCTCTTTACTTTAAAGCATTTTCTTTAATTAAGTTGTTTATTTGTATCAAAGAGAACACCATTTCTACAACCTCCCAGTTTCAAAATCTGGTAGTTGTGTGTGATGTGTGGTTCCTCCTCTTTGGCTTCTTAATCCTTTACCACTTCCTAATTCTTCTCTAACCACATACTCTCCCTGTTCAGGTTGCTCTATAGAAGGCTGGGATAATTTCCCCCAATTTTTTCATTTACTATGTTATTATGCAGTGCAAAAATAAATAAATAAATAAATAAATAAATAAATAAATAAATAAATAAATAAAAATGCCAGTAACTCTACTGACTTAGGGATAAAATCTGTATTTCTAAAAATTATGTGTGCTTTTCTGTTTCTTATTTTATTTTACTAGTTAAAAAAATCTTCTGTTTTCTGGCTAAACTCTTTATTCAATTTATCTTTCTCTGTTTCCCAAAGAAAAATGTCCCCTTCAGCCAGGTTGGTCTACCCAGTGGCCCCCAAACATGCTCGCTCTTGTCTCTGGGTCTTTGCTCTTTTGTGGTAGGGAATATATCGTGAGCCCTTACTGTGTGCTAGGTCTTATGCAAAACACTTACAATGTAGATTATCTCATTTGATCTCTAGCACAACTTGATGTGCTAAAAATTATTGTCTATGTCTTATAGATAAAGAACCCAAAGAATTGAGAAGTTAGGGCACATTGCCACATTATACAGCTGGCAAGTGGCAGAACAAGATGATAACTCCCTTCTGCCTGAATGTTATTAAGAAAACCCCTCAAACTTGGAGATCCTTTCAATAGCCTGTTCTTTCGAGGTCACACTGGAGCATTGTCTAAAAGGCCACAACAGGGAGTACCTGAGTTTTCAGGGAAATATACTTTTGTTTGACCTTAAGTCAACTATTGATTAAAACCCAGACTCTGTGAAGTTCTTTTTAACTCAGTGAAGATTGTCAAGTTGCAAATGATTTTTATGCAGTAGACATGCAACAATTTTTGTCCAGTATAAAAGGGAGCCCCAAATGTTATAGCTTTGTTGTCCTGTAGAATATTAATCAGTTTTGTTTTTAATTTAGCAACTTTATTTCAGTATTCTGTCTCTCATTAACAATATATACTTTGATTTCTCATTTGTTCTGTTGAGTCAGCTTTATTATACAACTGATTCCTTCATTAATGAGCAAAGTGGCTCTTTGAAAGGTGTATTCAATCTATTTTTATGAGAATCATGCTTTTAACTTTGAAAATTATACTTTGACAAAATTATACTTTGTATACAGAGCCTACACAATTATGGTGCTTAATAATTTACTGTCCCCCAGTTCCATAATGCCTGTCCCTTATATATCCAAACTTTCAGATTTTAATGATGGTTCACCTCTTCTCTATATTTTAGTTTATGCCCATCATTTTCTTCTTAGAACTTAGAGAACACTCATTGGTCTTAATGACATTTTACTAATTTTTACCTTATTATTGTAGAGAGTGCCTGGGAAAGGCCCTGAGCTGATTGTCATCTGAATCCAGTGGTGCCTAGCAGAACCATGCCCTGGAAACATACCTTGCCAGAGGCAGGTGTGTTGTCAGCCTGACCTTCAGCTCGGGTGCCAGGGGGTGGGTTTCATTACCTAAATCCAGCCAAGCACCAGGAACAAACACCATTATCTGGGCCCACCCAGAAATGACGATTACAAAGAAGCCACAGAATGCACATAATCTCCTTTGTCTTGGGCTTTAGTAAAACTTCCTGGTATTTTGCTGTATAAAATAAATGCACTGTATCGGCTCTGGGTCACTGTCTTTCCATCAGAGGACAGCTGTCCCACCCGGCCCAGCTTTTTCCTTCTATCTCTGTGTCTGTCTATTTCTTTCATTTTCTCAATCCCCAGCCGCCCCTACTCATCAACCGGACTGCTCTCTAGCTGTGCTCGACATGGAAAAGAGAGAAATATTTATATATTATCTTATTCATCTTTTTATATCTATATCTAGCTATCCATCTAGCTATTTTCTACCTCCTCCAGCTGGATAGAGAACCCTAAGAAGTATTCATTCAAGAAGCATTTGAAATTATTCATATATTTTTCCATCCTGCCCCTGCCCCCAAGTTTCTTAGATTAACTTTGCGCACATAATATACGTTCAATAAATACATGCTGAATAAAATTTAATTAAGTTTTGCAGATTAGCCTTTGCCACAGCTCAGAATTCTCCTGATTCATATTAAAGTAACTCTTGACAAAACAGAGAGACATTGTATTAAAGAACGAGTAGCTTTTAAGAAAGAATAATAGTAACTAGGAAATTCTGTTATCACATGAGCAGGGGGAAAATGTCTTGTGCAAGCCTGCCTGAGGATACCAACAGTTAACTTTAGAATTTGCACCACACGGTTAAACCTCATTGCAAATGCCACTTTTCTAAAAGCCAGCCCAATGGCTATCTGTGCCTGGTCTTTTTCAACCACAACTCCGTTTAATTACAAAACAAGGGAAGATAAAATATGCTAATACACAGCAAGTCTCCCCATTGCTATTCATTAGGAAGTCCCTTTCCAGTGTGCAAGTCCAGTCTTCCGTGAATTCACGAACAAATGATTGCCCTTGTTACTGGCATTCCACACCGGTGATAAAACATGTGAGTGAATCAGCCTCAGCCCAATTGTGTGAGTTTTCTTCTGGAAGGTGCTGTGTTCTTTGTCTGAATATATGGGAATGTATCTATGTGCACTTGAATATTTTAAAATAAGTGCCCTTCTACCTGCAAGGACATTAATAGGAAATCCTCGGAGACTTCCTTTTGGAGGTGGTGGTAGGGATGGTGATGGCGGTGGTGGTGGTATGTTTTTTGAGTTCAGAGTCTTTGCACTTGAGCTAGGAGCCTGCTGTAAGCAGGGGGACTGTTTAGCATGCCATGTGGGCCACAGCCTCTGACATCTTTAACTAGAGTAGCAAAGGGCTGGGAAAAGGAGCACGATGGAGTACTTGCAGCCACGAGAGAGCAGAGCTGGAATGCTGGCTCTGACCGCAAATTGGAACACGGAACTTGTGTTTTTCATTAGGGTTGCTGCAGTAATGCTGGTTTCTAGCATTCCAAAGGATATTCAGACTTATATTAAATTAAATTCTCTTTTAAAAATTACTCTATGTTGGAACAACATGAAGGTTTAGATGGCAATCAAAAAAAAAAAAAAAAAAACAACTCAGGAAACATAAAAAGCTAAGGCTAGCTCTGGCCTTTGGTTATGCTCTTGGTATGAATGTGCAGTGTGTATTATCCATGATGCAGTAGGTAACCTGGAATATATCTAAAAGATGCGGCATTGTCTTGAGCTTTTGATTGACTTCTTGGCTCAAATATATATACTACTTTAATAACTATAGTCTATACCCATGGTTGGCAAACTGCGGATCGCTAGCCACATGCGGCTCTTTGGCCCCTTGAATGTGGCTCTTCCACAAAATACCATGGCCTGGGCGAGTCTATTTTGAAGAAGTGGCATTAGAAGAAGTTTAAGTTTAAAAAATTTGGCTCTCAAAAGAAATTTCAATCATTGTACTGTTGATAATTGGCTCTGGTGACTAATGAGTTTGCCGACCACTGGTCTATACCAATGTAGTAATGTAAATAGTCCATCACAGTTCTGTTCAGTGACTCTAGGTAGAAATGCTAGTGTTCCAGAGTTCTACCCACTTTCATTGTTTCTCTGCAAGATGACTTTGAGTACTTAAAGGAGATTCTTGGGTCTTCATGGTATGGGATTAGCATGGGGGGGCGGGTTCCCAAACCTGTATGTTATGTCCATGTAATGTCTTCTGCTCCAGTCTCCCTGTCCTCCTGTTTCTTGGGTGCCCTGATACTGAAACCTATAGTTCATGAACTTGTTTGCTATCTCAGTTGACTTGGTCATAGCCACGTGGACTCAGGAACTAGCTGTTACCTCATCTAGACTCTCACTGGCCCCCTCTGTGTTTCTCTGCCATGCCTTCCACCTGGCCTCCTGGCCTACTTCCAGCTTTTGCCAAAGGGTCAGTTTGCCATGCCACAGTGGATCTCATGGCAAAGCTGTTGACTGCCAACTCAGCATCTAGGCTATGTGGGAGGCTTGGAATGCCAACTCAAGAAACACAGCATCCTCCAGGCTCTTATTGTGAAAGCCTAGATGCACTGAGGGGAATTTTGCTGGACTGACCCTAAAGGAGTGGGACTAGAGGGAAGTAGTTCAAGCTTAAGAAGCAAAAAGATGCTGAAACCTGAAGAAAGAGGTGACATTTAGCCAGCCAGTCTAAAAGAAGATTGGGCTCCTTAGAAGTGTCTGTGAGGGGACAATATCTGCCTTCCCCATCTCTGCAGCATCCAACTGGGAGTGAACTGGGATGCTCAGGGGCTTGTGGGGAATGTATCCTAAGAGGGGTGGCATTGAGTGTCTTTGTAAAGGGCTCTTATACCCGCATTTGCCATGGATAGACGGAGAGCCTTCCTAGAATATTCTGGAAGGCATAAAGACTTCTAAAATTAGTTCTGATGCTCTAAGGGTGTAAGAGGGAACCCCAATATCTACCGGAATTGAATTTCTCCCAAGCCTAATGAGATGGGTTCAGAAGAGATTACTTTTGTTTAAGGATAGAAAATAAATGTGATATTTCTCCCACTGTAGTATGTGGACTAAAATTCTTAACCACAGTTGAGAATGGTAATATATAAAGAGAGGGCAGGAAAAGAGGACTGACTGGTTTTCAATGGCATCTTTTGGGGGTTGGGGAATAGGAGGATGGTGATAGGGGCCTTTCTGGTTTTTATTCTGTATTTATTTTCGTTGTGTAGATCATTGACCTTAAGACTCCATTCTGACATTGCTTGTGTAATAAGGATATATATTATCCAGAGAGAAAAATTGAGCCAGATGCTCTCTAAAAGTTTCTGGCAGCTCTGTCATTCTGTATAATGCTATGCGATGACTCCTGCTACGGATGAGAGTGGCCCGGCCAAGCACAGCCAACACCCCACCTTCCACTACAGGACCGCACAGCCTATACATGAGGTATAAGCTCCCTATTTCCCCATGAAAACATCATCTGGGGAAGCTTTCAAAACATTCCAGATACTTAGACTCCACCCTCCAGATACTCTGAGTCAGTTGGTCAAGGAAGGCAGGCAGGTCTCTGTAGTTTTCAAAACTCTACTGGCAGCCAAATTCGGAACCATGCTAGACCCTTCCTGGGTGCCAGCCTCAATGCAGCAACTGCGTCTGTGTCCTGCTAGACCCTCTGTCCCACCACAGTCCCTGCTATCTCCTTTTGTCAAAATCCTATCTGTCCTAAAATGTTCTTCCAAATCCTGCCTTCCCTCTGCAGGCTTTGTGCCCTGGCTGGGATCTTTCCCTCTTAAGACCTCCATTGGACTGGATTCATCCTTCTCATGCGCTCTTTATTTTGGCACATTTTGCACTGCAATTAGTTGGCTGTTTGCTTATGTACAAGACCAGAAGCTCCGTGAGGCTGGTAGCCGGGATGTCGTCATTTTTTTGTCAGGCCCTGGGGAGGGGGTGTGGGGGGTGGGGAGGCGCGGTACATAGGGTTCTGTCTTCAAACAGTGGGGAGCCAAACTGCACTGGATCTTCACCATTATTTTAGCCAAACTAGCTCCGCATGAACTAAGTTTCATAGCTATGTATTAGCTTTCAGAAAACGCACAGCTAAACACTTCTTCCTTGAAAACGAAGAGCCACAATCTTTGCGCACTTATGGTGGTCACTGGAAGCAGATGGAGAAACTGCCTGTTCCCGAGACAGTATTAACTCGAATGGAAGGTCTTAGATCTAGGAATTCTGATTTCACTGAAATGAGCTCACAATTTTAATCTCCTTAATGTTCTCAGGGAAGGAAAAAAAAATCCAAAATTTTAGTCCAAAAAGTACAGAGAAAGCAAGGCTAAAGATCTTATCAATGTCAGTGAAGTGGGAAAGGGGAGAAAAATACATTTCCCTTCCAAAATGTGTACACACCCCACATTCTGATTACCAGAAGTGAAAGTGCGAGCCAGAGCGTTTCCACAGAGATAGTGTTGTGCGTCCAATCAGGATGCAAACCTAAATTGCACAAGTCTCCGGATTTAACTAGTGATTTACAGGAAACACAGGAACAGATAAATATGTTAAACAGCAGGCAGGGGTACGATGATCAAAATCCAGGCTGGGAAACTACAGTATGGATGCCCTGGTCGAGCCAACGAATAAATTGCAAGGGGAGATAAAGAGAAGGGCAAATTGCAGATTTAAAGAGAACTTAATATGTTGTCCCTCATCCAGTTGTGGAGGCTCAGAAAAACCTCAGGAATTAGAGCAACAGAAATGTCTCAAAATGGGGGGACAGCAGAGAGTTGGGAGGCTTGGTTGAAAATCTGTATGAGAAGCAGTCAGGCATCTAGATACAAATGATAAAATGCCTGATGGGTAGAACATCCGTGTAAGAAACTGGGGATGGGTTCTTAGAAATCTTTTTAAAAGGTTAAAATTTTACTCCAGAAAAAGCAAAATTTTGTATAGGAATAGAACATACTTTCATTGCATTACGTGGCTTAGTATAAATAATATTTATATAGCCATAATAATGTAAGCAATGAAAGGCCATTTATTTATTTTTTTAAAGTAATGTAGCTCTCTTGGAGGGAAGGTGGGGTGGGGGTATAAATGTGAGAATGTGGGTAGAACCAAATTCTCAACATCTATAGCATAAAAGCAATGAATATTTAAAGATAATTGGAATCAACAAATATCAGTAACTCAGTTGGTTATTTAGAAATAGGAACATAAATACCACAAGAAACATTAAAAGTAGTTGAAAGTGGTTGCCTCTAGAAAGCTGAAATTGCGCTAGAAAGCATGAGGCAGAGATTGCTACCTTTCTTTCTTTTGGGAGGAGGTGGGTTATATTTGACCCTTTAAGCCGTACTATGTTACTTAGATTAAGACATTAATTGTTAAAAGGGTAAGGTATTTGTGTGTTAGCTGGGTAATTGAACTAGTCGTCAGTAAGTTGGAACTCTAAGACCTAGGATTTCCTACCATCATATCTGTGAAGCCTCCAGCGTTGTTCCTGGGGCAGAGGAGGTGCTGAGCCATGGTCAGTTCCCTAAGCTTCCGGATTCAAACAAATTGTGCCTCTCCTGGGAGTAGCTTTGTCTATTGAGGATGTGTTTTCACTTTGGACGGAACTTCTGCTTTAGCCCTCAACTTTGTCTTTGTGTTTGTGTGTGTGTATCTATGTGTTCCAACTTTGTCTTTTTTAATTTTTTATTGTCAGCATGGTAAGCATATGTAAAACTTTTAAATGATTTATTTAAAATATATGTATTTATTATTAACACTACTGGCCAGTGCACAGATTCGTGCACATTGAGAGGAAATTAATTAGAAGAGGGATTCATGCAGTAATTAGGTTACTGCAAAAAAAATTGCATGTCAAAATTGTATATATAATATAGTATTATAAAATTAAAATACAAAATATTTTAATATCACTATTTGCCCCTCCTCTATAATAGAAGTGTCAGAGATGAAAGCAACTTAATAAAATATATGAAAATAATATATAAATTGATTAATAAATAAACAATAACTATGACATAAAAACAACAAAGACATGATATAAAAATAACAAAAACATGATATAAAAACAATATTGATAAAAAATGATTGACAAATTGATTATTAAATAAAAACAACATGATATAACAACAACAAAGACATGATATAAAAACAACAAAAACATGATACAAAAACAACTTTGATAAAAACAATGAATGATAAATTGATTAAACAATAGTTGGTCTTCAGATACATTCTGGCATCGCCTGTGACTGGCACCAGGAAGAGCTTTATATGTATCGCACATGTGCGAGTCAACGTTTATTTTTAAATTGCCATTGTGCATCGTATGCACCGGCATGTGGGTTGGTCGGTCAGTCAGACAGTCGGTCACTTAGCCTTTTATATATATAGATAGCTATATTTCATTTTAAGGTAAGTATACTATTTACTTTTTTAAGAAGGGTATAATTAAATAGCAACCAATAAGCTTATTATTTAGAAAGTTTATTTTCAATTCAGATGGTCAATGAAAATTCTTTCTAATATTGGCGGGAAATATATAGTCTCTGCCAGCTCTGTATGGAAAGCACACTATTATTATAATTACTGTGCTTTTACCAAAATGTAAACTCCATAAAGAGCCACAGCTTTGGCTTCTTTTGTCTAATGCTATAGTTCTGGTTCCTGGAATTTAACAGGTGCTAGAACATTGCCAATCAAAGATAGTTTTAAAAAAAAGACTTTTAAAAATAATTTTGCTATTGAAGCATAACATACATATGGTAAAGTACACAAAATATATGTTTTTTTAAAAAAATTGTATATAAAATTATTTTAATCCACCTTTTTAAATTGTTCTTAGAGGGAGGGTTGGCCCAAAATAACCTACTTAGCCATGACTGAAAGTTAAACTCTCAAAATATTTTTTCAATAAAAATGTTGTGTGGTAAAATGCACATACAATAAATTTTACCAATGTAACCATTTAAGTATACAGTAGTTTAGTGGGCTTAAGTACATTCACACTGTGGATGGTGATAGTAATGGAACTCTTTTTCTCTTGCAAAACTGAAACGCTGTACCCATTAAACCAACAACTCCCCATTCTGCTATCCCTCCAGACTCTAGCAACCCCCTGGTACTCTCTGTCTCTATAAATGTTAATACTCTAGGTACCTCATATAAGTGAAATCCTACAGTATTTGTCTTTTTGTGACTGGCTTATTCCACTTAGTATAATGTCCTCAAGTTTCATCTATGTTGTAGCATATATAAGAATTTCCTTCCTTTTTAAGGCTGAATAATATTCTATCATATGAATAGACTACACTTTAATTATCCATTTATTTACCAATTGGCACTTGGGTTGCTTCTACCTTTAGCTCTTATGAATAATGCTGTTATGAACATGAGTGTACAAATTCTCTGGAGTCCCTGCTCTCAATTCTTTTGAGTACAGACCCAGAACTGGGATTTTACACTTTTAAAAAAATATATTTTATTGATTTTTTTTTACAGAGAGGAAGGGAGAAGGATAGAGAGTTAGAAACATCGATGAGAGAGAAACATCGATCAGCTGCCTCCTGCACACCTCCTACTAGGGATGTGCCCGCAACCAAGGTACATGCCCTTGACCAGAATCGAACCTGGGACCTTTCAGTCCACAGCCGACGCTCTATCCACTGAGTCAAACTGGTTAGGGCGGATTCTACATTTTTGAGAATCCCCCATAACTGCCATACTGTTTCCCATAGTGGCTGTACCATTTTACATTCCCATCAACAGTGCATAAAGGCTCCAATTTCTCCATGTCTTCTCCAACACTTGTGATTTTTTAAAATTCTTTTTTTTTCATATCTCGCATCCTAAATGGATGTGAGATGGTATATCATTGTGGTTTTGATTAAAACACTTGCTGTTTATTTTTGAAATTTCCAGTTTAGACTTCATTTTGTATCTGTAGATTATCTTTAGATGAACCCTGTATGTCTCCATAAAGAGTGTGTAGCAGATGCTCGGCTTGAGCGGAGCTGGGACTTTTCCTTGTCGGGGTCTTGCAGGTGAACTAAAGTAAGAAATGCTGTAAGAGAAGCATTTGTCTGCTGGAAGCCTGCTGGAAGTCCGTTTGTCTGCAGGTGGCAAAGCTTCGGTGGAGGCTTCGAGCTGTTCTGGTCCAATGAGGCCTGTCACTCACTTCTGTCCCAGACCCAAGTCAGTCCCTAGGATTTCCATCTGGGTCCTGAGAAAAAGCTCACATTAAGTACAAACTAAAAAAGTGATTTTATTTAAAATCTGTTTATGACACTGCTCTGTGTCTTCCCAAGAGGAAACACCAAGCAAGAAAGGGAGTCATCTTTCTCTGAGTGCATCCTCTAAAGCGGGAGCAAGTTCGATTGTGGGTCAGGGAGAAGGTTGTCGGAGCCTGAGTGGGCTCTGCCCGAGGGCTTGCTGTCCACAGAGGAAGCTGACTGCGTCCGGGGGGGGGGGGGGGGGGGGGGGGCGGGGCAGTGGGGTTTGGTAGGGATTGTGCTTTGTGTTGCAAGTGACAGCAGCGCCTGGGGGATGTCAAGAAGCATTTGACCAGACTTGTTAGTAAGCTCATACGAGCCACCCTGGATTATCTCAGAAATATTTAAAGAAAACTTTATGGAAAATTAATTTAGAGTGAGAAGCAGAGGACTGGTTGGGTGAAATACAGGCGATTATTGTTCATGTGAGTCCATTTATACCCAAAGCTGGTGGAACAGCAGGAAACTTAAGATGCATGCAGGTAAAAGTTTTGGGATCTTGTTGCTAAGTGGCTGTTGGCTGGAGCCTGCTGGGTTTAGCAGCTATTTGAAGAAACCTATCCTCCTAGTCCCTCACACACATTCCTGAGATATGAATCAACGATTTCTTTTATAGCATTTCTTACTTTGTTGTACTAAAACAACAACAAAAACACCTCATGTTCATATATTTTCTGGAAGTGATATGATATGTACATAATGGTAAACTTAGCCCCAGGATTTTACTCTATTGAAACACAACAAAAGAAAGCTTTGTCACAAATTAGTTACAAACGTATTATTGGTGTCATGTAACTGTGTAGGCAATGATTTCAACAGAAAAACAATAATTGCGTAAGTTATGCCTAAATGAGAATAACTCACATATTTCCAATAATAATGGTAATCAAACTAGCCTACTAGATGTAATGCCTATGTGAACTGTCTAAATACACATTGAAATAGGCTCACTTAAAAAAAAATCTTTATTATTGAAAGTATTACATTTGTCCCCCCTCTTCCCCATGGACCCCTTCTAGTCTGCCTCCACCCTCAGGAGGCCTGCTTTTAATGTCCAGTGTGAATAGAGAGCAAAGTGTGTGTTTGTTTGTGTGTGTGTGTGTGTGTGTGTGTGTGTGTGTGTGTGTTTGCATGTATGTATCCAACATACAAGAAATAGCTTTTCTATATGGGCAAAAAACATGAACACATACTCACATACACAAGCTTTTATTAAGAACTTAGAATACAGATGTATAACATGGAATCTAATTAGATAGGGATGCAGGGAGAAGTAGCTATGGGAAAACAGACCTTCCAAAGGATGGGAGAAAGGTTGAATTAAAACTTAAAGGACCAGATGAGGTGGGGATTAGATTTGATCAGGCCTGAAGGGTTAGCTAGCATGCCAGCACCAAAGGTTAAAGCAACAAGGTGAAAAAACTAAAGCTGGTTTGGTTGAGATATCCTCAGAAATCCTTGGGGAGAATCTGTGAGAAAAAGATCCAGTTGCTTTGGCAGAGAAAATGGCCACAAGATTTCTCAGAGCAAGGGAGAGAGCTGACCTTTCGAACATAGGCAACTGGGTTAAGATTTATGCATTAAGCTTTCTATGTGCAAAAAATTATAACTTCCTTTACTTTTCATGACTGAACTCATCTTTCTCTGGAATCTTCCAGCTAATGTAAACTTGCCAAATTGAAAGTAACCCAATCTCTACTGGGTTAATTCAAGTTCAATTCAAGGTTAAAGTCTCTATTAGGACAACGCCTCTCCTTTTCCCTCCCCTCTTTGAGCTCCCAAACTGGAGGGGCTTGCTCCCACTGCCTCCTGGCAGGAAAAGCTGAAAGGACCAGAAGTTGAATGCTGTCTATTAGGTCTTCAGAGGTTTCTAATGCACTGGGGCCCGAAGAAGAGAAAGGGTGCCATCTGGTTCTCTGGGGCACTGGCATTGGCAGCTGAAGCATGCATAGGTGAGCTACGTTGTGATCCTTTCTCTCCTCCTGGATAAGATGCCATGATTGGTTGCTCTTGAAAACTTGTCCATCTCTCCAAGTTTATTAACCCCAGTTTGTCTCTTTCGTGTTCTGTAAATTTGGCAAGGTCTGGCTGCGTTCACAATGTAGTCTCAGGTGTGAGCACACCATTCTAGAGGCCAGTGGTCTCTTGGACCCTTGTTGTTAAGCTAGCTGGGCTTTCCCTCAGTCATCTCTTGTGCACCAACTCTAGCGCTTGTAGAAACCACTGAAGCCCTCACACCCCAAATGAAGTGCCGGAAGGCTAGGGAATGCCATTCCAGGCTCATTTGTTTAGAAATCTTGTGCTGTCCTTGCTGTTCCACTGTGCTGTGCCATATTGGATTCCATGGAAAGCAGAAAGCTAATCTGGATGTTCTCAGATTTCCCCTCACCTATCTGAGATGTCCGTCAGAATTTCTATTGTCTCATCCTCTCCCTTTGGTTGAAACCTAGGGCTGTCAGGGACCCAGGCAGCATTCTCACTCTAAGTCTTAACTCCTTCATCTCTCCATCTCCTCCACCCTTTCCTATTCATTGTCTCTAGTGAAGAGGCCCGTTCTTTTGTCTTGGGTTGGAACTTCCTTTTCTCATATTCTCCTCTTTTACCACCTATGTCCACATAAACATTCTGCTTTCTGAGTAGACCAGGACTGATATATAATGGAGATATTTATTAAAGGAGAGACATAAAGATATATAAAGAGGAATTTAGAAAAAAATTGTTTTTAAAAAAGTCTGGCTTTTAAGAATGTCTTCCTAGGAATAATCAACTTTGTGAATTGAAGTGATACAATAATCTCTTTATTACAAGGATACCTACCCCTCCTTCCCTGGGAAAACAGTCTCATGAATTATTCTCAATGGCAGATGAATTACAAGGAATTTTATTTCCTGAAGGATAAAAGGTACGCTGATAATATTTTCAACGTACCTACACGTCCCTAGCTACTAATTTGATACACTTCTGAAGTTCCCTCATGCCTATCTTCTCAACCATGTTCTTCTTCTGTGTATCCACTTTAAAGTGGACAATAAAAAAGGCAACAAATTATACCCAAGAGTATGAGCAGGTATACCTAATAAAAAACCACCGGGTGTACAAATACTCATATGTTCTCCATAAAATCTACTCCATGTTATAACTTTGATATCAAATGGTACATGCTAGCAGGTTAATTTTTAAAAAACATTTCCATGATGTTAAACTTTTATTTCCTTCTTGATAAGGCAATAAGATAGAATGTCAACTCTATAACAAGGCAAGGCTCTATTACCCAAGGATTTTTTTTCTATGTAATTATTTTCTCATTTGAAAAAAAATTTTTAAGTAATATAAATTATCTCTAGACATGAACAAATAATTTCAGTTTAATAGATGGGTTTCAATTCCAGAATACTCTTGCCTGAAATTCTTCTTACACACTGAATTAGATTTTCTTTTTAAGTACAAGCCAACCAGAAGACAACTGGAATCCCAGAAATC
Organism: Plecotus auritus; assembly: GCF_963455305.1. Taxonomy (NCBI): domain Eukaryota; kingdom Metazoa; phylum Chordata; class Mammalia; order Chiroptera; family Vespertilionidae; genus Plecotus; species Plecotus auritus. The sequence continues at coordinate 153,710,382 of NC_137776.1, read as the reverse complement.
TGCCCATAAATAACAGCAGTTCCTCTGGAGTTTATGTCTCAATCCTGAGTCTTTCTACACTGTCCATCAACACAGGCATGAAAAAATAGAATTTCATGGAGGTGAAAGTAATAACTAATTGGGAATGGAAATCAGATTGTAGTGCCCTAATGTGCCTCATATTAATTTAATTCAAATATGTTCAATAAATACTCATTGGGCTAGAAGGATATGCAAAGATGAGTGTATGATATTTTAAAAAGGCCAGGCATTAAAATGATCACTTTACTGATGCTATGTTAGTTTGTACAATAAAATGAAGTATATTTATTCAATTTACCATGGATTAAATATGACTTCTCATGCTCTCAGGGATAAGAGCAAATAAGATTTTATTATCCCGATTCATAATTCTATTACTAATCTTATCTTTTTTATTCCTCTACATACAGGTTTGCTGGGAGTCTTTTTGAAATATAAGATTCATTTTAACAAAGTCAAGAATAAATTATTTATATTTTCCAGTCAGTGTTTAGTGAGAAGGGCTGTGAAGGGAGGGTGGCTTTTTGAAGATGTTCTCATTATTATTTATTTTAGAAGACAACTCATAGCATTTTTAGTCTTAGTAGATACCACTTTTTTTTTCTTCTTGTAAACACTTTTTTAAAGCTTTTTAAATTGTACAATAGAAACAGACAGAAACTATTCAGATCTTGGTGAGGAAAGAGACTTATAGTATATGTACATTAATAAAAGAGAAACATGCAAATTAACCATCACTCTGCTATACCCACAAGCCATGTCCACCAGCCAATCAGGACTGAGTATGCAAATTAAACCAACCAAGATGGCAGCCCGCCACAGAGCTGGAGCAAGCAGGAGGCTTGGGTTGCCCGTGGCAATGGAGGAAGCCAAGCTTCCCGCCTACCCTGTCCTCTGCTCAAGGCTACAAAGTTTCAATTATAGAAGATAAATAAATCCTAGATACTTGCTTGCAGCTGGCCTTGGCCTCCACTCAAAGAGGCACTGAAAAAAAAAAAAAGGAAAGGAAAAAGAAAAAAGGAGGGGCTGGGACCTTGGGTCCCTGGGGGGGGGGTGATCAGGCCAGGATGGGATGGCAGGGGCCATTGGGGGTAAGCAGACCAGCAGGGGGGCCAGTTGGGGGTGAGCAGGCCATCAGTGGGGGTCAGTTGGAAGTGATTAGGACAGCGGCGGGGGGGGGCAGTTTGGAGTGAGCAGGCCAGCAGGGGGGCAGTTGGGGGTGAGCAGGCTGGCATGGGGGGCAGTTGAGGGTGATCTGGCTGGTGGGGGGGCATTTGGGGGCGAGCAGGCTGGCAGGCAGGGTGGTTAGGGGCAATCAGGCAGGCAGACAGGCAGGTGAGTGGCTGGAGCCAGCAGTCCCAGATTGTGAGAGGGATGTCTGACTGCCAGTTTAGGCACGATCCCTGTAAACCAGCAGTAGGACATCCTTCGAGGGGTCCAAGATTGGAGAGGGTGCAGGCCAGGCTGAGGAACACCCCCCGCCCTGTGCATGAATTTCGTGCACCAGGCCACTAGTATCCTATCTAATAAAGAGGGAATATGCTAATTGATCATTACTCCATCACAAATATGGCTGCACCCACAGCTGAAGCCAAGTTCCCATAAGGAGCCTTAATGAGCAATCAGCAGGGACCTGAGGCTATGCCCTCCTCTGCCCCCCATGGGCCTTGACAGGGGACCTCAGGCCATGCCCCCTGCCCTGGCATCAGGCTGGGGGACCTCAGGCCATGTCCCCCGCCCAGCGGGGCTTGATGGTGGACCTCAAGGCACGCCCCCCATCCTGGCACCGGGCCAGGGGACCTGAGGCTATGTCCCCTGCCCGGCAGGGCTTGTCAAGGTTGGAACTGGCCAGGTCTGGATCTAGCCCAATGGGGGTGGGGGCCGGCCGGGTCTGGGTCTCATGCAGTTTTGAGGTGCATGTGGGTGGATGGGGACTTGACTCTGGGTCCCATGGTGTGCCCCAGACTCTGACAAGAGGGAGGTTTTCATATACATTTTACTAATTTTCTTTCATCTCTGACACTTTTATTATAGAAAAAGGGCAAATAGCAATATTAAATTATTTCCTCTAATTAATCCCCTTTTAATGTGCACAAGTTTCGTGCACTGGGTCACTAGTTAATAATAATAACCATTCACATTGATATAGATCTTTTTCTTTCACAAGGTACATTTCCATGTATTTCATTTTAATCTCATAATAAAGAACTCTGGGAATATCACAGACATTTAAAACAGGAAATGGAACATTGATGTGGAGCCATCAAAGTCACAGATTCAGGGTATGGAACGGATTTCCTTTTGGTCTAAGGAATAAAGTCTCTCTTTGATTTATTTTTCATGCCATGCTGGCCTTTTGAGTGTATGTGCCTTGTTCTTATTTAGATCATCAGAATATATACTCTTTGAATCCACCCAAAAGGACAGTTATAAAAAAGGAGATTCGATCCAATAAATCATAAATATGTGAACCTCCAAGCCAGGGAGAATTTTCTTCCCACGGATCATAAGGATGCATCTTAATATTCCCACCTCTGTAGGAAGATGCTCCTCCTGATTCATAGGAAGCCCTTACTTCATAATAAACTGCATTAGCTCATTACACTGGGTGATAAGGGGACTTGGAAGAGTATAAGCAGAAGAGAAAGGAAAGGAGAAAAGGGGAGAAGAAATAGAAGCAGAGGCCAAATAATTCTGTGTTAAAGAAAGGGAGCAAAACAAATCATGTGTGTGAGTGGGGAGGGTCCAGCTCAGGGGTGGAGTTCTGGAAACACTTAGCTTTATCAGAAAGGATCTAATTATTTCTTTAAAAGAAAATTTTATAGGGAGAAACCAAGATGGCGGCATAGGTAAACACCTAAACTGCTGCCTCGCGCAACAATTTCAAAACTACAACTAAAAGACAGAACGGACACCATCCAGAACCACAGGAAAACTGGCTGAGTGAAAATTCTACAACTACAAGGAAAGAGAAAAGCTCACAGAGAATTGGAGGTACGGCAAAGGGTCTTTGTGCGCACAGAGAGGAAGGGCGGCTGAGAGCCTGGCTGACTTTCTCTGGCGGAAGGGGGAAGGAAGCCCCCGACCGCACTGAACCCCAGTTCTGACTGCACTGAACCCCAGTTCCGGGCGAGCCCCTGGGGACCCACGCTCTTGTGGGGGGAGTCTGGACTCTCGGGCGGAGACTCGGGAGCCAGGGAAGGCGGAGGACTGAAAGCTCGCGCGTGCCAGTGCGCACAAAGGCTGCGGAGGTTGCCACAGGCTTTCCCTAGTGGATGGGAGTCAGAGGCTCCTGACGGCACTGAGCCCCAGTTCTGACTGCACTGGACCCCAGTTCCAGGCGAGCCCCTGGGGACCCACGCTCTTGTGGGGGGAGTCTGGACTCTCGGGCGGAGACTCGGGAGCCGGGAAGGCAGAAGTCTGAAGGCGCACATGTGCGCACAAGGGCAAGGCTGACAGGAAGCCAAGACTGAGACTCCACCCCATCCAAGCTGAGCACAGAGGCTATTGCAATTTGGCAAGTCTAATCCAGTAAGGCTGTCTCCAGCACCAAACTTCTCCCAGCATAGACACAGCTGATCCTTACAGCCAACTGGCCTGGAGGTCAATTCTTCCCAGTGATACCAACAACAATCAAGACTTAATTACAACAAGGCTGTACACACAGTCCACAAAGGGGTGCACCAAGAGTGTCCACCTCAGGTTAACTGGGGAGGCAGACCCACTGGGCCGTATTGGAAACCTAGCACACAACCAACTCAGGGAAGCAGTGAAAATGCGGCGTCAAAGAATCAGATCACAAACGAAAGAAATGGAGGAAAACAAACGACTGGATATAGAATTCAAAACTACGGTTATAAGGCTTTTTAAGAATATCCTAGAAAAGGCCGATAAATATAACGAGACCCTCGAAGATATGAAAGAGGACCAACTAGAAATTAAACATATACTGACTGAAATAAAAAATATTATACAGAGACCCAAAAACAGACAAGAGGAACACAAAAATCAAGTCAAAGAATTGAATTACAAAGAAGCAAAAAACACTCAACCGAAAAAGCAAAAAACAAAAAAAAAAAAATCCAAAAAGTTGAAGATAGTGTAAGAAGACTCTGGGACAACTTCAAGCGTACCAACATCAGAATTATGGGGGTGCCAGAAGAAGAGAGAGAGCAAGATACTGAAAACCTATTTGAAGAAATAATGACAGAAAACTTCCCCCACCTGGTGAAAGAAATAGACTTACAAGTCCAGGAAGCACACAGAACCCCAAACAAAAGGAATCCAAAGAGGACCACACCAAGACACATCATAATTAAAATGCCAAGAGCAAAAGACAAAGAGAGAATATTAAAAGCAGCAAGAGGAAAACAGTTAGTTACCTACAAGGGAGCACCCATACAACTGTCAGCTGATTTCTCAACAGAAACTATGCAGGCCAGATGGGAGTGGCAAGAAATTTTCAATGTGATGAATAGCAAGAACCTACAACCAAGATTACTCTACCCAGCAAAGCTATCATTCAGAATTGAAGGGCAGACAAAGAGCTTCACAGATAAGAAAAAGCTAAAGGAGTTCATCACCACCAAACCAGTATTATATGAAATGCTGAAAGGTATTCTGAAAGAAGAGGAAGAAGAAAAAAGTAAAGAGAAAAATTATGAACAACAAATACATATCTATCAACAAGTGAACCTAAAAATCAAGTGAATTAAAAACCTGAGGAACAGAATAATCTGGTGAATATAATAGAATCAGGGGCATAGAAAGGGAGTGGACTGATAATTCTCAGGGGGAAAGGGGTATGGGGGGTTCATGAAGAGACTGGACAAAAATCATACACCTATGGATGAGGACAGTGGGGGGGAGGTAAGGGCAGAAGGTGGGGTGGGAACCGGATGGAGGGGAGCTATGGGGGGAAAAAGGAGAAATAATTGTAATAATCTAAATAAAGATTTATTTAAAAAAATAAAAAATAAATAAATAAAAGAAAATTTTATAATCCTGTAGCTTGTACACTTTTAAAGTTATATATCTAAATAGAAACATTTAGAAACAAATATACTAAACATTAATAGTGATTCATTCTGTGCTGAAATGTAAGTGGTAATTATTATTTTTGTTTGTTTGCTTTTTGCACTCTTCAGAGCAGACCATACCAGATTAAATCAAAATCAGATCAAATGAAACTTTATGAACTCCTTTTTTTTGGCTTTATCAGTGATATCTGCCAACTTTATCCTTTCCCTGGAGAAATCATTTTATTTAGTTAATGTGCAACAGCAATCACTCACAGCCATGACCATAAGTGAGCATAATTTGTTGAATACCTACTGTGTGAAACTCATGTTGAATCAAATAGAAGATTTAAGGAGCTCTTTTTTAAAAATATATTTTTATTGATTTCAGAGAGGAAGGGAGAGGAAGAGAGAGATAGAAACATCAATGATGAGAGAAAATCATTGATTGGCTGCCACCTGCACGCCCCCCTCTGGGGATCGCGCCTGCCACCCAGGCATGTGCCCTTGACCAGAATCGAACCCGAGACCCTTCAGTCCACAGGCCGACACTTTATCCATGAGGCTAGGGCTAGGGAGCTCTTTGAAAAGCTGATTCAAATTTCTAATCTCTAAAATGAAGCTATTTTGTTTTTCTTTTGCCAACAAGTGCTTGTGTGCCTTTGGTTCACTTCTGGTCTTTGGAAAGTAGAACGTTGTATTAGCAAGTGTAGAAAAACACATTTATGCACCCTGGAAAGTTAGTGTTGATGCTGGTCATCTTCCAAATAAACAATTAAACCGAATTTTATTGAGATGAAAGAGTTATTATAGTTAACTCCCAAAATTACTTGGTTCTGTTTGGGTTCTTATTTTAATTGATTTAAATCCTGTATGCTATCAAATTCCTGTTCCCCAAGTTCAAAGAGAAGTGGGTGATCCAGAGAGATGAATGTTAATGATAAGAAAAGGACAAATTCAATACGCTAAGATTATCCAAATAAAAACACAATATATTTTGATCCTTGGCCGACCAGTGAAGGAATTTAATCTCTAATAATATAAAGCTTTTGGCTTAAGATTTTGAGAAAGGCTGAGTTGACCATTACAAAAGAAGATGGTTGTGAATGATTTTTACTTGTAAAAATAATCTGTAACTCATTATTTATTCTTAAATAATAAACTTGTATTTATTTAAGACCAAGTCACATGGATAATATAGCCACAAGATTTACTTGCTTATTTAAATGGGGTTGAAAACCTTTAGTTTTTATACTTTTTATGCATTTTGCAAGCTGGGAGAGCCAGTTTCGTTAGTTCGGTACCAGTATCATATAGTACATTTCAAAGCCTCTAGTCATTATTGTGTGTTTTTATAGGAGAGAAGATTATTTTTAACTTTAAAAATCAAATAAAAATACTAGAGGAATCCACAGGCAGCAAAATCTCAGACATAGGTTGAAGCAATTTCTTCACTGATACAGCTCCTAGGGCAATGGAAACTAAAGAGAAAATAAACAAATGGGACTACATCAAAATAAAAAGCTTTTGCACAGCAAAGGAGACCATCAGTAAAACAAGAAAGCCCACTGCATGGGAGAACATATTAGCCAATGTCATCACCGATAAGGGTTTAATCTCCAACATTTATAGGGAACTCATACAACTTAACAAAAGGAAGATAAACAATCCAATCAAAAAATGGGCAATGGACCTAAATAGACACTTTTCGAAAGAAGACATAAGGAAGGCCAAGAGACATATGCACGGGGGGAGGGGGGGGTGTCCCTCAGCCCAGCCTGCACCCTCTCCAATCTGGGACCCCCTGGGTACTCGGACATCCCTCTCACAGTCCAGGACTGCTGGCTCCCAACTGCTCGCCAGCCTGCCTTCCTGATTGCCCCTAACTGCTCTGCCTGTCAGCCTGATCACCCCCTAATCACTCCCCTGCCAGCCTGATTGATGCCTAACTGCTCCCCTGCCCGCCTGTTTGCCCCTAACTGCCCTCCCCTGCAGGCCTGGTCACCCCTAACTGCCCTCCCCTGCAGGCCTGGTCACCCCTAACTGCCCTTCCCTGCAGGCCTGGTCACCCCTAACTACCCTCCCCTGCAGCCCTGGTTCCCCCCAACTGCTCTCCCCTGCAGGCCTGGGTCCCTCCCAACTGCCTTTCCCTGCAGGCCTGGTCACCCCCAACTTCCCTCCTCTGCCGGCTTGGTCACCCCTAACTGCCCTCCCCTGCTGGCCTGATTGCCCACAACTGCCCTCCCTTGCAGGCCTGGTCCCTCCCAGCTGCCCTCCCCTGCTGGCCATCTTGTGGTGGCCATCTTGTGTCCACATGGGGGCAGGATCTTTGACCACATGGGGGAAGCCATCTTGTGTGTTGGAGTGATGGTCAATCTGCATATTACTCTTTTATTAGATAGGATAGAGGCCTGGTGCACGAGTGGGGGCCAGCTGGTTTGCCCTGAAGGGTGTTCCGGATCAGGGTGGGGGTTCCCTTGGGGTGTGGGGCAGCCTGGGCGAGGGGCCTGTGGTGGTTTGCAGGCTAGCCATGCCCCCCGGCAACCCAAGCGGAGGCCCTGGTATCTGGGGTTTATTTATCTTCTACAATTGAAACTTTGTAGCCTGGAGCAGAGCCAAGCCTTCTGCTTGCTCCGTGGCAGCAGCCATTTCTGTTGGGGTTTATGTATCTTCTATAATTGAAACTTTGTAGCCTTAAGCGGAGGCCTGGGCAGGCCAGGGCTGCAGAAGCTTGGCTTCCTCCAATGCCGTGGGCAACCCTAGCCTCCTGCTCTTTCCAGCTCTGTGGCTGCCGCCATTTCTGTTTGGGTTTATGTATCTTCTATCATTGAAACTTTGTAGCCTTGAATGGAGGCCTAGGCCGGCAAGGGCAGGTGAAAAACTTGGCTTCCTCCATTGCCGGGGAAACCCATGCCTCCCTCCTGCTCTCTGTGGTGGTAGCCATCTTGGTTGGGTTTATTTGCATATTTGCTCCTGATTGGCTGGTGGGCATGGCTTGTGGTGGTAGCCATCTTGGTTGGGTTTATTTGCATATTTGCTCCTGATTGGCTGGTGGGCATGGCTTGTGGGCGTTGCTTGTGGGTGTAGCGGAGTGGTGGTTAATTTGCATATTACTCTTTTATTAGATAGGATGCTCAAAGTCACTAATCATCTGAGAGATGCAAATCAAAACGACAATGAGGTATCATCTCACACCTGTCAGAATGGCTATCATCAACAAATCAACAAACGACAAGTGCTGGAGAGGATGTGGAGAATAAGGAACCCTCGTTCACTGCTGGTGGGAATATAGACTGGTGCAGCCACTGTGGAGAACAGTATGGAGTTTCCTCAAAAAACTAAAAATGGAACTCCCATTTGACCCAGTGATCCCACTTCTAGGAATATATCCCAAGAAACTAGAAACACCAATCAGAAAGGATATATATACCCCTATGTTCATAGCAGCACAATTTACCATAGCTAAGATTTGGAAGCTGCCTAAGTGTCCATCAGCAGATGAGTGGATTAGAAAACTGTGGCACATCTACACAATGGAATACTATGCTGCTGTAAAAAAGAAGGAATTCTTACCATTTGCAACAGCATGGATGGAACTGGAGAGCATTATGCTAAGCAAAATAAGCCAGTCAGGGAAAGATAAATATCACATGATCTCACTAATTTATGGAAAATAATGAACAACATAAACTGATGAACAAAAACAGATTCAGAGACAGAGAAGCATCTTTCAGACCGTCAAATCTCAGAGGGAAGGTAGGGGAGGGTGGGGGTAAGGGGAGAGATCAACCAAATGACTTGCATGCATGCATATGAACCTAACCAATGGACGCAGACAAGAGGGGGGTGAGGGCATGAGTGGGGGGGTTTGGGGGCAATGGGGAGATAAGGACACATATGTAATACCTTAATCAATAAAATAAAATAAAATAAAATAAATTAAAATAAAATGAATGCAGATCATTCAATTGCTTATTGACTGTCTATCTAGTATGGGCACACTCCTAGAAGTGAAGTGTTTAAGAGTGAAGGCTTTGGATTTCGTCTTACTTAATCCTACTTGGGCAAATGTCTTTCCTCTCTGAACCTCATTTCTTGTGTCTATAAAATGGGGATTAAAATATCTACCACATAAGATTATTGTAAGAATTAAATGAGTTATAGGAAAAGCTTTAAGATAGTTTCATAAGGCACATTTAGTTTTCAATAAGGAGCATACCACTATTATGTTATTGATGAAGGTTGTTTATTCAAAACCAACCTGTCCCCCCAATGTCCTTGCTGAAAATGTACCCAAAGCCATTTAAACTGCCATTCCCTCCCCACCCCCATGTCTTCTTCAATCTGCTCATTCAAAGCCTGGCTGGTCAAATCTTTTATTCTGGATGTCTTTTTCCACATTATCACTCCTTTCTTTAATTTCCTAGATCCTCTTCCCCTTTTAAACAGCCTTTTTGTTATGAAACATCTCAGAAAGAGGATATAATGGTAGTGATTAATCTTTATTTTACAGAATATGTTTCTGGTCTTGTATCTAAGAAATATCTGTGCCTGGCTGGCATGGCTTAGTGGCTGAGCATCGACCTATGAACAGGACGTCACAGTTCGATTCCCGGTAGGGGCACGTGCCTGGGTTGTGGGCTGACCCCCAGAGTGGGGTGCGCAGGAGGAGGCTGATCAATGATTCTCTCTCATCATTGATGTTTCTATCTCTTTCTCCCTCTCTCTTCCTCTCTGAAATCAATAAAAATACATTTAAAAAAGAGAAATATTTGTGTGACCCAAAGTTACAAAGATTTTTCTCCTATAATTTCTTCTAGAAGTTTTATAGTCGTAGTTTTTATATTTAGTCTATAATCCATTTTGAGTTAATTTTTGTGTATGGTACAAAGTATGGGTCAAAGTTCATTTTTATACACAGGTAGTCATTATTCCAGCATTACCTATTTAAAAGACTATCACTAATCTGCTGAATTATCTTTGCATTTGCCAAACATCAGTTGTCCCTATATGTGTGGATTTATTACCAGATTATCTATTCTGTTCCATCAGTCCACTTGTCTACCTCAACATACCATAGTATTTTGATGATTGTAGCTTTATCATAAGTCTTAAAGTCAGGTAGTATATATCCTTCAATTTTAAACTTCTTTTCAAAGTTGTTTTGGCTACTTTAGGTCCTTTGCATTTTATATTAATTTTAGAATCAGGTTGTCAATTTCTAAAAAAAAAAAAAAAAAAAAAAAAAAAAGCCTGCTTGAATTTTGATTTGGAAAGTTTTGAAGATATAGATTAATCCATGAATATAGTATATCTCTCCACTTTTTAATCTTCTTTACTTTCAGTAGTGTCTTATAGTTTTAAGCATACAGGTTTTGCAAGTTTTGTCATAATTATCCCAAGTATTTTAAAATTTTTGATGCTATTACAAATATTTTTAAAATTTTCAATTTAAGATTGTTTTTAGTAGATAGAAATACAGTTAATTTTGTATATTAATCTTGTGTCCTGTCACCTTGCTAAACGCACTTATTAGTTCAGGTGTGTGTATTTTTTTATATTGATTCTGTCTAGATGATTATGTGGTCTGTGAAAAGAGTTTTACTTCTTCCTTTCCAATCTGGAACTAATGCATGGGCTAAACCAGGGGTGGGCAAACTTTTTGACTCGAAGGCCACAATGGGTTCTTAAACTGGACCGGAGGGCCGGAACAAAAGCATGGATGGAGTGTTTGTGTGAACTAATATAAATTCAAAGTAAACATCATTACATAAAAGGGTACGGTCTTTTTTTTATTTCAATAGTTTTATTCATTTCAAACATTTTAATAAGAAGAATGTAAACACTAATTATTATAATTTGAAACTTCAAAAAATGGAGGAATCATAGCACAATAACATACCTTATATTGAAGATGGCAAAGGCAAAATAAAATTGCATAACAAAGGAAAGGTACAAAAGCCTTTCAAATTAAACTTAAATATAATAAAATAATTTAAAACTAAAACAAATAGAAAAGAACAAAATGTGTAAACAGTAAATTAAACATTTTGTTTAGTGCAACTTCCAAATTATGCCCGGGACGTAGATGTAGATGGCAATGTAGACTGGGTTGAAAGGTTTTTGGTCTTTAAAACATCAACTTCAGTGGGAACAGTGTTGTTGGTCTCCTTTTTATTTTTTATTTTTTATTTTTTTTTAAATAAATCTTTATTCAGATTATTACAATTGTTTCTCCTTTTTCCCCCCATAGCTCCCCTCCATCCGGTTCCCACCCCACCTTCTGCCCTTACCTCCCTGCCACTGTCCTCATCCATAGGTGTATGATTTTTGTCAAGTCTCTTCCTGAAACCCCCAAACCCCTCTCCCCCTGAGAATTATCAGTCCACTCCCTTTCTATGCCCCTGATTCTATTATATTCACCAGATTATTCTGTTCCTCGGGTTTTTAAATCATTTGATTTTTAGGTTCACTTGTTGATAGATATGTATTTGTTGTTCAAAATTTTTATCTTTACTTTTTTCTTCTTCCTCTTCTTTCAGAATACCTTTCAGCATTTCATATAATACTGGTTTGGTGGTGATGAACTCCTTTAGCTTTTTTTTATCTGTGAAGCTCTTTGTCTGCCCTTCAATTCTGAATGATAGCTTTGCTGGGTAGAGTAATCTTGGTTGTAGGTTCTTGCTATTCATCACATTGAAAATTTCTTGCCACTCCCGTCTGGCCTGCATAGTTTCTGTTGAGAAATCAGCTGACAGTTGTATGGGTGCTCCCTTGTAGGTAACTAACTGTTTTCCTCTTGCTGCTTTTAATATTCTCTCTTTGTCTTTTGCTCTTGGCATTTTAATTATGATGTGTCTTGGTGTGGTCCTCTTTGGATTCCTTTTGTTTGGGGTTCTGTGTGCTTCCTGGACTTGTAAGTCTATTTCTTTCACCAGGTGGGGGAAGTTTTCGGTCATTATTTCTTCAAATAGGTTTTCAGTATCTTGCTCTCTCTCTTCTTCTGGCACCCCCATAATTCTGATGTTGGTACGCTTGAAGTTGTCCCAGAGTCTTCTTACACTATCTTCAACTTTTTGGATTTTTTTTTTTTTGCTTTTTGCTTTTTCGGTTGAGTGTTTTTTGCTTCTTTGTATTTCAATTCTTTGACTTGATTCTTGTGTTCCTCTAATCTGTTTTTGGGTCTCTGTATAATATTTTTTATTTCAGTCAGTGTATGTTTAATTTCTAGCTGGTCCTTTTTCATATCTTCGAGGGTCTTGTTATATTTATCGGCCTTTTCTAGGATGTTCTTGAAAAGCCTTATAACCGTGGTTTTGAATTCTATATCCAGTCGTTTGTTTTCCTCCATTTCTTTCGTTTGTGTTCTGTTTCTTTCACGCCGCATTTTCATTGCTTCCCTGAGTTGGTAGGGTAGATTTGTGTGCTAGGTTTCCTATATGGCCCAGTGGGTCGGCCTCCCGAGTTAACCTGAGGTGGACACTCTTGGTGCACCCCATTGTGGACTGTGTGTACAGCCTTGTTGTAATTAAGTCTTGATTGTCGTTGGTATCACTGGGAGGAATTGACCTCCAGGCCAGTTGGCTGTAAGGATCAGCTGTGTCTATGCTGGGAGAAGTTCGGTGCTGGAGACAGCCTTATAGGATTAGACTTGCCAAATTGCAATAGCCTCTGTGCTCAGCTTGGATGGGGTGGAGTCTCAGGGCGGAGCAGACAGTCTTGGCTTCCTGTCAGCCTTGCCCTTGCGCGCATGTGCGCGCCTTCAGACCTCTGCCTTCCCAGGCTCCAGAGTCTCCACCCAAGAGTCCAGATTCCCCCCACAAGAGCGTGGGTCCCCAGGGGCTCGCCCGGAACTGGGGTTCAGTGCAGTCAGAACTGGGGTCCAGTGCGGTTGGGGGCTTCCTTCCCCCTTCCGCCAGAGAAAGTCAGCCAGGCTCTCAGCCGCCCTTCCTCTCTGTGCGCACAAAGACCCTTTGCCGTACCTCCAATTCTCTGTGAGCTTTTCTCTTTCCTTCTACTGTGTTTCCCCGAAAATAAGACATCCTCCGAAAATAAGACCTACTCACAGGTTTCCTTCTGAGTGAAATATAAGGCATTCCCTGAAAATAAGGCCCCCAGGCTCTGTCTCAGAATGAAAATTAATTTACCCTAAACTGGTCGCTAGGGCCGCCCCGACTGGCGTCTAGCAACCAGTGACGTTACGCGGAGTCCTGACGTCACTGCTGTGTGGAGGCTGAGTGGAGGTTGGAGTGAGCGGTGAGCGCGGGGCGGGAGAGAGGAGGAGACTTTCGCAGATGGGTGTAGAAGAACAGGAGGATTACAGGACGGGACGCGGCGAAGGTGGTGAGTGCTGGTCTGTCTCTGGTGACACTACCTGATGCTCGCGGCCGCCTTCATGATGACTGAAGGTTCTCAGTCAGTGGCAGATCCTGCTCCAGCCCAGATCCAGGCCCCAGCAAGCCCAGTGACAGTCCCCAGGCAGGCCCCAGGGGGTAAATGTCTGATAAAGGGGTAGGGGGGATGTCTGGTGAAGGTGTTCATTGGCACAGGGGTGGGGGGAGGGGGATCACTTAAAATGACACAGGAGGATCAGAGGGGGCAATCAAAATGACACAGGAGGATCAAAAGGGGTTACTAAAATGGTAATCCCCCCTCTGATTCTCCTGTGCCATTTTGATTCCCCCCTCTGATCCCCGCTGTGTCATTTTGAGTGATTCCCCTCCCCCCACCTTGATACCCCAATTCCTTTTTTTTTACCCCTACGGTAGAAATGAGCGCAAAAAGAAAAAGCTACTCCGTGGAGTACAATAAAGGAATCGTGGAAGACTCTTGGGGCCAAAATCTTACTGCTTTCTGCAAAGAGAAGATGTTGAGTATCCGTTTGGTCCGAAAATGGCGAGCAGAGTATGGTAACCTCAATGAACAAGTGGACAAGGGAAATGCTAAAAAGCGCAAGTGTTGATCAGGTCGGCAACCATTATTTTCCGAGCTGGAAGACCTGATCTGTGAATGGGTTGTTGACAGGAGAGCAAAGGCTTTGGTTGTGAATAGGGCTCAGATTCAAGAATCTGCCCTTGCAATGGCACCACAGTTTGACATAGCCCCCGAAGACTTCAAAGCATCACAACACTGGCTGGATAATTTCCTTCAGCGAAGTGAACTGTCTTTAAGAAGATCTACAACATTGTTTAGGTTGGAAGATACTCAAGTTATGAAGCGAGCACTTGCATTCAAGTCCTTTATTGATGATGCTGACTTCTCTAAATACAATCTTTCCAACATGATTGCTATGGATGAAACTGCAGTGTTTATGGGCCAATCATCTCAAACAACAATTGAACAGCGGGGTGCCTCCTTAGCGTACATTCCCTCCACTGCTTACGAAAGTGCACGTGTTTCCTGTATTTTGGCAATTCGTCTGGATGGCACTAAAATCCCACCTTTAATCATTTCTAAGGGCAAGAAGGAAAAGATTGAACGTGTTTTGGGCGTTTTTATTCTTGAAACTGAAAAAGCCTGGGCCACAAAAGCAGTTATAAGGAAGGGGGTCGATTTAATGCTGCCGCTTGTTATGCGAGGGAGCCAAAGAGGTCTGCTAGTCTGGGATGCAGCCAGCACTCACCGCGCTAAAGACATGAAGACATTTCTTCATGAAAGAAAAATAGATCAGATAATGATTCCCGCAGGAATGACGGCCTATCTCCAGACTCTTGATATTGCAATAAACAAGCCATTCAAAGACAATTTGCGCATGGAAATTAATGACTACATTGAAAATAGAATGGAGAGAAATCAGAGTGGAAACTTTGTGAAACCTAAACTGCAAGAAGTTGTGACTTGGGTGAAGAATTCATGGGAGAAAATCACTGACAGTTGCATTGCAAATGCACTGCGAGCAGGCTACCTGGACAAGAAGTACTCATTTAAAGACAGTGCTATTGCTAAACATGAGAGATTTGGTCCACTGATTCTGAAAGAAATGGAGTCACAAGAAATTCACCAGGAAATTCAGGAATTGGATTGTTATGATGATGTTCCAGAAGATGATGACATGATTGTCATTGAATAAATGAGTAAATTCTTGATACTGTAGGATTCACAGTTTGTCTGGTTTGTGTTGACAACTACCGTACTACTGTACCGTATACAGGTAATAAATTTCCTTTATTTTCATTTAACAATAAATGTGTACCGTATTCTTCTTCATGGAAAAATAAGACATCCCCTGAAAATAAGACCTAGCGTGTCTTTGGGGGCAAAAATTAATATAAGACACTGTCTTATTTTCGGGGAAACACGGTAGTTGTAGAATTTTCACTCAGCCAGCTTTCCTGTGGTTCTGGATGGTGTCCGTTCTGTCTTTTAGTTGTCGTTTTGAAATTGTTGTGCGAGGCAGCAGTTTAGGTGCTTCCCTATGCCGCCATCTTGGTTTCTCCCTGTTGGTCTCCTTTTTAGCTAATGCTCTGATACTGTGCTCTCCAGGGGCGTGTCTCCCTACATCACCACGATAACGTGTCTCCGCATTCCCAGGGTGATGTCGGGGGACGCGTCCGCGGGCATTACAAGGAGCCTCTGGAAGACTGAGAGGTTGTTCCTTCTACTGAATGGGGGATATAAATCCGCCCACTCAGAAGAAGGAGCTGCAGCTGTGTTTCCCGATGTTGCCACGTTAAACTGCTGCTGGTGAAGGAGCGGAGGGGAGAGCAAGAGAACCCTCCGCTCTTTCGGCTCCGCGGGCCGGATAGAACAGCCGAACGGGCCGGATCTGGCCCGTGGGCCGTAGTTTGCCCACGGCTGGGCTAAACCCTCCACACACTACAATATTGGACAGAAGTATTGAGAGTAGATATACTTGCAATGATTTTAATTTGAGAAGGAAAGCATTTATTTTTTATAACTAAATATATTAACTTTAAGTGTTTTGTAGATATTCTTTATCAAGTTGATAATGTTCACTTTTATTCCTAATTTGCTGAGAGTTTTCTTAATGAATGGCTGTTGACAGTTGTGAAATGCTTTTCCTGCATCTGTTGAGATGATTATATAGTTTGTCTTTTTTAGTTTATTAATATTATGAATTGTATTAATGTGTTGTTTTTAATGTTACACTAACTTTGCATTCTGAAATAAGCCCTATTTGGACACGAGGCATTGTCTATTTTTTAATATTGTTATTTGCATCTCTGTTTATGGGGGATATTGGTCTGCAGTTTCTTTTTTTCTTATAATGGTTTTGTCTGATTTTGACATCTTGTCTGTTGCTTACTTCAGGTCTCCTGTGCTCTTCTTTTTTCTCGTTTCTTAAAATTAAAGTTGAGGTCATTATTTGAGGACTTCTTTTTTCTATTTAGTCAAAAGAATATATATCTTTTTCATTCAATATTATTTTGTGTTAGCTTCAGGTATAGAGCACAGTGGTTAGACAATCTTAGTTTTACAAAGTGTTCCCCCAATATTTCCAGGACCCAGAGTCCTTTCTTCTAAGTACTGCTTTAGCCTCATCAGGTAAATTTTGGTATGTTGTGCTTTCATTTTCATTAGATTAAAAATATTTTTAAAGTTTCCTTTTGATTTCTTCTTTGATTCATGAGTTATTTATTAATGTCTTATTTAGTTTCCAAATATTTGGGAAAATATTTCACTTGTCTTTCTGGTTTAGATTGCTAATTTAATTTAATTGTCATTAGAAAATGTACTGGTTTGACTTGAATCACTTTAAAATTTCTGATTTGTTTTATGGTCCAGAATGTTCTATTATGGTAAATGTTATGTGTGCACTTGGGGAGATTATGTATTCTGCTGTTGTTGGATGACATGTATCTTTTGTTAAGATGCATTGAAGGGGAAACAGAATCACTGCTGTGCAAAAAAAAAAAAAAAAAAAAAAAAAAAGCATAAATCATGAGGCAACAAATCCAAATTATTTAAATTTTCCAAATATATCAAAGTCATGGGGAGGAAGGAAGACTAAAAGAGTGCCTCAAATTAAGTCAAAAGAGGCAGGTCAAGTAATGTTAGTGTGTGACTGGGTGAGATCCTGAATGGGATATTTGTTTTACATTTTTATTCTTGCTAAAAAAAAGGACATTATTGGAATAATTTCTGAAATTTGAATAAAATTTGCAGATTAAGTAATAGTGTTCTCCCAGCGTTAAGTTCTTGCTTTTGGTCATTGCATTATGACTTGTAAGAATGTACTACTTCATAGGGAATACGTATGCACGGAATATTCCGATGTAAGGGAGCAGCAGATCTGCAACTTACTCCCAGGCAGTTCATCAAGAAATAATGTCTATGTATTGGGAGAGACTGAT
Source organism: Plecotus auritus (assembly GCF_963455305.1). Taxonomy (NCBI): domain Eukaryota; kingdom Metazoa; phylum Chordata; class Mammalia; order Chiroptera; family Vespertilionidae; genus Plecotus; species Plecotus auritus. Next base: position 153,693,029 of record NC_137776.1, on the reverse strand, counting down.
AAAGCAAACATATAAAATGATAACAGCTGAGGAATCTCTGTGAAGAATATGCAGGAGTCCTTTGTAGTGTTCTCACACTATTTTATAATAAAAAACTAAAATATAAATTGACTTTTACCATGATGAGGACCATGATTAATAGTATGCCTATAAGCATAGATTTTTTTTTGGAGGTGATGGGGGGTGGGAGGGAATTGTACTTAATCTACTCCTATTAGGAAAAATGACATTTTAAACAATAAGTGGTTACAAATGCTTTTTAAATAGAAACTTTTGTCACAGAAAGAACATTTTGGGAAAGGATGCTCGAATATATTTCTTATTCGCATGACTTTAAAAACTTTATGAATATGGTCAGGATGGAAAAACAGACAAGTGGATTTTCTGTTGTACTTTTTCAGACTACATTCCACCCATTAATTTCAATGTAGTAAGAAGAATTTTTAAAATATCTTGTTAGTTAACAAATTTCTGGAAGACATTTACTGTAGTTCACAGCACAAACAGAAATCTAAGAACTCATGCATTTTGTTCCTTTCAAAACTCAAGATCAATAATAGTTTATAAAATTTTAAAAAACTGACTAATCACCTCTATGAAAGAGAGGTTCCTCTTGCTACTGCAAGTTTTCCAGTCATTTCCTTGAGAAATAAAACGGAGAAGTATGGCAGATTATTAAATTCATATCGTATATTATTCCTAAGTGAGAATCACTTTTCAAAAGTCCCGAGTGTAATCGCGTCTTGATATATAACTGCACTACATGCCTCGAAGTCATTGGCAGTTCTCCAAAGAGACCAAACAGAACTTCAAATATTATTTCAGAACACTGAGGGAAAAGGAGAAAAGTGAGATTGATTTTGTTTTAAGTGACTGGAGCCGGGCTCTGCATGAGCTAGTGTTTTTTGCCTTATTCCTGTCGCTTTTGTTTGCTGATTAGAAAGCCTCACCTGGATTCGATAGTGGGCTAAACCAAGAGCTCAACGTAACAGAGGGATAGGAGTGCTTCTCCAAACAGCTGTCTGCATGTGTCAGCCCACGTTACAGACAGGAGCAGCTGGGCCTGGGCCCATGTGCCCCCCGTGAGAAAGCCAGCTCAGCTCTAACAGGAAGAAAAACTGACTCCGTGATTTCAGAAAAGCAACTTGATCCCCTTCTGGAAACTGATAGTGTTTGCAGTCGTTTAATAAGGGTCAGGGGGAGTCTGAAGAGAGACCCTCATCTTCAAGCACTGCCGTCTGATGGGCACCCAGCGGCCCTGACAAAAACCAAGACAGAATTGCTGAGCCTGGGAAGAAAGTCCTTCCACGTGGCAGGTGCCCAAAGTCTGCTGCTGGGAGGCTTTGCTTCCGGAGCCTGGAAGATGAGCAGGAAGGGGAAGAGCTCCCTTGCTCTGCCCAGCTTCTATGGCACCAGAGAGCTGGGAGCTGGGTTGAATGGTCATCATCAGCTTTATGGTATTTCCAGAAAGGAAATCTTTCCAAAACACGCAGGGGACCTTGTGTGATAGAGAGAAAGCAGTGGAGGCGTGGGAGGGGGAAGGAGACAAGCCTCAAGCCCTCAGCAGCCCAGGTCACTGAGAAAAAGCATTGCTAATCAAAATGCTTTCATCCTAATCAGTGCCCTGATTCAGGGCTCTGCTTCCTCCTGGGGCTCATGGAAGGCGTGTGACCAACACAGCCTGAGATGAAACAGGATCCCGGCTAATACTGAAGCCGCGTTAATGGAAACACTGGATAGGTTTACTTCATCCAGACATAAAGGGACCACTACACTATAGCTCTGGGGTTGGGCATTAAGGACTACTTCTGTTCTTTGTGTGTGTTTGTTTGTTTGTAGCTTTTTTTTTTTTTTCAGATAGGCAATACATTCACATGGTTCAATAACCAGACCATATTAAGAGGCATATACTGAAGACTCCCTCTTACCTACTCAGCCCCCACTCTTCCCCATAGGCAGCCATTTCTTATTACCCATCCTTTCAGAATGTCTTTATGTATATATAAATACATGCAAATACATATTATTGTTTCTCCTTTTATTTACTCAGTAATAGCAAGTTATAGAGGGGGTTTCGTTCCTTTTCTCTTTTAGATTTATAACTTTCCTTTGAGTGGATGTATAAGAATTAATTTCACTAGTAACTTACATTGATGGTCATTAAATTGTTTCTAGTCTTTTATGATTACCAACAATATAGACAGGAATAACACTGCAAATATGTCATTTCACCCATTTATGAGTTTTCTATATAATAAGCTTCCAAAAGTGGAATTACAGAGCCAAATGGCATGGATTTTAGAGATATGGCAAGTTGTTCTAGATACTAGCCATAAGCAGCCTCTGAGAGTTTTCCACGTGCTCACCACATTGTGTCTTCACACTTTGGGGCTTAGGCACTCTGACAGGTGAACACCAGTGTATCAGTACAGTTTTAACTTTTTATTATGAGTGAACATGAACATCTTTTTATATATTTAAGATTTCTTTGTATTTTCTTTTCTGTAAGTTGATAGTCTTTGCCCATTTTTCTGCTGGGTTATTTGTCTTTTCTTACGCATTTCTGCTATTGAGCGTATCTGTGATTTAAAAACATTTTTTTGTTGTTGTATTTTTTCAGTTTCAGAATTTGTATTGGGTTCTTTATTGTTTTCTGTTTATTTGCGGGGACTTTATGTCTTCATTTATTTCAAACATTCCTAATTGCTTTAAAATGAAAATATTTTAATTCACGTGACTTTGGTTCCTACTTACATTTTTTTATTTCAGCTCGCAGTCAACCAGTCAGGTTCAGACTGCAGGTCCTGTCCCACTTGGTGGGCCATGGTATAAATTTCAATTTCATTTTCAAAGCCTTGGCAGTGCTGCTCTTGTCTGTCCCACTGTGCACTCCCCCACGGTAAGTCTGGAACCTGGATGAGTTGAAGGCTTTCAAGACTCCATAAACCAGGTTACGTACACAAGCCATGGATGTTATCTAGGTCATAACTAACTGTTGAATCAGTCCCCACATTTATCTCCTGAGGACAAACATAAATGCTCAGCGGCAGCATTTAAGTCCATAGAAGGAAATACTTGTATAACCACTTTGTAATATGCAAAATCTTCTTCAACTGAGTCATCAAATTTCACGTTAGCATGCCTCTTCTAACACCCTGTTTCTAAATTATACTCCCTCAAGCCTGCCAGTTAAAAAAAGGGACCTGTTCAGAGCCAGCTGTGTCTGAGACACTTACCTCCCTGCCAATGCTTTAGGTCGCCCCCTGCAGGACTTAGGTTCTCAATCAAGGGTCTTAAAGCCCTTTCTGTTTTTCTCTATTTCTAGGTTCTTTTATCTTATACTCACATCTCTCCTTCTTTAACAAACAAAAACAGTGTATAAATAACAATAGCAAGAACAACAACCAAACAAAAACTTCCTTCACCCTGCTATTGTCCTCTGGCTACCATCATCAATCTTTTTAGTTCTAGTAAAGTTTCTGAAACAATCCTCTATGTGTCCTCATATCCCACTGCAGCTTTGCTAACCTCCCATCAGATCATCAAAAATTCAGGGTCCTCAGCAACCTGAATATTGCCAACTTCAGTTAGAACATCCCACAGCTCCTCATTCTTCCTCAAAACTTTCAACTTTTGTTTCTGTGACATTCCTCTCTTTTTCCTCTCACATCTCTAACAGAGAATTGATGGGGGCATCTCATTTGGGGTCTCTTACGCAGTTGCATTCAGATGATATCTGTGACTGGAGACATCTAAAGGCTTGACCTGGCTAGACATTCATGATGGTAACATACACTGAGTGGCCAGATTATTATGATCTCTGAACGCATAATAATCTGGCCACTCAGTGTATATCCTATATAATAAAAGGCTAATATGCAAATTTTCCCCTCGACCAGGAGTTCAACCAACAGGCAGGCCGGCCAACCTCCCATGTCCCCTCCCCCTGGCCAGGCTGGCCAGACACCACCCATGCATGAATTTCGTGCACCGGGCCTCAATAACCATATCATTTTCTTGTGTTTAACTCTTTTCACCAGTCCCCAGCTACTGTATATATATATATACACTAGAGGCCCAGTGCACGAAATTCATGCATGGGTGTATGTGTCCCTCAGCCCAGCCTGCACCCTCTCCAATCTGGGACCCCTCGAGGGATGTCCGACAGTCTGTTTAGGCCCAATCCTACTGGGCGGTCGGACATCCCTCTCACAATCCAGGGCTGCTGGCTCCCAACGGCTCGCCTACCTGCCTTCCTGATTGCCCCTAATCACTTCTGCCTGCCAGCCTGATCACCCCCTAACCACTCCCCTGACAGCTTGTTTGCCCCTAATTGCCCTCCCCTGTAGGCCTGGTCACCCCTAACTGCCCTCCCCTGCAGGCCTGGTACCCCAATTGCTCTCCTCTGCAGGCCTGGGTCCCCCCCAACTGCCCTTCCCTGCAGGCCCGGTCGCCCCCAACTTCCCTCCTCTGCCAGCCTGGTCACCCCTAACTACCCTCCCCTGCAGGCTTGATCGCCCCCAACTGCCCTCCTTTGCAGGCCTAGTCCCTCCTAACTGCCCACCCCTGCTGGCCTAATCACCCACAACTGCCCTCCCTTGCAGGCCTGGTTCCTCCCAACTGCCCTTCCCTGCTGGCCATCTTGTGGTGGCCATCTTGTGTCCACATGGGGCAGCCATCCTTGACCACATGGGGGCAGCCATCTTGTGTGTTGGAATGATGGTCAATTTGCATATTACTCTTTTATTAGATAGGATAGAGGCCTGGTGCACGGGTGGGGGGAGGCTGGTTTGCCCTGAAGGGTGTCCCGGATCAGGGTGGGGGTTCCCTTGGGGCGTGGGGTGGCCTAGGTGAGGGGCCTGTGGTGGTTTGCAGGCCGGCCACACCCCCAAGTGACCCAAGCAGAGGCCCTGGTATCTGGGATTTATTTATCTTCTATAATTGAAACTTTGTAGCCTTGAGCAGAGCCAAGCCTCCTGCTTGCTCTGTGGCTGCTGCCATTTTTGTTGGGATTTATTTATCTTCTATAATTGAAACTTTGTAGCCTTGAGTGGAGGCCTGGCCTGGCCAGGGTGTGTGGAAAGCTTGGTTTCCTCCATTGCCGGGGAAACCCAAGCCTCCTTCTTGCTCTGTGGCTGCAGCCATCTTGGTTGGGTTAATTTGCATACTCATTCCTGATTGGCTGGTGGGCATGGCTTGTGGGTGTAGCAGAGTGATGGTTAATTTGTATATTACTCTTTTATTGGATAGGATATATATACTGAGTGGCCAGATTATCATGCGTTCAGAGATCATAATAATCTGGCCACTCAGTGTACATAATGGTTTTTATCTGGGAGTTCATCTGGGGTGATTGACTGGAGAATCTACATAAGGAATCTCCCTGTGGTTTGGGCTTCTGACAACATGGTTTTGCTTCCAAGAAGAGGTATCATGTCCCAAGAGTGAGTGTTCCAAGAGCCTAGACAGAGGCTGAAAGACTTCTTAAGATCTCCCCTTGGAATGTTGCTTCTCTTACCTTCTCTTAGTCAAGCAGCTCCTTGGCCAGCTCAGGACTCAAGGGGAGGGGAATTCGGCCTTACCTGTAATATGATGATCAGCACACATTTACAGGAAAGGAAGTCTGAGGTAGTTATAATGGAGACTGTTTACTTCAATAACCATATCATTTTCTTGTGTTTAACTCTTTTCACCAGTCCCCAGCTACTAGGAGATGCGCTCCAAGTTCCCTAGAATACGCCTGTTTAAAGTGGGAACCAGGCTCCCACCATCTTCGTACCCTTTGTGCACAGTGCCTGCACTAAGGAGATGCTCCGAGGTCTGTTGACATGACAGGGTGCTGCTCACTGTGCGATAGAGCTGAGTCTTCTCCATTGTCTTTCCTAATGGGTTCCAGCCTGTCCTGGCTTCTCCACTGCTTGCCCTGTGGACAACAGCTTTATTATAGAAGCTGCTTGGTTAGCTCTCATAATTTTGTGAGGTAAAAATCCTGTGACAAAGGTGCATACATTTATACACATAACATACATGTAATACGTCCTACAGATTCTCCTTATCTGCATGAACTATGACTAATATGGGTGAGAGGAGTTTATCTGACAAAATTTGAGACATGTCAAAAACAGCAGCAATCCATCTGGATTTTCTAATAAACATTGGTATAATAATATTGAAATCCATCAGAAAGAGAGAGAGAGAGAGAGAGAGAGAGAGAGAGAGAGAGAGAGAGAATTCCAAATCTCAGTTTCTTCATGTGTAAAACAGAAGGAACAATTGTATTTACCTTATGGGATTATGAAGGATTAAGAGATAGTCCATATTAAGTTCTCATATTTGACTGACAAATAATGTTTATCTAAGTTAGCTAATATTAATTGTGTGAAATATACAATTACTTGTAGCTTATCACTTTTGTCCCTAATTTATAGTCCATTGACTTATATTTATACCCATAACTTGTGAACTGCATTTATGAAGTACATGCACATTTCATAAATTGACTATAGAGATTATAGTGCATTGTCAAGATAATAAGTATAAATATTTTGAGGCCATTCCTAGTCACTTATGGGTTAAAGAATTTATAATAACAAAAAGTCAGAAATATTAATAAGATATGATCGAGGATTAAAATGATACAGTCAACTTGCACTGATAATATAAACTCAGAGTTATGGAACTCCTTCATTCCTTTTACTCTTTTATAAATCTTCTTTAAGCCTTAGAGTTCTAAATTCTTTCTGCTTTAAAAACAGAATCAATCCATGTATTTAAAACTGCTTGTAAATGATAAGCCCTATACAGTATTTGGCTCTTCCATCCATTCTAACTTTTTAGGGAGTCACTTAAGAAGGTAGATAGAGACATGTTATTCAGAGACAGTTGAAATAGTGATTCTTCTAGAAGACTTCCATGACCTACCCAAAATGAGCACATGTCTTAGAAGGCCCACTGGCTCTCAGGGACGAGGCTTACGGGCTTGTGCAAAACAAAGAGTGAGAGAACGTCTTGGAATGATTTGACTTTTCTCCTCTTTTTGCCTTTCGGAACATTTGATTTTTCTGAGTTCCCTTTGTTTATGAATTAAAAATGCTTTTGTTTATGAAGCTAATTAAATTATTTTAAGAACATAAACAATGTGAGATAAGGGACTCAAACATTGTGAGCCTCTCTGTCTCTCTCTGTGCTAACAAACGGCCCATGTCATAGTAAAACAAGTCTATTTCTAAATAAGGCAAAAACGACTGGGTCCTGTCTGGTAGAGCAAGACACCAAACAGTGTCCCACTGTTTCTGCTGCCCCTGCCGCACCCCGGGAACTTCATGAAACCCAGTATTATGTAGCAGAGACCGAAGGTCAGTTCCCAGACAACAAAAGACAATGGGCTTGGATATTTGCTTATCATCCCTCAGTGAGTGGGGAAGGCTCTAGATTGTGAGAACTTAAAGCAGGGCCTCCCCGCATCTGCCTGAGACTGTGATGATCTGAATTGATCCATGTTCTTATCTCCCTAGCCTCTGACACCTTGAGAGGACACCACAGGTTGTATTTCGACCTGGCATGTAGGAGGCCTTAAACATTACTCATAGTCAATAGAGTAGAGACACAATTTGCAATTTTTTAAAATAAAACTTCAGTTCAAATATAAGTTTATATAAAACTCCTATTTGAGAAATAAAACAATGCTAGAGCCTCAGCCATTCCTCTTTCCTCTTCCTCAAATAAGGTCTCTTTGAGTCCTGGGAACAGTGTCTTGAAGATAAAAGATAACACAAAAGTTCTTGCATTTCTAAATGCTACTTTCTGAAAAACCCAATGTAGTAAATATTCCTCAGGCCCCAGAAGATGGAGGAGCGTGTGTTCCGTAGGCGCGTCCAGCTTGGTGCATCTCTGAGCACGTGTGCCAATGCTGGGCACTGCAGAGGATCGATGGGTGCTGAACCTGGTTCCTTACAGATTCTGAATCCCACCTGGCACTTGTGGCATCTCCAAGGCTGCCTCCTGAAGGGTGCAGATCTCTAAGGGGAGGGCTCGGGGGCCTGAAGCACTCTCGACTCTTCCCATACATGGGCCTCCTTCCTTGTCGAATGCACCACAGCTCCTAGGAATTCACAGGACGCATTTTGTTTACCTACAATCCAGGAGCACAATGGTAGTCCCTAAAAATGATAGTCCATTGGCTTACATTTATACCCATAACTTGCATTTATACCCGAAATATTTATAGTTATTATCTCGACAATGCACTATCATCTCTAGTCATTTTATGAAATGTGCATGTACTTCATAAATGCAGTTCACAAGTTATGGGTATAAATGTAAGTCAATGGACTATCATTTTTAGGGATGTGTTGAGAACTAGCATTTAAGTTGCTGCCCGGGGCACATATTCTCAGATCAGAAGACAGCAAGTACAGTTTAGGGCAGCGGTCGCCAACCTTTTGGACCTCATGGACTACCACCAGTGTCTGCGGACCACCGGTTGGCGACTGCTGGTTTAGGGTATGTTCTCTCCCTTCAAGGAACTCATGGTGCCATTGGAAAGACAGCATGTGTTCTCTTGGGCTGTCTCGAGGGCCAAGGTGTTATGCCAATTGCAGAACTCTTCGGTGCAAGAGTTAGGGTTCTATCCATGCCTGGGCTCATAGAGCATTGTGAGCATGTGGTCATGAGGCACAAGACTTATTCTTACATTTTAAAGTAAATTTCAAGAACCCAAGGAAACTGCTGTGTCATAATCTCAAAAATGGAATTCAGGAACAAAGGACAATACTTTCTGCTGTCAGGGTAGGACTGGGTTGCAGGAAGCAACTTCCCTGGAGGCAGCGTTCCCTCTTCTGTGAAGTCCACTTGTTGCTCTTCTGACCTGCTGTCCTGGGTGTCTTGTCAGTCAGGAGCGTGAGGGAAAGTGTGTTGTACTGTGTCTGAGCCACAAAGCCAAATTTATGAAGGCTCGGCATCTTTCTTGCCTTAGGCTCTCTTTCCTGCCTTTCGTGGGGTTCACTGCAGGCCGTTGTAAATTAAAACATCCATAAGCAGACAAAATCTCTGGCAAGTTTAGCTGTAGCCAGTGGGAGGAGCATTCTAGATGGTCAGCTTGGTAACCCTTCGTTCCCTGATGTTCAGATGATAGATTAGGCGAACACCCAGATTATAGCCAATATATGATTAGAGGGCTCAGTTGCTGCACATAGAGCTGAGTAATTGGTTTCATAATGAGTATTTACAATTTTCCAATCATCAATTATATAAATTAAGAAACTTCTCGATGATCAGTGCTTTGCAATCTACATACTAACTGTGTCCACTGTGCTTTCTCCAGTCTTCATCAGGAGTCCTTGTTTTGGGACATAAACATTGCATGGTTTTCACTATGTTTTTTTAAAAAAACATAAAAGGTTTTAAGCAGGCACTCATGTATGAAATCCTTCAGCTAAGAGAGAGCAGAGGCGCTGGGAAGGGCTGTGTGGTGGCCACTTTCCAGTGCTTTCTCTCACACCCATGGTAGTCATCACTCAGGATTTTCTATGTTCTCCTTGTGATGTTGCCCAAGCAGCTGTCCAAGCTGTCCCCTGTCCCCACCCTGGGATAGGGGAGCAGTGCCCTCCCAGGAAGGGGAGAGAGAAAGAAGGGGAGACGATGAGACCCTCCAGGCACCCTGACCTTTCCCTGCTCTACTCACTGGCCTGATATTGGTTTCCACAGCACCATCTATCTTCACCCCACCCCTCCTGGCTCACCCCTCCCCCTCTCCTCCCCTCCTCTCCCCATTACCCCATCTCCTCTCCCCGCTACTGTTCTCTCTCTGCAGCTCCAGACTCGCTGCTGTGTTGCACCAGGAGAGGATGGCTTCATTGTGCTTCTTTTATAAAAACTTTCTTTCCTCTTTTAACTTTCTTAAAAAAAATTTTTTTTTATTGATTTTAGAGAGAGAGGAAGGGAGAGATACAAACATCAATGCCGAGAGATAATCATCAATCAGCTGCCTCCTGCACCTCCCCCACCCCAATGGGGATCAAGCCTGCAACACAGCCATGTGCCCTGACCAGGAATCTAACTGGCTACCTCTTGGTGCACAGGTCAACCAACTGAGCCCCATCAGCCAAGGCAACCCTCTTTTACTTTTCTTTATGAAACCCAAGTGCAACAGGGGTTGGGTGAAGGGGGACACAAAGTTCCAGATTCATGAAGAAGGAAGGGAATACTTGTGGGAGTGGGGCTGAGGGCCACAGAGATGGGGATGGAAAGCCCCCTCCTCATTCTCAGAACCCCGCCCCCCCTCCGCCCCCTCCGCAAAAACCCTCGGAAGTCTGACATGGCGTGATGACAGCTGCAGCTGGAAGCAAGCAGATTAACGATAAAGGAAAGGGAGCTGATACCTGAGGGAGAGAGATGGGGGTGAGGGGCACATCGCAAAGATCTTCAAGGATTTCTATCAATGGGAGAGGCTGAATTCCTACCCCTCTTCCCCCCAGCCCTTTGGAAACCCCCATCTATGCTGGTCACTGTGCCTGGTAACTTTTCTGCTCCCTACTCCATGCCCAGCCTTGCTGTCCCTCAGCCCACCTCTCTCCAGGACAAAGGACCTTTTGGGAGATTTACATTGTGAGGCTCTTTGCTGCTGTTCACAGCCCCTAGCATCTCTGGCTCCAGAGAGACAATGGACATCAGGCAGAGGCAGCCCTGCTCATGGCATCAGGCAGAGGACAGATGAGGATCTCCATTTAAAGCTGACCCCAGACCACTGCATAGGCCTACTCGGCCCCGATAAAAGCAGAGGCCCCTTAAACACCAGAATGCACGACTTCACTCCTGAGCTCTCCCTGAATGTTCAGGGCTGCCACCTGCTTGCCTCAGAGGACGCGCTGCTCCCCGCCAGGCAGTCCCCCAGCGCTGGTGCTCACACCAGCTGCGGCTCTAATGGAGAGATTGTACTGCTGCATGCTTGGAGGAATAGCTCATGAAACAGATTGTAAAGCCCTGGACTGTGACTCGCTCTCCTGTGACTTGGCACTTACGTAGCTTTTTCCACTGGCACAGACGGAGCAGGAGGCCAGGCCTCCCTCCTCAGATGGACGCTCGGGAGGCCCCAGTTCTGTGCCCACACCATGCTTGGGAGGCCCCAGTCCTTTACACCCCTCAGGGCCCCTGGGGGTTTATTGAGTGGGATTGGGCTAACCCTGGAGGTGGCAGCTTGGAGGCGGTCCTAGTTACACATTCCAAATTTGAAGTGACTTGAATCTGTGAGTACGGCCCTAGGCGGCCCAGAGGCCTAATGCTGGTTCCCAGACAGGGGCTGCCCTGTGGGAGTCTCCTCCCAGCTGCACCATCACATCAGGCTTTCTTGCTGCTGCCCCTCACATTCCCCCCAGCGGTGCTGGAGTTGCAGGGAGCGCACATTTCCGGCCTGCGGGGGATGGGCCGCCGGCCAGCCTGTTCCCGGCCTTACTGGCCGGCTGCAGTGGCAGCTGTGATGACTTCATGGCTCTCAAATGGCCGAGGGGCCGGGGAACAGGGCTGGGATTGTATTCACAGGGTGGAAGTAGCAAGTGTGAAAGAACTGTGTCAGCCTGGACCTCCTGCCATATTATTATTTTTTGAAAATCACTCTTATCTCCAGCAAAAACTCCCCCAGCGCCTCTGCTCACTCCTCCAAGCCTCTTTCATGGGCTAAGAGTCAGTGGGGCCCTCCCCAGAAAAGGGGCACTTTGGAGAGAATGTTAAATACTAAATCACCTTTAGATGGGTTTTTAGGTTTGAAGAAATATAATCCCATTTTGCATTTGAATCTGCCAATGAGCCCAAGTCAGCATTTGAGCTGGTTGGGTGGAGCTGTAATGGTGAAAGCGATGGCTTTAGTCCCATTAGCTTGTCTGCCCCACCCAGGGCGAGAGTCTGGCCAAGTGACGTAGCCACAAAAGCCCCCAGATCCCTGCTCCACCAAGATCCTGATGATCTGAAACTGAGGCCGAGTGAGGCATCACGTGACTTGATAGTCAAGCCTCCTGACATGTCCATGTGGCAACAAGGGTCCTGGCCAAGACTGATGGCAGGAGCTTATGCACACAATCATCAGAGAGGATTATATTCATTGCAGCATCGACTGTGATGGTGAAAAATGGGCATAACCTAACTGTCTATCAACTGGGGATGGATAAATCCAATGTGGTGTATTCACATGATGGAATTGCATGCAGCAGTTAACATAAATAACCAGCCTGGGATAGAGCTCAAAAAAGAAAAAATATAAGCAAGTTGTAGAACAATCATGGAGGTCTGAAACCACTGAGAGAGAGAGAATGAGAAATGAAAAAAGAAAACCCTTCACAAAGCAATGTTGTGGTTTTTGTTCTGTCCTGCTTATAGTTATCTCTAAATGTGTATACAAGGTCCGGAAACCTAATGCCAAACCTCCAACTATTTTCGGGAGGGTAAGAGCAGCAGAAATTGGTAAAGTTGTCAAAGTTCCTTTTGCATAAACGTTCAAAAGTTTCAAGGGAGAATAAGTTCATTTATTTCTTATATAATTAAACATTCATTATAGAATAGGGGGAAATGAGGTGTCAGTGGTGTACGAGCTTAATCCATTCAGATTCAACAGATGTGGAGCTTTGCGTCTTGACCTGTTTGTGGATAATGGGTGGTTCCAGGTCTATTTTTCCTTTCTTTCTATTCCTTTGCTGAGATGCAGCAAGTGGTTGTGATTAAAAGGGTGAGACGAGGTGGCATGAGTGTGTGTTCATAAATCAACAGGTGACCGTGGTAAGTAACAGTCAAGAACGTTCTTTTCCAAGTCCTTAGTCTGTCATACTGTGGCCTTGCTGAGCCACTGGGTCATCGTCCAGTCACGTCAAGCATGGCATGGGGGAGGGGTGGGCAGCATTTATTGCTCTAATTGGGCCCTGTAAAAGGGGGTAAGGCCAGGTAATCAGACCTGGTAAACAGACCTGATATATTACATGTTGCCCTGACATTTCCCTTTGCACCTTCCACTTGGAAAATATTGCAAATGAATGTAAGTGCAACCAGCATCTTGGAAATTCACGTTATTTGGGGGTTAAGTGAATAACATTGATAAGAATTCTGCAAACCCATAGGTCATGATTGTTAAATATAAGATATAGTTTTTACATGTATCTGTGTGAATTAACAATATAGAATTTTAAAGATAATAAAAGAAAAACATTCATAGAACATATAACTTTAGAAAATAAATTATAAAGCTTATTAGGAAAAGCTTACTATGTTTTATAATTAGCAACAATAATATTAGTTGTTTATACAAATAATTTTTCCCTAACTATAATAATTGTGTTCTTATTGTGGAAAATTTAGCAGTTAAAGAAAAATATAAGTAACAAAATTAAAAGCAGACAAAAATGAAGCAGTGACTAACTCTGGATGATTTGATTGTGGATGTTTCCTTCAAGACTTTTCTATTATTAATATCACAAAATCTCCAACCTACTGGTGATATTGTATTATAGCCCATTTTTATCATGCTATTATTATTATACTAGAGCCCCAGTGCATGAAATTCATGCACTGGGGCGGGGGGGGGGGGCAGTTTGAGGGGACCCTCAGCCCGACCTGCGCCCTCTCACAGTCCAGGAACCCTCGGCAGGGGACATCCCTCTAGCAGTCTGGGCCCCCTTGCTCCTTACCGCCCACCTGCTTGCTGCTCCTTACCCCTTGGCTTGCTGCTCCTTAGCGCTGCTGCGGAGGCAGGAGAGGCTCCTGCCACCACCACTGTACTCACCAGCTGTGAGCCCGGCTTCTGGCTGAGTGATGCTCCTCCTGTGGGAGCGCACTGACCACCAGGGGGCAGCTCCTGCATTGAGCGTCTGCCCCCTGGTGGCTAGTGCACATCATAGTGACCATCGTTCTGGTCATTCTGCCATAACGGTCGCTTGGGCTTTTATTATATAGATATATGAATAACCATCATCACAAAATGTTCCCTCATACTTCTTTTTTTAAATTTTTTATTAAGGTATTATATGTGTACATATCTTACCATTGCCACCCCCACCCCACTCCCATACATGCCCTCACCCCCCAATGTTTTGCATCTGTTGGTTACTCTTACATGCATGCATATAAGTCAAGTTGATCTCTTATTTCCCCCACCTCTCCCTAACCTTCCCGCTGTGATTTGACAGTCTGTTTGATGCTTTACTGCCTCTGTATGTATCTTTTTGTTCATCAGTTTATACTGTTTTTCATTATCCCCAAATGAGTGAGATCATGTGGTATTTTTCTTTCATTGACTGGCTTATTTCACTTAGCACAATGTTCTCTAATTCCATCCAGGTACCTACAAATGGTAATAATGCCTTCTTTTTTATGGCAGCATAGTATTCCATTGTGTAGATGTACCATAGTTTTCTGATCCAGTCATCTGCTGACGGGCATCTAGGCTGTTTCCAAATCTTAGCTATTGTAAATTGTGCTGCTATGAACATAGGGGTGCATATATCCTTTCTGATTGGTGTTTCTAGTTTCTTAGGATATATTCCTAGGAGTGGGATTACTGGGTCAAATGGGAGTTCCATTTTCAGTTTTTTGAGGAAACTCCATACTGTTCTTCACAGTGGCTGCACCAGTCTGCATTCCCACCAGCAGTGCACGAGGGTTCCTTTTTCTCCGTATCCTCGCCAACACTTGTCGTTTGTTGATTTGTTGATGATAGCCATTCTGACAGGTGTGAGATGGTATCGCATTGTCGTTTTGATTTGCATCTCTAGGATAATTAGTGACTTTGAGGATGTTTTCACGTGTCTCTTGGCCTTCCTTCTGTCTTCTTTAGAAAAGATTCTATTTAGGTCCGTTGCCCATTTTTTTTATTGGATCATTTATTTTCCTTTTATTAAGTTGTATAAGCTGCCTGTAGATGTTGGAGATTAAACCTTTATCAGAGATAACATTTGCAAATACGTTCTCCCATACAGTGGGATTTCTTGTTGTTTTGTTGATGGTTTCTTTTGCTGTGAAAAGGCTTTTTATTTTGATGTAGTCCCATTTGTTTATTTTCTCTTTGGCTTCCGTTGCCCTAGGGGCAGTATCAGTGAAGAAGTTCTTTTGGCATATGTCTGAGATTTTGCTGCCTGTGGATTCCTCTAGTATTTTTATGGTTTCCCGTCTTATATTTAAGTCCTGTATCCATTTTGAGTTTATTTTTGTGTATGGTGTAAGTTGGTGATCTAGTTTCATTTTTTTGCATGTATCTGTCCAATTTTCCCAACACCATTTATTGAAGAGACTGTCTTGACTCCATTGTATGTTCATGCCTCCTTTGTCAAATATTAATTGTGCATATTGGTTTGGGTCGATATCTGGATTCTCTATTCTATTCCATTGATCTATATGTCTGTTCTTGTGCCAGTACCAGGCTGTTTCGGGGACAGTGGCTTTGTAATACAGCTTGAAATCTGGTATTGAGATCCCTCCTACTTTATTCTTCTTTCTCAGGATTGCTGTGGCTATATGGGGTCTTTTTTAATTCCAGATGAATTTTTGGAGAGTTCTTTCTAGGTCTGTGAAATATGCCGTTGGTATTTTAATGGGGAGTGCATTGAATCTATAGATTGCTTTGGGTAGTATGGACATTTTAATGATGTTGATTCTACCAATCCATGAACATGGTATGTTCTTCCATCTGTTTACATCTTCCTCTATCTCTTTTTTCAGTGTCCTGTAGTTTTCCGCGTATAGGTCTTTTACCTCCTTGGTTAGGTTTATTCCTAAGTATCTTAATTTTTTTGGTGCGATGGTAAATGGGATTGCTTTTTTAGTCTCTCTTTCTGTAAGTTCACTATTGGTGTATAGAAATGCCATAGATTTCTTGGCGTTAATTTTGTATCCTGCTACATTGCCGAATTCATTTATTAAGTCTGTTAGTTTTTTGATGGAGTCTTTCGGGTTTTTTATGTACAATATCATGTCATCTGCAAATAAGAACAGCTTTACTTCTTCTTTTCCAATTTGGATGCCTTTTATTTCTTCTTCTTGTCTAATTGCAATGGCTAATACTTCCAGTACTATGTCAAACAGGAGTGGTGAGAGTGGGCATCCCTGTCTTGTTCCTGTTCTTAGGGGAAATGGTTTTAGTTTTTGCCCATTGAGTATGATATTAGCTGTGGGTTTATCATATATAGCTTTTATTATGTTGAGGTATGATCCTTCTATTCCCACCTTGTTGAGAGTTTTTATCAAGAAAGGGTGTTGGATTTTGTCAAATGCTTTTTCTGCATCAATTGATATGACTATGTGATTTTTATCTCTCAATTTCCTCATACTTTTTTCCAATTAATTTCCTACCCACCCCAGATCTTAGTTACCACTGATCTGATTTTTACCACTGTAGTTTAGCCTTTTTTAGGTGTTACATAAATGGAATCATATAGTATGTGGCCTTTGTGACTAGTTTCTTTTGTCATAATGCTCTTAATATTCTTTCATGTGGTTGCATAAGAAGTTTATTTCTTTTTATTGCTAAATAGAATTCCATATAGGTGTATCACAGTTTGTTTATCCAATTATCATTTTTGGGATTTGCTGAGCTTTTGGAATCTGTGGGTTGAGGTCTTTCATCCATTTTGGAATATTCTTGGAGATTTTTTTTTTTCAAATATTATTTCTGTCTCACTCTCAGTCTCTCCTTTCCTCTGGGACTCAAGTTGGAGTTATGGTACAGCAGTTGATTGGGTTCCCTTATCTTTTCTGTTCCATTCTGTTTTTTCTATTCTTTTCCTCTCTGTGCTTTAGTTTGCTTTTTTTTTTTTTTTTTTTTTTTTTACTTCAGCTAAACTACATTTTTCCCCGTTCTTGAATATTTAGGATGAGATTGCCATCAGGTTGTGCAAATGAACCTATAACTCTACTCCTGTCCCTTTTTTGCCTGGTTGACTCTTAGTCATCCTCTAGACTTCATGTCCTCAGCAATGACTTCTCTGGTCTCCAAGACAAGGCCAGAATGTTCCACATTCTCAAAGCGCCACACACCTTTACTTCTGAGAACTCACCAAAGGTGTCATTTTTCTTAACTGCGGAATTATTTGTCTGCCTCCTCCTCTGGATCCTGAGCTTCACAGTGCAGGGGTCATGTCTGCTGTTCGTTTAGCATTGTTTCCCCATCTGTAGTCTGCTGTCTGAAACATAATAGAATCTTAACACTTTTGAAATCTTTGTGGAACGAATCCCTCTTTGGGTACTTGGATATCTGCTTCCTGAGGCTGTTCAGGCTGCCTCATCAGAGCTCAAGGCATGTCACCTATGCCTGTACACCCAGCCTCCACCCCCAGGGGTGGGCAAACTTTTTGACTTGAGGGCCACAATGGGTTCTTAAACTGGACCGGAGGGCCGGAACAAAAGCATGGATGGAGTGTTTGTGTGAACTAATACAAATTCAAAGTAAAGGAGCAGAGGGGAGAGCAAGAGAACCCTCCGCTCTTTCGGCTCCTCGGGCCGGATAGAACAGCCGAAAAGGCCGGATGCAGCCCGTGGGCCGTAGTTTGCCCACGGCTGGATGTACTGAATCAGCTGACTTCACAGATGGAGGATCAAACCACCTACAGGGGGCACTTCAGAAAACCTTTTGTCATAGCATGGATAGAAAACCAAGTTGAAAGCAGAAAAACAGTTTGAACTTAACTGCAGTAGACAACCTTTGGACTCATGGGAAACTGCTGGCTCTTTTGGCTGAATTCTTGGTTATAAACTTCTCATTTTGTGGGTTGACCTAGCAATTCTGATTTCTGGGAAATGACTGAGCCAATTCTCTGTTCTCCTATTTGCAAAGGAGCTTGGTTGTTTGTGACTACCATTAAGTTTCCACACTGCCTTACTTTCAGTTCTGTGCTCTATGGGAATAAAATCTTCCTTCCTTCCTTCCCGTCCTTCCTTCCTTCCTTCCTTCCTTCCTTCCTTCCTTCCTTCCTTCCTTCCTTCCTTCCTTTCTTTCTTTCTTTCTTTCTTTCTTTCTTTCTTTCTTTCTTTCTTTCCTTTTTTGCCTTTGCCTTTCCTCTCTTTCTATATATTTTTTTCTAGGGAAGACACAAACATATAACTCTAAACATTGACATTAGCATTTCAGCCTAGAAACTCTCCAAATTCATTCTAGAAGACATAAACTTTGAACTGGGTAGGAAAGCTGAAGTAGGATCTCCTATCTAACATATCTAATTGCACAGGAAGTGGGGAGCTTTCCATCATTCCATATACATGTATGTAGAAATTTATGAATCTGTAGATAATAAAAGTAGGGAGAAGCAGAAGCTATGAGTATGAATAGCTGACATTTACTTATCACATGCATTATCTCATGCACTCCCCCACACATCAGAACAGGAAGGTATTGCTATTATCTATTTATAGATAAGTGAATTAGATGTTCAATGCAGAACATCTGTGTAAGACTGAAGAGAATCATGGAGGATATGGATGGTGCTTCTTTAACTTTTAACCTTTATTTTTAGGGGAATTGCACTGTTAGCAAGTTTAAGTTCCAATGCATAGCTCTGATCAAATCCCTCTACTGTTAAAACTTCCCAGAGGGCTGCTATTTTCTAACCAAAGGCATGTAAGTTTGCATGTCACGCTACTTCCCAGAGTTTATGGCTCTACTGCACGCTGGGGATTTCAAAAGAGAAGCATGTCTCAAAATTATTTTACCAGGGAATGCATTTTTTCCTGGAGCATCTTCCAGTTTTCCATTGACCTTGGAAATGTTAGCCTATGGAATAAAATGTAAGTACCTAAATCTTAACTTAGGTACTTCATTAATTTAGTTAAGATTTAGGTACTTGATTGAGTACCTAAGTTAACAAAGTACCCAAGTAACTAAAGACTAAGTGACTCGTTCTTATGTACTTAAACTAAGTACCAAAATTCCTCATATCTTTGTTTATTCCTTTTTGGCTCTCTTGAAGGTTTGCAGGGACCAGGCAGGTAATGTCAATGAAAGAAGTCAGAAGGAGTGAAATGATACATGATGGCTAACTTTCCCCAGTGAAGGGAGTGGTGGAGCATGACCAACTAGGGAATATATGGTTTGTCTAAAGGAGATGATAGCAGCTGCTCACCCTCTCTGAATGTTGTCCCATGACATGTAGACTCAGCATTGCAGATATTTTGATATTCCAAGAGCATTTGGAGAGCTGGATTTTGAAGTGAACTAGTATCCTTATTTTTAAAGGATGGCAACTAATGCATGTTTAAAACTCTATGTGGGCGAACATGTGTGAGCCAAGCAAAACTTATCAACAAGCTGAATGGCACGTGAAACAGCTGGTTTATGACATAATAGGATCGTGGCTTCCTTTTGCTTTCTCTCTAAAATGAACAAAAATGGTGAAGATAAATTTCTTACTTTACAGAGTGGTAAACCAATCCATTTTATTCATTTTTCAGGATTAAATATAAACAAATACTATATACACACATTTGCACATATATACATATATGCAAATATAAACTTCAGTCACACCCATATTTGGCTAACATGTTTTCTAGATTCACCTCTTTACGTCTTCACATAGCTCTTCTTTTCCACATTCCCAAAGGTGGCCACATGCAGTAAGTGACAGTAACCACCAGCGGGTGATTAATTTGAATTATTTTTTATAGGATCTATTTTAAAGTGGAAGACTGGTGGTAGTTTCTAGGTCTCCATATGTTGTACCTAATCAAACATATTAGGTGCGAACATTTGCAGCTATGGGGGTAAGACAGTGACAGGAATGGAAAGCTGTATAGAAGGAAAGATACTGATATTCTGAAAAAATTCCACACTTTTTACAGTGGAGAATAAGTCATTTCTCTTAGTCCCATTATAAGTAGAGCTCTGCTTAAAATCTTAGTGAAGTGCTCAATCTGTAGGTATGGGAATTGCTGTTGGCATGTATGGTTTTGGAGCATGGACAATTGAGGAATCCGATGTGGCTGTTACTACAATTGAGCTCATGCTGACTATATCTCACCCACCTCTTTCCAACTCTTACCTCCTCTTTAAAGCCTCCTCTCACTGCCTCACAATCCCTACTTATGGACAGATACTCCCCTTTCTGTAGCACATGTCTGGTGCACTGGGGGAACCCTACAAAAATGCTGTATGAGAATAAGATTTACTTGCCCATTCCTTTCTTTGGCATGGAAACATGAGAGCTCTAGGGTAGTGTTACCTGTGACTCTCAGGTCCTCACACTGTATCTAATGCCCAGGAGATGCCCAATAAATGTAGACCACATGGTCACTTAAACAAAAAAATGGAATTTTACAAAGTATCAGATAGAATATCAACTAGAACCATCTATTCATGGTACAGGCAGCTTTGATGTATGAGCCCACCATCATTTAGAGTGGCTGGAAGGTGGATGACTGCTATAGAAAGTATTTTTATATGGAAGCAAGAGGACTGGCTGGGAGCCTTTCCAGGTCCCTTCTAGCTATGAGATTTAACAGGGCTTTCACCTTTCCCAGCTATTTGTTCTAGTCCCTGGGTTGTGGATTTGTGGAGCAGATGCGCTGCTCTATCTTGCCCCCCTCCCCCAAGCCTTACCATGTTTACACACAGGCCTGACTCCCACCTGCCAGCACCTGCATTTTTCTGCCAGGTCTTCGTCCGGCCTCTGGAGTCCACTCTACCAGCCGATCCTGCAAGCAGAAGTGCTGGAGGATTACCAGCTTCTGGAAGCATCCCTATGCCCAACTCCCTTGCCCGTTATCAGGTGGGATATGGCTCCCCTGGTTCCCCACGCCACGCCCTCCCCCCCCCCCCCCCCCGCCCCAAGGGAGGTCAAGCTCCAGTGCCCACAGCGGAAACCAGCCTGATACCACAACTTTACTGCCTGTCTTCCCTTCCTTGTCTCCCTTCCCCATGCCCCTTCTGGGGATTCCTAGAGTCACCTCTCAAATAAATAGCTTGCCCTTAAATCCTTGCCATGGGGACCTGCTTCTGGGAACCCAAAATGTAGTTGGAGCCTCAGCAAGTTTCTTCCACAGGCTAATTCAGGGGATGCCCACATTTGCTCCCCCAAATTAGAACTCATTCAACAAATAACAGCTCCCGGACAGAAGACTCAGAAGTCATAGGGACATGGGCCCTGGCCAGAAACTCTGCATTGGGAATACAGCTGCCTTGTTTCAGATGCTAATTTACAGCTCCCACACCTCAAAGCGGAGGCAATGTTTAGTACGAAAGCAAATAGTGTGACTGAAACTCTCCACAGTGCCTGACTTCCACAGCCAGCAAGCCCTTGTGTCACCCTGCTAGCTGCTCTCATTACTTGACACAGAGCAGTTTAAAAATGGCTCACGGCTGAATGACAACAACGATGGTTCGGCAGTCTCCAGGGATAATTGTGTGGGAACTAGGTAAGGTGACAGGTGAGAAGTTAATTAAAATCCTTGTAGATTGCCTTAAACTTGGAGCCAGTTAATATGCTGTGGCAGAGACGGCAAGTTTTATGGTTACCAAACACCCACATAACAGCAGGGGGTGGGGGTTTTACAGGATCCCTCATAATGACCAAGCTATTAAACATCAAGCAGGAACTGCCCCCTCTCCCCTCCGCCCCTTGTCTAACCTGAGATTTCTCCAGGGAAAAAGCATGACTAGGGGCAAATACAAGATGTCATCCTCAAAGCAACTCCAGCCCTGAGAGTGGCACGTCTTGTGATTAATGCTGACTCCCAGTACCCCAACCTTACCATGGCAACATGAACAGCTGAACCAGGAAACACAATATGGGCACCGTTTGATTAATGAGGAAACCCAGTCCACTGGGGAATATTGTCGGAGGGGCAGAAGCCACAGAGTTTGACCAATGGAAAAACTCTAGCCTGGTGTGGCTCCTGCTGACAAAATCGATTACCAGAACTGGAAAGAATACATGAGTGGGAGATGAAGGGGCTCCTTTCACTCCCTTCGGTTAAGAGGATCTGTTGCTCTTCTCAAAACAGAACTGTAAGCGATTCTAGTGCAGGCCTCAAGCCATAAGCTGAACAGGGGTCACTGGCACAGTGTCAACTTGAGCAGAAGACTTTCCAAGCCGAGCCACACTTTTGTATGCACTGGAGGAGGTTTCTCTACTTCTACCTGTTCTGGAAGTCCAGACAATTGTAGTCTAGAGAACCTGAGGAGAAAAAGATAGTTCCAGTGGCCCCATGTCTGTGTCTACAAGTGTCACTTAGAAAATAGTCTATTTGTAAAAAAACAAAAACCAGCCAAAAACCGGTTTGGCTCAGTGGATAGAGCGTCAGCCTGCGGACTGAAAGGTCCCAGGTTCGATTCCGGTCAGGGGCATGTACCTTGGTTGCGGGAACGTCCCCAGTGGGGGGTGTGCAAGAGGCAGCTGATCGATGTTTCTCTCTCATTGATGTTTCTAGCTCTCTATTCCTCTCCCTTCCTCTCTGTAAAAAAATCAATAAAATATATAAAAACAAAACAAACAAAAAACAAACAAACAAAAAAACCACAGAAAACTTCTAATTTTATTAAAAGCTCTCAATACTGCTGAACCAGTCAGCATTAACCTACTGTTTGTGTTGAGTCTTTAGTTGGTGCTCACTTATTTCATGGTAGATGAGAATCCAGATGACAAATAAACAAACCTAATTGTTAGCCAGACGATTCTGTAACTCCATCCCGTCTGATCGGGGCACTCTCCTGCTCCCCTCCCTCCCTAAAATTCTGAGTGGCAGCTATTTTTAAATTCCAAGTTGGTCTAAATAAATTTCACTCTGGAGAAGGCTTTGCAGGGATTGCCATCTTTCTAGGGCCATTAGAAGAATCTCAAACTCCTGCAAAAGGGTGTCTTGAAGCCCTCGACCTACACCTCATTCTGCCTGTTGTCTTGATGGAAGATGAATCAGCAATCTGAGACCAGCGCTCCAGTGTGACCCCAGGCAGTGCTTTCTTTCCTCAAATCTGAATCACTTGGCCTCACATGAAATCCTGAACTCCAAGATGCAACAGTTCAACTCTAAACTTTGGGTTATGCAGGTAGCAGGACTCTCTCTTACTGTCAAGTTTCAAACATGTGACCGTTCAACTAGGCTAACGTGCTGAGCATTCCATCGGCATCGTAAGATAGCAATTGGGATTCCCTTGTTTCAGATAAAGAAACAACCTGTGTGAGGGCCTTGGTCACTTGCCCCAGTTCCCTCTTCCATCCAGGGACAGATTTAGAAAGATCCACGCTGGAAGCCCTGCTCTGAGCCCCTAGTTCTTTCCATTACAGATGTCTGAGCAATAATTAAACTGAAATGACAGCAGAGAGGAAAATTCTAATGTACCAATAACTTCATTTTCCTGGCTGCTCTTAAAAAGCAAATGAGTATAATTTGAACAATAAATCATTTTAAAAAAAAAGTATGAACATCTGAATTTTTTCCTTCCTGCCTGCGACAGACTTCTGGTCTCTTTCTCAATTAGGCTTCTCTCCTTTCTTTGCTAGACTTCTTTTCTCCCGATGTGTTTAAAGGCCCAGGACTATGTGTGCTAAGTGGAGGAAGGGGTAGGCAGTATTGCTTTTCAGATGTTCTCAGGAAACCCAATACCATGCAGTCACTGCTCACTGAACTGACATGGGACGTCCAAGTGCAACACAGCACCCAGCTCAGACGTCTGCAACCTTTCAGGTTGAAGTGTCTGATTTTTCTTGTCTGACGCTGGGTGCTTTTCCTTGTCCTGTAAGCACTGCGAAATTTTGAATGAGGTGTTCCTAACTGGCAAGATAAGGAATGAAGGACTTTTTGGTGCTGGTTTAAAGTTTGATAAAGCAAGTGATTCCACACTGAGGAAATGTGAGCTATTACAAAAAAGCTCTTGTATTATCCACTTAGAGAATGTAAATATTTCTATTTTAAATACGGCATTTTTGTTACAGGGTTTGGGACTCAGAGTCTTAACTCAATTTTTGATCCCTGAAAACTCACAGTGGTCAAACTTCCATTTGAGCTACATCTAGTGCTTTGTGGCAGCACCTACCATTTCAAATAAGAGCAATGAGGTGAAAGGGGTGGTCAGATCCTGGACAGGGAAGACAGGGAACACACAGGGAAAGGAAATACCCTCAAGAAAAAAGACAGGAAAGGGATGTTTCTTTCAGCTCCCTCTATCTTTGAGGAGGAAATTGCAGAAGTAGAAAATAAATTATCACACAGTATTAAGTTATTGTTTGGAATATTCTACAAACTCGCAACATGTATCATGTGATCAATAGATTTGTGCATAAAGCTCTGTCACATTTTGAAATTCCTTCTGAGGCAGCAAAATCCAGGATG
Organism: Plecotus auritus; assembly: GCF_963455305.1. Taxonomy (NCBI): domain Eukaryota; kingdom Metazoa; phylum Chordata; class Mammalia; order Chiroptera; family Vespertilionidae; genus Plecotus; species Plecotus auritus. The sequence continues at coordinate 153,668,744 of NC_137776.1, read as the reverse complement.
TAGTAAGCGGGAATAATTTTCATCATATAATTGGATGGGTTCTGTTACCAGAACAAATAGACTATATGTTCTGGAGGTTTATATTTTGGGCACATTTTCTTACATTTCAAAGTTACTTTGTGCTTTATTATTATTATTTTTTAAAGTGAAAACAAGTTTGACACTAATGAATCCTGTAATCAGTTAAGAAATGCCCAAATAAAGAAGCTCATTGGTTCTCCGGGAAGAGACACAAACAGTTACCTTATTGGGATAATGGATCCTGTCTCTGGGTTGAACCAGCATCATCCTGATTGACAGGCTGTCCCTGTGGTCACTTCCTTCTTCCTGGGTTATAATGCATTTGCAAACCTAACCACTGTAGATGCCTACACAAAGGTAAGAGATGTCAAATGCAAGCTTTATACTTTCAGCATTTTGATTGGTGCCTCTTTCTGTTTAAGATTTTGGTTCAAATGCTGCAGAATCTAACTGCAGAAACCACGAGAGTGGCAGGAAGCCAGGGCAGCATTCTCCACTGAACTATCTGGTTTTTGTCCTGGGAACCATGTCAGCTTCCATTTGGTGTCACTCGGCTCACCTAACACTATCTAGCCCAAAGCCTATGTGGAGTGATCCCTCACAAGGCTTCCTCTGTATTTCCTCCACTTAATGCAGCCAGTTAAGGGCCTGGTAGTTACAACTCTCCTACTCACTTCTTTTTACATGGGCTTTTACATCCACAGTCATTTCACGGAAGATAAATCACAGAGAACAGCATGGGGACACAGCTATCAGCAGAAATGCATGGCAGCCACTCTCTCTCGTTCTGCTGCAGACCTGGATTCTTAGGTAACCAAGCATCAGTGTAACCTGGGAACTGAACCGAGTCAGGGCGCGCCTTCAAACCCAACTACGAATATGGTTTATTTATACCACAGACATTTAAAAGTCCCCAGAGCCACCCCCCAAAAATCACACTTTTAATTAAGGACATTTTCTTTTATGAGCTCCTGAAGGTAATGGCATCATGCACAGAGATTTAATAGTTCTGGGGATTTCATTGCAGTACTAATCGTTCTCTGGTGTAATTGAAGCCTATTTCATGGATAAATGTCTTTGGTTTTCAGATACTTTTCATCATGACTGCCTTTCTTCTAAAGTAACATTTAAAGAAAAATTTGCTTATTTGAGCTAGAGGATTATAGGTGTCTAAAGACTGCTTCTATTAATCATTATCAATATGCATTTAATGCAAACTTAGCTGTGCTGTCCACTGTGGTAACTACTTGCCATATGTGTCTACTTAAAATAAATTTAAACTAATTAAAATCAAATAAAATCACATTCACACTAGCCACATTTCAAGAGCTCAATAATCACATACAGCTAGTGGGTACCACACTGGACATATAGTGAGAGCATTTCGGTCATTGTAGGAAGTTCTGGTGGATGGCAATGACTCCTAAGGCATGAAGGCAGATGGACTGCACAGTGAACACTTTGTAGCTGTGGGAAGTCGTCAGCCCTTGGAAGGTGGGTACCATCTCGTTAAAGAGACAAACAACGAAAGGTGATGGCCAGTATGGGCAAACTACTAAGGTGGAACAGATGTGCTAAGTCAATGACAAAATGGGGGTATGAAGTTCAAAGCTGAACTATCCTGGGCAGGATGGTAGAACCTAATCTATTCACCACAAGCAAACTGGGGGCTAAGAAATGAGTGACACCAAAGTCTGTGGGGCAAGAGAGAACAAGAGAGAAAAAGAAAAATAGAAGCACAATTGTGACATGGAAGTGATCTAGAATTCTCAAGGAGTGTTGCCACAAACTTTCTTGCTTAAAACAACACAAATTTATTCTTAGAGTTGTGGCGGTCAGAAGTCTCACTAGGCTAAAATGGCATCGGCAGGGCTATTTCTCCTGGGAGGCTCTAGTTTTCTTGCCATTTCCAGCTTCCAGAGGCCACTTGCATTGATTGTCTCTCTGGTCCCTTCCTCCATCCCCAAAGCCAGCAGTGTAGCACCTTCTAATTTCTAGCTCTCATCCCTATTCCCATAATCAGTTTTCTTCTATGACTCTCACCATCCTGCTTCCCTTTTATAAGGAATTTTGGATTGCATTAGACCCACTGAGATAAGCCAGGGAAATCTTTACTCCCATTTCAAGGTCCAAAGCCTTAATCACATTTGCAAAGTCCCTTTTGTCATGTAAGGTGACATATCCATAGGTTTTTTTGGATAAAGACATAGACATCATTGGGGAAGGCAATATACTGCTGACCATGAGTGTGGTAACACCAAAGGGTCTGCTTGAAGGCCTGTGACTTCACAGATATTTATAATTTAGAGGGCATAAAACTTCCAGATCATAAGAAATTATTAATTTATAGTTCATCTAGTTATATAGGAATGAGTTACTAACTTATAACAACATGTACATGCAAGATAGGGCTTCAAATGTAAATAGGGTAAAAGGAGAAAGATGAACTAGGGTAAGAACATAGTGATGGAAAAAATGATTCTAAAAGATATGCTCTGTAATGACTTCACCTCCTCCATTGATATATCTGTGGAATCTTAAAGGCAGAATACTTTGAATGTAGAAACTAACAGTACGTTCTAAATCTTACCTGAGTGATTCAGACAAGGGGTACAACCAAAAATATTGAAATTAATTCTAAATAATCACAGCCTGAAGATCAAGAAAATAGAGATGGGAATTGTGGTTATAGGAGAAGCTATTTTTTTCAGTGTAGTGGAATGGAATGGGTCTCATCTTTTTCCTTAAGATTTGAGAAGTTACAGCCTCTGTAAGAAGTGATACTACTTGCAATGGGTCCAAATACATAGAACTTAAGGTTCAATCAGGCTTTTAGACCTTAAGAAGTTATTTATTAACTTACATTCCACCTAATTCCAGAAATGAGTTAGCTGAGTATAGCAACATCCTATCTAATAAAAGAGTAATATGCAAATTAACCATCACTCCACTACACCCACAAGCCACGCCCAGCAGCCAATCAGGAGCGAGTATGCAAATTAACCCAACCAAAATGTCTGCAGCCATGGAGAGAGCAGGAGGCTTGGGTTTCCCCGGTAATGGAGGAAGCCAAGCTTTTTGCACACCCTGGCAGGCTCAGGCCTCCACTCAAGGCTACAAAGTTTCAATTATAGAAGATAAATAAATCCCAACAAAAATGGCAGCAGCCACGGAGCAAACAGGAGGCTTGGCTCTGCTCAAGGCTACAAAGTTTCAATTATAGAAGATAAATAAATCCCAGATACCAGGGCCTCTGCTTGGGTCGCCGGGAGGGGGGTGTGTGACTGGCCTGCAAACCACCACAGGCCCCTCACCCAGGCCGCCCCATGCCCCAAGGGAACCCCCACCCTGATCCGGGACACTCTTCAGGGCAAACCAGCTGGCCTCCACCCGTGCACCAGGCCTCTATTCTATCTAATAAAAGAGTAATATGCAAATTGACCATTACTCCAACACACAAGATGGCTGCCCCCATGTGGACACAAGATGGCCACCACAAGATGGCCAGCAGGGGAGGGCAGTTGGGAGGGACCAGGCCTGCAGGGGAGGGCAGTTAGGGGTGACCAGGCCTATGGGGGAGGGCAGTTGGGGGCAAACAGGCTGGCAGGGGAGTGGTTAGGGGGTGATCAGGCTGGCAGGCAGAAGCAGTTAGGGGCAATCAGGAAGGCAGGCAGGTGAGCAGTTGGGAGCCAGCAGTCCTGGATTGTGAGAGGGATGTCCGACTGCCCGTTTAGGCCTGATCCCAGTAGGATTGGGCCTAAACGGACAGTCAGACATCCCTTGAGGGGTTCCAGATTGGAGAGGGTACAGGCTGGGCTGAGGGACACACACCCCATGCACAAATTTCATGCACCGGGCCTTTATATTATAGTGTATAATATAAAGTATGGTGTTAAATATAATCTAAGTGAGAGAAGAAAGCTGAATCAGGAAAAGAATACAATGAAAGAAGGGATGGGGCTTAAAACATGTTGTGTATTGATCTAAACCTGTTTTAGTTGGGTTGAACTAGGACTCTGACTTGGGGATTTATACAATTGTCAATGTTTTTAAGATGGAAAACAACAAGTTCTAATTAGTCTTGTTACTAAAAGCAAGACAGGCCATTCTTCCTGGTGTCCTCACTAACATGACCTATGATCAGTGTCCTCAACAATGTCTTTCCTTAGATGTTGAAGTTTTATAAGGCTTTTTTTAAAAAACAAAAAGAAAAACAAAAAACCTTTTATTTAGGCTCTTTGAACCCCCAAAGCAAAATTCATTAAGAGCAATTCTTCAGGGATGCAATAAAATGAAGGCTTCTTTCAGATCTTTCTGAGCCAGGAGGATAGTTGAGAACATCTAGAAGAACAACTTGACCCTGATCCTTCAAACAATTTTGAATACTGTTTCTGTCTACTTGACTTTTGAGTAATTATTGGGCACATGTCAGCTTGACATCATACTCCCCAGCAAATGTCTGGAGTGTATTATTTCATATTACCCACTCGGTGTGACGACAGCCTTGCCAGGCCTGAATAGTGTCATTCTACCTCTGCCAGGAAAAAGGCTGAGACAGTCCCCACGGACATAGGTTTCTTGGAACACAACTATGAATCTTCTCCAGGTCACAGCAAACCAGAAAACTGAAAGCTAAAATAGTTGCCCAATGTAGCATGGTCCAAAAATGTTTGCCCTTCGATTTGTTCCTTAAGACAGACTGCATTAGTCAGCACTTGGTCTCCAGCTTGCACTGTGGTCAAATGGTTATTACTGACATTACTTTGAGGACAGATTATTAATGACAGGAGAAGTGCTTTGAGATGTGGATAGCTCAAACCTTTCTGTAAAGTCTATCAACTCCCTAGTGTGTCATGTTCTGTGAAAGTTTAGAGACAACTATATGCCTGGGAAAATAAGCCCGTCTTTCCACTGCCAGTCTCACCCCCCTCCCCTCTTCTCCCTTTACATTGTTTTCCCATTCTTTCTCTTCCCTCCCCTATGTTACCCTCTTCTCCTTCGTCTTCTCTTTGTCCCCCTTTTTTGCTTTTGTCCAGCACACTAACAATGAAAGAATACTGTAGATGTTCTAAAGACCAGAACATTATATCAAATTATTTTCAAATGGAACTGATTTAAAGGGATACTTTAAGAGTACATTTCAAGGTGGGCCACTATGTGCCCTATAAAATCAGAGCACATTTTAAACTCAAGTATATAAGGTAACCCACCTCATTCCACATTTAATCTATGCAAATATTCTTATTCTGAAACATTCACTGCTATCATAAGGAAGTACAGTGGAGTTGGCTGGAAGGGGTTTGTGGGACGTTAGAAATCAGATGCCTTCGACTGTCCATGCACACCAGTGCTTCTATCACCAGCTTATGTGGCTAAGGGGGTCCCTTTGTTCAGCTCAGCTCATGACTTTCTAAGTTTAGGCATGATCTTGTCTTTATCCCCATCCTACCAGGACCTGGGGATTGTGTAGGCATTGCATTAAACTCATAAAATGCTCTATAAGGGGGCTATAAAATCTTCACACACATATTTGGTTATATTTCTCAAGTCACAGGTCACAAAATACTGGTATGATTTATGTACTCGAAGGGACATGGGAGGAAAAAACTGGAGGCGTGTAGAGGGGGTTTGTGAGGAGAAGTGAGTAGTATTTGTATGGCTCAGGTGGGAGAAACCTGTCAAGTTTCTGAATGTGCACAGCAAGCCTTGCTAACGCGGGGGGCTAAACCGGCCCCACACTTCAGGCATCTTTCCAGAAAGTTTCAGCCTTCCCTATAGTCCACGGGGGAATGCTTTCCACTACTTCTCATCTCCTGAGCAATTTAAGAACCACATGCTCATTTGATTTATAATGTGAGGGCCTGGTAAAACTGTGAATAAAGTGTCTTGAGGGGAAGAAGATAATGTTTTTCAAGTGCCTTGACTAATATGTTCAGACTTGGTTCAGACGGGTCTGTGCAATTTCTGAGCCCCCAACATGGATTTCACAAAGGCTCCTCTGTCTGGCCAGCAGTTCAGAGGGAAGAGAGGGGTCAGAGGAGAACCCATCCAGAGGGCATGCCATGCTGTTGCCTCAGGACAGACTTTCTCAGCAGAGAGAGAAGAAGCCGTGGTGTTTGGGGTCCAGTCTGCTATGTGGATGGCACGCATGTGGGCATGCAGATGCAATTCAAATAAACAGTGGGGCTTTGCTTTTTTTTGGTGATAGGGGGGCATGGTGTTTATAATTTGTGACCACTGAGCAATATATCCTCTCAGGTTGCCATAAAAGGTAAAAAAAAAAAAAAAAAAAAAAAAAAGGACTTCATTCTTTTCACCTTCCTGGGGTAGCAGAAGCTGCTTTCTTCTCATCCTTCAGGTTTTAGCCTCAGTGCCATTTTCTGAAAGACTTCCTCTCTGATCCCCAGCTAAGGTAAGCCCCTCACCTGACCCCAGATGATTTTCAGTCATAGCTTTTATGTCACAGATGAGTGCATCCTTGGATTTTGTTTGGAGTGATTAGCTTCGGCTAAATGAGATGTGTGCATATCTGTGTGTGTACACAGCATCTATGCTTGTTCATTGAGCGTGAAGAGCAATCCAGTTATTTTATGTTATTGTTATTTTCATGGCCTCAAAATAAATGAGTTTATTTAGATTTCCAGAAATGAATTTACCTAGTTGACATCCTATAGCTGTTGAGGTCATTTGGAACTTGAACTTTTTATAAACGTTTGCCCTCTATGTGAAAACTTCAGAAAAGAGAAGAGCAGATACAAGAATAAAACACAGCTGAAAGCTTGACTTTAAATTCATGGTCATCTATTTCTGGAAGTCCTTTAAGTTCTCCATTAGCTTTATCTGCACAATTCCCTTGATTTAAAAAAAATTCTTTTTCTTTCCCTATGTTCTTTCAACCTATTCTATATAAAAGCAAAATAAAATCTATTTGTGGCCAATAGTATTTTTGTTGTTCAACTCTGTTGTATACAACTCCATAAAAGTTTTTCATTCTTACGGATCATTTTCAGTTTTCTGATCTGTAGCAATAGACGCTGTAAGTGCTGGGAAAACAAATTCTGAGTACGACATGATTAAGTAGTGACCTGGAAATTCTTCTTACATCCTGTTCAGTCTTACAGAATGTGGTTATGAGGAAGCAGGTCAATTTCTCAGCTGAATATGCACTTGACGTGTGCTTGAGCTAAAACACTGCAGTGATGTGGGTTGAGTCTCCCTTTCTGGAGGAAAAAAAGTATGCTGTTTTTCCCATCTGCTTTTGAGAACATTGTGTTAGTCAAATAGAGAATAATATGTTTGGGAAAACTTAGATGTGCTTCTTGGCCATGATTTTGCCTTAACCTCTCTGAACTTGACCACAGGCCTCTTTGGCCCATTTATGAATGAAAATAAATTTGACTTCTCTCTTGATAATTCATGATAGTCTTTACAGCCAAGTTTGATCTTCCCAAAGTCTTGAGTAGAGAGGAAGCAGGAAGATGACTAATTATTTCCTTCACGTGGTAACTGTGCAGGGAAATGAAGTCCACACCATTGCTTGCACTCATGGGTCTGTTTTTAGCCCATGTAACTATGATTTACACACAGACTGGTTCTGAAAAAGAAGCTGAATGCCTGTTTTCCATTACTTGCTCCTCAAAAAAAAAGAAAAAAAAAAGAAGAGAGAGGGAGAAAAAAATGAAAAAACCCAGAAGGCCTTTCTTCTTTACTTCAATCTCTGCTTCATTTTGAGGCACTTTACTAGTCTTCACTCCGTATTTACTTGTTGATTTCACTCATTTAAAATAAAAATACCTTTACAAAAAATGTTTTAGGTGCCCCAGAGGGAGTAAAAGGGCCTGTGTTTCTCCCAGATAGTTCCAGAAAACTTTTGCCGGGAGGCCCATAAACATTCGAAAGCATCCCAGGGCCCAGGGGCTGGTGGATCCAGGCAGTGAATTACTGCCCAGGTCCTATGGAAAGAATAGCCCTGTGGGCAGAGATATTCAGGCTGCTGACACTTTAAAGGCTTTTTGGAGGGAAGATGATTTGCAAGTGTTTGGCAAACAAAAGCTCTGTGTAGCAATGTGTCACTTTCAAAGTCAACTTTAGATTCCTAAAACTTCCATGCTTAGGAGAATGGAAAACCATTATTTTAGCCTGATGCATAGGAAGAACTAACTCCACATTCCTCTGTGTGCAAAAGTTGAGCCTGAGAAGTCCAGTTTTATGTTCTGTAGCCAGGAATTTCAGCGGGAGCCTCAGAAAAAAACGGGCTTAAATTCAAAGAAAAGCAGGCAGAGCCTCTTCAAGGTGAAATGTACTTGGTCTCATTATTCTAGTTGCCTTTGGGCTAGTTTCCATGCTTTTGCAGCTGGGTGTTCAGTGGCAGAAGGCTCAGGCATGGGCTCGCCTGGTCATGTAGAGAAGTGAGGTAGATGAGCAGACCGAGAGAAAAAAACGACCCTTTTAAGAAGGTTCGGGACCAAAGTGAATGCCATCGATCAATTATTTAACACAAGATGATAGAAATCAACCTGGTAGAAAATGATAGATCCTCCCTCCCCACAGCTGGTGGGCAAAGTATGACATAACCAGCGTCTGTGCTGGGACATCCCTGAGGCATTCAGCCACCAATCAGCACGTGCAGAGTGCCCTGGGCCCCACCCCTTCCCGTTCAGCCCTGGGCCCAACCCCTTCCTGTTCCTCCCCTCAAAAGGCATGTTCACCACTGCACGTGTTGCTGTCTCAGTCTGCGAGGCAGTCCGACTGGGTCCTTCTTCTCCTCCTTCCCCTCCTCTAATCCTGGTTTTTCTACCTCTTCCATAATGAATCTCGCTCATTAGGGTGAAATAAACCTCCTCTTTAACATGCCTTGGTCTCCGATTCCCGTTTCCTGCACCTCGAACCTTACATCTAGTGCCGAAACCCGGGAGGGTGCGAGCGTCCCATTTGATCGTTCATAGTCTGGGGTGCCCCCCTCTTCTCTCCTCGTGGCTCAGGACCCTCAGCCTCCTCCCCTCAACCCCCTGGCTCAGCAGTGTCAGCAGTAAGTCCCAGCCCATGCTAATTCCTGGTGGTTGTTTCTCCGGCGTCTCTGTCTGTAAACCGCGGCCTGCGTCAGAGATTGCCTTCTGGGCATAGCCCTCCGGGCCCCTCCAGGAGGGGTTCCAAACCTGGGGAGGCAGCGAAGACGTTCCTGTCCCCCCTCTGGTTCTCTGGCCTTTTGGCCTCCATAGCCTTGGCTCAAAGACTGGGACGCTGGTCCTTAGCCTTCGCTACCCGACCCCAGGGTTTGGTATGGGTAATCAAAAATCCAAACCGGATCCTAGGATCCTAGCACACCTCTAGGGTGTCTCCTCACCAATCTGGCTACTTCTGTAACGTGGCATGGCCTCAGTATGAATTGGAATGGGTGCAGATGACCCAAAAGTGGGACATAACATCCTCACTGACCTCAGTAATTTCTGCCGACGAGCCGGGAAGTGGCCCAAGGTCCCATATGTCCAGGTTTTAGTTCCTGTGGAAATCCTGGTTGTTGTAATTACAAGGCCTTACCCTAAGTGCTCTTGTCCTCCTTAGCACCCAAAGTCCTGGATTAGGAATTAAGACTCTACTAGAAATAGACACCACAGGTAAGTTAGATAAACAGGTAACTTTTAAAAATTGGTTTTGCAGACTGAAAGTGTAAATGAAAAACATTTAGAAAGCCAACTCTTTCATTTTAGAAAAGAGGAGACTGGGTCAAGATCACTTAAGCTTTCCCAAGATAAGACGGGCACCCAGGTCTCTTGGATTCCTATTGGAGGGGGCTGCACCCAACAATCACTTGACCCAAGTCAGACACAGATCTGCAAAGGGTGAGGAGAATTCCTGACACCCAGAAACTAGGATCCCTAATGAAGAGAAATATGCCCCTGTCCAATTGCCCTTCATCTTGACCTTCAGGCTGCTTTTGTAACCTCTTCCCCTTTAAATATTTCTTTAGAATTGGGAGGTAGTGGGGGTAGAAGGCAAGGAGAGAAGAATTCAGAACATTTTAGAAATAGAAGACAAAGTCAAGAACATCCTATTTCCTGGTCTCTTTTATAGATGAGCAAAAAGGAGGAATGCTTCTAGAAGGAACTTTTAAACACAGTTTCTGATTCTATAAGTTATGGGGTCTGACCCAAGATTCTGCACTTCTGTCTGGCTCCTGGGTGATGCTAATCCACAAACCACTCTTTCAAGTATCAAGGGAGCAGATCAAGTGGGTAGCTTCAGAATTTACAACTAGTTAATGGTTACTCCAATGACCATAATGAATATCAATTAATTTCACATGGTTCAGTGTTTTGCAACTCTAAGCAAGCTTCTTGAACTGAATTATAGGCTCCTCATCTATAAAAAATACAATTTTATGGGATTTGTAAGTCCTTTGCCTAGCTGGTGAGAATAGCACAGTCTTCACATAGACCTTTAATCACAAAGTAGAGCAGTATATAGGGAAAATATTGACTTGGGAGCCAAGAGCCCCTCGGTGACCAGCTATGTGACCAGATGAAATGCTTCAGGCCTCAGTTTTCTTCCCTGAAACGAGAGGTTAGTCTGAGACGATTGTTGTTTTCTTTTTCTCTCTCTTTTTTTAATTTTCTTTTTTACTCTAAATAAAGTTTATTGTTTACAATAGACAGTTCTTTAGACAGCTTTCTTCTGGGCAGACATGAAAATACAGTGAGAGTTAACACTTGCCAGATGCCAATCACTATTCCATGCTTGGCGTATGGTGACTCATTTCATCCTCACTACAACCCTAAGAAGTAGACACTGTTATCATCTTCACTTGACAGATGAAGAAGCTGAAGCCTGGAGAGGCTCAAGGTCATGCAGGTTTCAGTGGAAAAACCAAGATCCAGGTAATAGGCCTCAGTCTGTGCTCTCACTGACTCAGTGAAGAGCAAAGGTCCGATTATAAAGAGTTTCTAGTTATAGATTACCTTCACATATATTATTTGTACCAAGTGCCATATTGTGAGTTGTCATAATCACCATGATCACCTCACCATACCATACCGGTAAGAAAAAAGAGATTCACCTAAGTGGCAAATGGAGAAGCCAGGATTAAAATGAAGTCTCTTTAGGTCCAAAGCTACATTCTTTGTGGTGTCCCTACCCCTCAAACCGGAAGCTCTAGCTATGAAGACCAAACTTACTCTGAGATGTGGGAAAGCTCTGTCTCCTCAGCTGATCAGCCTGGTGAGGTGGAGTCCATGAAGTATTGCTAGTGTTTCGTGGCTGGTATTAAAAATTAAACATATGTTACTTTTCCAAATTGATTTATCATCTACTAAATGCTATATGTACTTGTTAAATGTGCTAATACAGGTGTAGGTACTTCTGAGTTTCTTTTGTAGACAATAATACTATTTATAAATAATAAATGTTTTATTTTTTTTACTTAAGAAATTCCTTCTAGTTCTAACAGCCCTCTACTTGGAACAAAATGTTCCTGGTTTAAATGAGTATAATGACCTGGAGTTCTGGTATCCTTATTTCTGCAGCATGTCAATGGTCCATTTAATGCCAAGTTCTTGAGCAGGAACAGAGACCCATAATTATGCATAATTTCTATGGAAAAATTTGTCCAGCTTTCTCGCTCCACTGGAGGACATATTTTTCAAAGAACACAAGGGGTAGGGTTTAGTGATGGTGCTTGCAGGTTTATAACATACTAATGACTGGGAGTATTCTGAAGTTACACCTTTTTTAGTTCTGTCGTTCAAGCTGAGTATTCTTATTTTTAGATGTAACCCCATGAGATCACCACAGGTCTGTTAATGACAAATTATTCCAATGATATCCTGCAGTCCCTGCATATTCAGGCAGGCCACAGTACATATAATCGCTGGCTATCTCACAAGGTGAGGAATGTTATAATTAACTTGTTTTTTTCAAAACGGGGAAAAAAAATTGGACATCTAAGGCACTTTCCTGCTTCATTCAGAATTATGTAACCATCCAGGAATGATTGAACATCCCTTTCAGGAAAGTGCCCCCTGAGACCTAATAATATTTTACATATGTATGACCAATGGCATCTTTACAAACAACATTTATTTCTGTCAATCTCATTTTGTCCTCACAGGACCTGGAGAAGCAGGTACTCCCCTGCCTTCCATGGAGGAAGAATTCAGGCTCCCAGCAGCCAGGGACTTGCTCGTGGTGCAGCCCAGGCAAACCGCACGTTAAGCCCTTGATTTCTTGTCCGGGCTTTCTTCTCTCCACCAAGGCCTTGATTCTGACATCCTACAAATGTCCCATGGAAACGTCTATGAAATATAGGCTCTTTTCTAGGTCTGTTTACTTCTGACTCTGGAAAGATTTGAGAGACATTAGTAACTTCTTTTTTCTTTTCTCCCGTCCCTGTGAAGAAACGACTGTCTGCAGTGCTTCTCCTCTGGGCCCTGGAAGCAATCCAAAGCTGTCACTGTGTTTCCATCTGGCATGTTTTCAAGAATCTCTTTGCTGCTCTGTAACCTGGAGGTCGCCCTGCAGAATTCTGTACAGCACCCTGACAGGCTGGCCCTGGCAGGAATGTAGGCATCAAAATAAAAAAGGCTGTGGGGTGGTGGGGTGTGAAGGTACCCCCCACTATGTGCAAACTCACTCTCAGGAGGAGGGGTCCCCAGAGACCCTGCTTTTGAAAGTAGGTAACGACTTGCTCATTTGTCATGGAGCTTTTACACAGTGAATGAATCCAGTGAATTTTTAAAAGATAATTCAACATATAAAAAAGTGCAACTTGACTTTCTTGAAAAAGTCATAGGTCACACGAAAAGACACTGAAAAGAAACATTGGAACTTACAAAGGATGCTGATGGTGAGTGAGCCTGTGCACTACAGAGGTTGAGCCGTCCCACCTGCCCAAGAGCTCTCAGTACCTCAAAGGCCCAGCCAGGAAATACCAATGAGGTGATAGGAGTCCCAGCTTCGCAGACATTTCAGAAAATCTGTATTTACAAGAGGGTTTGCAGTAGAGGCTGCTGCCCAGGTTTTTCCTCTGAAATAAGTCAAAGAAGTGAGACTTTAGAAGATAATTAATGGGTGAGGTCTACATATACCGAGGATGATGCAATAATCACTGTTATCCTAATTAATCCTCAGAGTCCTCCCAAGCTTGTCAATCAAAGTGGAAAATAAAAGGTGAGGGGAGAAACCAAGATGGCGGCATAGGTAAACACCTAAACTGCTGCCTTGCACAACAATATCAAAACTACAACTAAAAGACAAAATGGACACCATCCAGAACCACAGGAAAGCTGGCTGAGTGGAAATTCTACAACTAGAAGGAAAGAAAAAAGCACATTGAGACTCAGAGGAGCTGCAAAAGGCTGAGGTACAGAGACATGCACGCGGAAAGGACGGGCAGCTGAGTGCACGGGCGGCTGAGTGCGTGGCTGGCTTTCCCAAGCAAGAGGGAGACGGAAGCTCCTGACTGCGCTGAACTCCAGTCCCGGGCGAGACACTGGGAACCCAGACTCATTCGGGGGGAATCTGGACTGTCAGGAAAAGAGAAAGCACACTGAGACTCAGCAGAGCTGCGGAAGGCAGAGGTCTGGAGGCACGCGCATGCAGAGAGGGCTGACTGCTGAGTACACGGGCGGCTGAGTGTGCGGCTGGCTTTCTAAAGCAGGAGGGAGACGGAAGCTCCTGACTGTGCTGAACTCCAATTCTGGGCGAGTTTCTGGGAATCCAGACTCATTCGGGGAGAAACTGGACTGTCTGGCAGCGGGCGAAACTTGAGGGCGGCTTTCTCTCAGAGGTGCTTGCAGCGATTCCCGAGGGACACTGAGACCCAGGGGCCTCATAGGGCAGGGCTGATGGGAAGCCAAGGCTGTCTGCTCCACCCTGAGACTCCGCCCCATCCAAGGTGAGCACAGAGGCATTTGCAATTTTGCAAGTCTTGTCTCATAAGGGTGTCTTCAGCACAGAAGTTCTCCCAGCATAGACACAGCTGATCCTCACAGCCAATTGGCCTAGAGGTCAGTTCCTCCCAGTGATACAAACAACAATCAAGACTTAACTACATCAAGGCTGTGCACACAGTCCACAAAGGGGTACACCAAAAGTGTCCACCTCAGGTAACTGGGGGAGGCTGAACCACTGGGCCCTATAGGACACCTAGCACACAAAGCCACTCTATCAACTCAGGGAAGCAGCGAAAATGCGGAGACAAAGAAACAGATCACAAATGAAAGAAATGGAGGAAAGCAAATGACTGGATATAGAGTTCAAAACCATGGTTATAAGGTTTTCCAAGAATTTCCTAGAAAAGGCCGATAAATTTAGCGAGACCCTTGAGGATATGAAAAAGGACCAACCAGAAATTAAACATACACTGACTGAAATAAAAAATATTATACAGAGACCTAACAGCAGACTAGAGGACCGTAAGAATCAAGTCAAAGCTTTGAAATACAAAGAAGCAAAAAACACTTAACTGGAAAAGCAAAAAGAAAAAAGAATCCAAAAATAGGAAGATAGTGTAAGGAGCCTCTGGGACAACCTCAAGCATACCAACATCCGAATTATGGGGGTGCCAGAAGAAGAGAGAGAGCAAGATACTGAAAACCTATTTGAAGAAATAATGACCAAAAACTTCCCCACCTGGTGAAAGAAATAGACTTACAAGTCCAGGAAGAGCAGAGAACCCCAAACAAAAGGAATCCAAAGAGGACCACACCAAGACACATCATAATTAAAATGCCAGGAGCAAAAGACAAAGAGAGAATATTAAAAGCAACAAGAGAAAAACAGTTAATTACCTACTAAGGAGCACCCATATGATTGTCAGCTAATTTCTCAATAGAAACTATGCAGGCCAGATGGGAGTGGCAAGAAATATTCAAAGTGATGAATAGCAAGAACCTACAACCAAGATTACTCTACCCAGCAAAGCTATCATTCAGAATTGAAGGGCAGATAAAGAGCTTCACAGATAAGAAAAAGCTAAAGGAGTGCATCACCACCAAACCAGTATTATATGAAATGCTGAAAGGTATTCTTTAAGAAGAGGAAGAAGAAGGAAAAGGTGAAGATAAAAATTATGAACAACAAATACATGTCTATCAACAAGTGAATCTAAAAATCAAGTTAATAAAAAAAATCTGATGAACAGAATAAACTGGTGAATATAATAGAATCAGGGGCATAGAAAGGGAGTGGAGGGACAATTCTTGGGGGGAAAAGCGTGTGGGGGGTGCGGGAAGAGACTGGACAAAAATCGTACACCTATGGATGAGGACAGTGGCGGGGGAGGTAAGGACAGAGGGTGGGGTGGGAACCGGGTGGAGGGGAGCTATGGGGGGAAAAAAGAGGAACAATTGTAACAATCTGAACAATAAAGATTTATTAAATTAAAAAAAAAGAAAGAAAAAAGAAAAGGCGACAACTTTACTTGGATGAGCCTGAGGTCGAGTCAATTTTTATATATGAAGTTTGTTCCTGATAATTCGAGTCGAGTCAATTTTTATATATGAAGTTTGTTCCTGATAATTCGAGCAGACACGTGTTCCATTTCTTCCCTTTTCCTCTTTTCTCTTTGCTTTGCTTTGACAGGCTTTGGGAAATCTTGCTTAAGGACTCCTGTGGGCGATCCTCGAACTTTGGAGCTGAAAGGGGACCTAGCAAACATGCCATACCTTTTACAAATGAGGAAAATCAAGAGCCAGGACTTGGAACCGATGTCTGCAGGGTTTGAGTGCTGGTCAGACAGAGCTGAGTCTCCCAGGTGCTGGGGTCCCCTTCGCTGACCCCTCTCCTCTTTTCTGTTCTGCCCTCAGACAGAACATGCTCTTTAGAATCTCTCTACAGAAGAGTGGGCTCCAAGGAGGGCACCCTGGCACTCAGCCAACTCCAGATTCGGGTGTCCAGGTGACAAAGACATTTGCTTCCATGTGTCTTTTCCATTAGGTGCAATGGCTGTCATAGTTACCACCAACCGTGAGGCTTAAAAAACAACAGAAATTCATTCTTTCACGTTGGAAGGGCCAGAAGTACAAAATCAAGGCGTTGGTAGGGTCATGCTCCCTCTGAAACCTCTGGAGGAAAATCTTTCTTGCCTCTTCCAACTTCTGGTGGTCCTAGGTGTTCTTTGGCTTATGGCTGCATAAATCCAGTCTCTGTCTCCATGGCTGCATGACCTTCTCTGTGTCTGTGTCTTCTCCTCCTCTTTTTTCTGATAAGAACACTTGTCACTGGATTTAGGGCTCACCCAGCTACTCTAAGATTATTTCATCATCTCAAGAGCTTTAACTTAACTACATCAGTGAAAACCATTTTTTCCAATAAGATCACACTCACAGATTCCAGAGGTTAAGATGTGGAAAGACCTTTTTGGTTGCCACCATTCAACCCGTTACAGCACTCATGTAAATAAACTATCAAAAATAGCTCTAAATCCTCAGTGTAGATACAGTAAATTCTGTATTTACATTTACCACGGTGTGTTTCTGACACCCAGTTTTGAAGGCTTATTTTCCAAATGAATTTCATGGTGGAATGGTTTTGGTAATTTGTAACAAAGTTAAGCAGTAAGCAGATTTTTTGTTTTGTTTCTTTGTTTATTTAGGTGTGAAATTCTTCGGGATCTTTAAAGAAGCTGATAGGCATAATGGCTTTTCAGAAATGGCATAAAATGCATAGCATGTCCCAGGTGGGTATGCTTTTGAACTATTCTGTTTTGTCTGGGTTTTCTAGAAAGCACGGTTGAAGATAAAGCTTAAATACAAGCTTTCTACTGGGAACCACTAATCAGGGAGCCAGAGCCAAGGGCAGGGCCCATCATAGACAGATGGCGAGCCAGTGCCAAGGGTGTCCTGGATCTGGCTGCCTTCAAGGGTGTTGGTAGTTGGATCCTATTGGGTAGCTCAAAGAGCTGGATGAAACGTGTCTACTCAAAGAAACAAGGGGCAGGAATTACCCACTGGCTCCCTCCACAAGGAGCCCACAGAAAGCTTACCTTCCCTACCCATGCAGACTCTGCATGTCCAAGTGCCTGGCAGGTCCTCACCACACCCCCTGCCTTTGTGTATGTACAGCATCAGCACCTGCAGGAAGCTGCTCAGAACTGGCGTAGAAGTGGTCACCCTGTGGTCACTGGTGTAGAAGATGGCTGAGGCCAAGAGAATTTGAAGCTGTGCTCAAGAGGTGCCTGATACGCTCAAAGATATTCCCGTGAAACAAATATTCCATGGAAGGCTCTTTGAGAAACCAACTTTTAAAAATTAAATTGTCATAATATGTCATTTCATGAATAAACTTGCTTTCATCCTATAAGCATTCTGGTATCCCCATATACTCCCTCAATTCTTTAGTGAAGCGTCACTGTCCATAGTGTTATTTGATGAAATACATTACTGTACCTTTTATATTTTAGGTCAAGAGAGAGTTCATTCTTGAAAGAACTATTTATATATGTGGGAAAGCACATCCCTGGCGCTGATTTAATTTTAACTTTATTTGTATTCATATCTGCTGACTGCATGCTAGGAAAACTGGAAGATTTCTTACTGTATGGAGTACTTCCAGTCCTGCTCATTCAGCTGATGTGGTAAATAACATCTTGCCAATAGAAGAAGGAGAAAGAATACACAGAAGTTCCTTATCTAGCCTCATGGGAGGAAAAGAAAATAAAAGAGAGAGAAAAAGAAAAAGCATTGCCTGGTCCAAATTTTGGGACAGTTACATTAAACAAAAGGATCATAAAATGGAAATGTATTCCTTTGGAATGGCTATAATTGGCTGAATGGCGGTTGAGAAGAAATGATGGAGAACAAGGCAGGCGAGAGTATTAACTTTCTCAGACGATGAAGGGTGCATGATTGCATTTGTAAGGAGAGTCAGACATTACAGAAGAGCTGGGGTTCAAGAGACCTGCTCACTGAGTTCCCTGAGAGACCTTGTTGAATACCACTAGCCCTCCTGCCTGGATTGCTCACACTGGGGCTGAGAGACAAAGAAATAAAGCTGTACATTTTTGAAACTCCTGAAGCTTTGTGTCTCTTTGTTACAGAAGCTTAGCCTCAACATAACCAACAACATGGGAATAACAAAATACCACACTTGGATGGCAGTTGAAAACGTTGGATCACATGGTGCTGCAAAAGAGCTTCAATAGCATATTTAACATTTGGTTTCTTAAAAAAAACACAGAGGAAATATGTCAGTTTAGGATGATGGATTGTAGATACACTGATTTGTATAATTTTCTATTCTTTTCTGCAGGTTTGAAATATGCAATAAAAAGACCCAAAGGAAAAAATGTAGTAAAGGAAATATATTTACTATAAATACAGGTTGTCCCTCCAAAATGTATACACACTTAAGAGCTGATAGCTCAATTGATGTTTCTCTCTTTTCAGATTTAACCCATTGGAATTAATACTCATATTCAAAGTGAATATACATTTTTTGGGACACCTTGTGTATAGATATATTTTTTGGGACACCTTGTGTATAGATATATTCTGACTTTAGGGCAATCTCAACTCTGTCACTCAGTAATATCCCCCAGTAATTGCTTTATCTTTGACTTTGTTCCACCTTATTGGATTTTGGCTTCTCCTTAAAATGCCCCTCCTGGTCCCAGAATAACTACTAGAATCTTCCAGAGATCATGCAGCTCCATTCATTACAAATGGAAAAGACCATTATTGCCCCCAAGTAGGTAAACCATTGCTTCATCAGACACTTATTAAAATTTTATTTTTTCCCAAGTATTAGTAACACAGAAATAACTCAGACATGATTCTTTACATTGAAAATCTGTAAGTCATCATTTTTTTGTATAAAGATTGTTTCTTCAAATGCTCACACTCTGCCATTTATGATGCGTGTTGGGCAACTAATATAGAACTGGAACTTGTTCTTCTTCCCCACTGAGACTTTTATGTTCATGAACATGCAAACTTAACAATTTTCTTTAGTAGTTCTCTCTGCTTTTAAAACCTTTTTGTTCCTTCTTCACTAGGCCAAGTTTTAATGTTTCTTCAAAGACCTCCAGTCATCTTTTTAGGGAGTATTAAGAAAGGAGCTTCATAGGCAAGTGACTGAATGGAATGACTTCTCTCCATTTACAATGCCATTGCTTAAGAGTTAAACTTGCTGTAACCAATGGATACAGATACTGGGGCAGTGGGGGCTTGCACAGGATGGGAATGGTTGGGGAGAGGGGGTCAATTGGGGAAAAAGGAGACATATGTAAAACTTAAGATAAAAAATCTACATAATAAAAGAGTAAGATACAAATTGACTGTACCTCGCGATGCCCACCAGCCAATCAGGAGTGAGTATGCAAATTAACCCAACAAAGATGGTGGGTTAATTTGCATACACAGGCGCCCCAGCTGCTCCGGGCCTCTGGACAGTGTGAGAAGGTGGAAAGGCGGCTCTGGATCTGACCGAAAAGGCAGCTCCGGCCGGAGCGAAGGTGGTGCTGGCAGCCAGGGGAAGGAAGGTCCATTCTTGCACGAATCTTCGTGCATCAGGCCTCTAGTAATAATAAAAATAAAAGAAAAGCTCTTAGAAAAAAGAGTTAAACTTGCTGGATGTCAAGTGAATTCATTGTTCCCTCCTTTGTGTACTATAGCATTCTGTTTATATCATCAATAGAATACTTTGACATAAATGCACAACTAACTATAACACAGCATGGTTTCTCTTACACTGGACTTGTTTCTTGAGGTTAAGGACTCTCAATTATTCACCTTTGAGTTTCAGTCTTCTGGATTGCTGTAACCTTTTGCAGCAAGGGTTCAGGATCTGAAGAAGGGGCTGCGCACAAATGAAAACACTAGACAAGAAATATGAATTTAGAAGGCATGGGGGAACAGGTGGAAACCTCTCTCTAGTTGGAGAAGCTCTCTAAAACCCTGGTCTTGTCAGTTTTATTAAATTTTAGATACACATCTTGCCCTCAGTTAAGCATGGCAAACCAGTAGCAGACAGACTATCTCAAAGGTCAGTAAAAGATCAGTAAAGATTTACTTTGAGGCTATTAGGTCAGGAAATTGCTTCAAGCCATCATAATCTCAACACAGAACAATCGGTGCATAGCTTTAGCCCTGCTAAAGCTCAAGG
Source organism: Plecotus auritus (assembly GCF_963455305.1). Lineage (NCBI taxonomy): Eukaryota > Metazoa > Chordata > Mammalia > Chiroptera > Vespertilionidae > Plecotus > Plecotus auritus. Next base: position 153,648,626 of record NC_137776.1, on the reverse strand, counting down.
TTCATCAGCCTTCTGAGTTCCTTGTTGCACTTTCATGATAGTGTTGACAATGGATGGCTTCCCACACTGGATCATAATAGAGGATTATGTGGGAGAGAATGAATGCTGATTGCCTATCCAGTATCAATTATCTCCTTCTTCCTCAATAACACACTCATGTTGGGTGTCATTATTCTTAGTTTAAAAACTATGTGCCTTATCTTCCCTTTTATATAAAAGTGGTCAATGTGCAAGTATATGCTTTTGGATAGGATTTCCAAGAAAAAAATTTAAAGGTGGCTCACTCAACTGGGAGATAAGCATTCTTCTTCCCTTTTTTGTCTTTCTGCTTGGAATTTGAATGTGACGGTGGTGCTCCAGCAGCCATCTGGTGAACATGAGTCAACCTTGACAATATAAGCTCTGTTGTAAGGACAGTAAGCAGAAAGACAAGACAATCCTCTAGGCACAATTGTATTGCTGGGCTGTCTAGCCCTGGACTTTCTGAATGTGAAGGAAAAACATACCTCTATCATATTTAAGCCACTGTCATTTTAGGTATATATTACTGGTGCTAAACTTCATCTTAACTGATATAATGCTTCATACATGTTTACAATTAAAGAATTATAATTCTCAGAATAACTTATTCAGCACAGACAGCCTAAACCAAAGGTAGCAAATCATTAGCTAAAAACAAGTCAGGTTTACTTTTTTAAATGTATTAATTGCCAAGATCAGAAAGCTAGGCAAGTTCATATAAGTATGAATTTTTTTTTTTTTTAAATCAGGAAGGTTTAGCAACATTGGGCCCACACTGTTGCCTGGCATCAGATGATGAGTAATGGCTGCTTCCTCAGTATGAGGCCCAGGGTCTTCATTTCAGCTACATCTCCACCACCAGCTCCTCTTGTCTACCGGAGCTGCGCAATTGAGTGTGTGGTCCAGATCTGAGCTAACGCCAAGCCTCCAGCTAGATTTTTAGTCTTAGTTTTTTTCAGGTTGTTTAATCTACTTCAATCAAAGGCATCCTGTATCATTAGGTATCTACTTTACTTTCCATAAACATAGCCTAATGAGTCCTGGCAGTGGGCAAGTACTCCTGTTATGCAGGGAAAGGGCCAGGGTTATATGTGATAAATGCTTTTAGTGCTCACATTGGTTATAAATCAGATTCTCCCAGGAACTGTTTTTTTTTTTAAAGAAATACAACTCCTAAGCTCCACCAGAGAATATCTGAACCAAAATTCCCTGGGGTAGGCCTAGGAATCTAAGAGGTCAACTGACCTGTGGACCAGGCTGTGACCATAATGAGGCCATGTGGTGCCCAGCTGACATCAGTATATCACAGCCACTGGTACCATCATCTCGTAACTGAGAGACATGCCATCAAGGACCAATTTTTAATGATCTATCTATCTATATATCTATCTAATCTATACATTCATCTATTTATATATCAAGTTCTTTTTTATAGAAGAATAACAAAGAGGCCAAAGAGAAGTGGAAAGGGATGGGGAAAAGTAGGGGAGGTGAAAATAGAAGGAGAAAGAAGAAGCAGTTACCAGAAGGTAATCAAGGTGGCAAGGAGACACTGAACCAGGTAACAGAGCAGCTGTTAGAGGCCCCTTTGAAGGGTAGGCCAGAAGGAGGAAAAGCAAAGGGAACACAAGCAGCCACATCCAAGCAGCTGAAGCACAGGCGGGAGCAGCGGCACCTCGGGGATCCTGCTCACAGGGCTCAGTGAATGGCTAATGGGTGTCAGGAACTAACCGAGGTGCTGGGATAGATTGGTGAACAGCTATGCTCTGTCTGTAGGGCCTAGGGACAGACTGACAATAATTTTACCAACAGGTAACCTTGTGATGTCATTGTGGTTAAACTTACTCTCTAAGAATCGGAGGTCATATCAATGTTAACTAGCCAGAATCTGAGAAAAATGATTCTTGTCTGAACTTCCTGACAAAGTAGTGTAAGGGTGGAGGGTCCTTTGTGCTTCAACGTCAGTATTGAAGCAAAACCAGGCGCGTTATAGACTAGATGCCAGTTTGAGGTGCAGGCATTGGGTTAGATAATTTTGTCAAGACTCCCAACCTTGAAACTCGATCACCTCGTATTTTCTGCCTTCCCATCTGTAACATTCCTTTCCTTCACAGAACTCTCTAAGATAATCAACAAGAGTTGACCCCATGGTGTAAGAGACTGAGTGGTAAATAAAAGATTTTCCATAAAGTCTTGCAATGGAATAACCAAAATAAACTCAGGTAAGTGATCAACTCTATCCATGCATTCCTCAAAACTTTCCAGGTCTTTGGATAAAGATTCTATTTTAAGAAATGTGTTTTTAAGACAGAGAGGTATGTGAAAAAAGGGTATGAAGTCTGTGAATATTAAATACAATACCTATTTAAATGCACAGAATTTTAAAACAGTATGACAGTCACATCTGAGCCACCCACCACATTGCTGCAATGAACATGAGAGAAACAGAAAATCAGAGAGGGTAGAAACTCCATTTAAGGTCAAACATGTCAAAGAGAACATATTTTAGGATGAAAAACAAATATCCAGTCTTCTATGCATCTTTGCGTAAGTTACTATTTCAGCAACAGTGGGAAACTTTTAAACCACTTATGTGGGGATCTTTGGTCAGTAATGAACTTCATGTTCACAAGGGAAATCTTTTTCCCAACCTGATGTTTTATGGCCTAAGTCATGATAACTCATTTTTTTTCAGCAATGTCAGTTTCAAGTGTATGATATTCTATCTGTGTTTCTTTAAAATATGGGACACACAAAAAATCCAGAATTCTACACTTCTCCTTAACAATCTGACATGAAAACAAAATTAATAAAAAAAGTCTGACCTTGTAAAAGGACAATCTCTTTTGAGTTATGGGTTAGGAAAAAAAAAAAAAGATGGAAACACAGCAAAAAAACAAATTCCTCTGTACATTCCCATTTTTCAAACTGCTGAAATTCCCAAACAGTTTGATGATTTATCTACAAGCTTTCTCCCCAAGAAAAACTTCTCTTCTAGCTTGAAACCAAACTTGAGGAATTTCAGGCTTAAAGGAAAACTCTGGTTCTTTGTCTTTTTCTAGGGGTGTGTGTGTGTGTGTGTGTGTGTGTGTGTGTGTGTGTGTGTGTACTTGACAGGATTCAAGAATTCTGCCATCAAAGACAGATCAACGGCACTTCCCTTCAGTCTCAGTGACATTATTTTGGGGAGCAATCGTGCTATTCTAGTAAGACCTGTACCCAGGCTGAGTGCCTCACCTGAACAAAGATGATCCCTCTGCCTTGGGCTCCATCCAAACTCTCCATCAGTTACAATGGCCCACTTGAGTCCTTGCTTCTTCGTGGTCATATTGAATTTCTCCACAAAAGAGACAGGTAATGCAAATCGGAGAAGAAAGGGTACCTTATGTGGGCTGGGAATTTTCCTTATTTTAAACTTAATGGGAAGCTAAAGCCCTAGGACGTAGTTCAGTTTAGCTAGAGAGAGATTCTTTTCTTGTTCTTGCAGGCAGCAAGACAGTCCTCTAATTTAAATAAATCACTTATCTCACTTCTCAAAGAGGAAATTGATTTTAAATTTTTATAGATTTCAGACAAGAGCTAGACTTGTGAAGAAAGGAACATATTTTGGGAGGCTCCCATGAGCTCTTTGGAGTTGGGGTCCACAGCACTTGTTAGGAATTCATTGTTCCCTGGATAGTAGCCAAAGGCACAGCTCTTGAGTGTCCAACAGCTCCCAAGGGCGGGAGTTGGGGGAAGGATGACCTGAGAGAACTGGATTACTGTTCATCTGGGGATACTGAGTCACACAGGGGTCTGAGCATGTGATGTGACAGCTGGGGAAGTAGACTGCTTTTCTAGGACAGAAACTGAACCTTAGAAGTTTGATTTCTACAGGCAAGATCTCTGCTTAATCTCATGAACTAAGAAAAGACTTGTGTGTTTATAAGCACACACGTACTTACATACTTTGTTGGTATATACTTCTTACTTGCCTTTGCACTACAATTTAGGCTTCAATTTAGAAAATTAAAAGTAAATGTTTAAGAGTTCCCTGCCATAATCTTTCAGAAATTTTTTTCATTATGGAAGTAGATTTCCCATGATGAAAAAAATGCCATTTCTAAGCATCTTTGGGAACTCTGCAGTGTGTGAAAATGCAGAGTGGGGGATGACACAGAAAGACAGGCCTGTGCCCCTGCTTGAGCAGGAGCAAGGGGTAGCGTTAGGGAATTCTGGCCCCATTGTTTCAATCACTCCCTACACACCTGTCACCCTCCTTCTTTTTTCTTTCACTGTACTTATACCCAATATTCATTTTATTTTAAAATAAAAAAAGGCATCTGAAGCCTGAGAATCCACAACGGCGGCACCCCAGGAACAGCTGCGAGCCCCAGAACAACGCTCCCCAACTGGCGCAAGCACACGGGTTCAGAGGAGCTCTACACTCCACCACGGAAAGGTCAGATTTCGCCTGGGATAAGGAGAGAGAGAACTACATAACCAGACACCCAGAGAAGAGAGACCATGGGGAGACAAAGAAGCAGCCCGCATATGAAAGAAAAGCAGGCATCACCAGAAAAGGAAGTAAACGAAATGGAGGCAAGCAACCTTCCAGAAAAAGAATTCAGAGAAATGGTCATAAGGTGGCTGAAAAGAATGGAAGACAAATTCGACAATATGAGCAAGAACCAAGAGGAAATGAAGAAGAACCAAGAAGAAATGAAAAATGACATCGCTGCTGTAAAGAACTCAATAGAAAGCATCAAGAATAGACTAGAAGAAGCAGAGGACCGCATCAGTGAGCTAGAAGACAAGATGGAAAAAAATACCCAAGAAAAGCAACTTCTAGAAAAAAAAATTAAAAGGCAGGAGGAGAGTCTAAGGGAACTTTGGGACAACACGAAACAAAACAACATCCGCATAATAGGGGTTCCAGAAGGAAAGGAAGCTGAGCAAGGAATAGAAAACCTCTTTGAAGAAATAATGACAGAAAATTTCCCAGATATAGGGAAGAAAAAACACACACAAATCCAAGAAGCTCACAGAGTCCCAAGCAAAATGAACCCCAAAAGACCGACACCAAGGCACATTATAATTAAATTGGCAAACACCAATGACAAAGTAAGAATCTTAAAAGCAGCAAGAGAGAGACAGAAAGTTACATACAAAGGAACCCCCATCAGGCTAGCAACTGATTTCTCAACAGAAACTCATCAGGCCAGAAGGGAATGGAATGAAATATACAAAGTCATGCAAAGGAAGGGTCTGAATCCAAGAATACTGTACCCAGCAAGGCTGTCAATCAAAATTGAAGGTGAAATCAGGAGCTTCACAGACAAAAAAGGACTAAGGGAATTTATTACCACCAAACCAGCAATGCAAGAAATGCTAAAGGGTCTGCTGTAAAAAAAAAAAAAAAAAAAGAAAGAAAGAAAGAAACAGGAAGCGAAGAAGTAACACAGGGGTAAAGAATAGGAATGGCGACAAATAAGTACCTATCAATAATAACTTTAAATGTAAATGGATTAAATGCCCCAATCAAAAGACATAGGGTAACGGATTGGATAAGAAAACATGACCCATATATCTGCTGTCTACAAGAAACCCACCTCAGAAAAAAAGACGCACACAGACTGAGGGTGAAGGGATGGAAAAAGGTTTTCCAGGCAAATGGAACTGAAAAAAAAGCTGGGGTAGCAATACTTATTTCTGACAAATTAGATCTCAAACTGAAGGACATAACAAGAGATAAGGAAGGCCATTTCATAATACTAAAGGGAGCAATCCAACAAGAAGAAATAACTCTGGTAAACATATATGCACCCAATACAGGAGCACCCAAATACATAAAAAAACTCCTGGAGGATATCAAGGGAGAGATTGACAGCAATACAATCATAGTAGGGGACTTTAATACCCCACTATCACCATTGGACAAATCCTCTAAACAAAACATCAGCAAAGAAACATCAATCCTAAATGACTCACTAGACCAGATGGAATTAATTGACATCTTCAGAACATTTCACCCCAAAGCCACAGAATATACATTCTTCTCAAGTGCACATGGGTCATTTTCAAAGATAGACCATATGTTGGGACATAGGCAAAGTCTCTTCAAATTCAAGAAGATAGAAATCATATCAAGCATCTTCTCAGACCACAGTGGCATAAAACTGGAAATCAACTACAATAAAAACAACCCAAAGAAATCAAACACATGGAGACTAAACAGCATGCTATTAAACCATGACTGGGTTACCAGAGAGATCAAAGAAGAAATAAAAAACATCATGACAACAAATGACAATGAAAACACTACAATCCAAAATCTATGGGACACAGCGAAAGCAGTCCTGAGAGGGAAGTTCATAGCTCTACAAGCCTACTGCAAAAAACAAGAAACAGGGGTAATAAATTACCTAACCCAACAACTCAAAGAGTTAGAAAAAGAGCAACAAGAAAAGCCCAGTGTAAGCAGAAGGAAGGAAATAATAAAGATCAGAGCACAGATAAACGACATAGAGACCAAAGAAACAATACAAAAGATCAACAAAACCAAGAGCTGGTTCTTTGAAAGGATAAACAAGATTGATGAACCTCTAGCCAGGCTCACCAAGAAGCAAAGAGAGAGGACCCAAATAAACAAGATCAGAAATGAAAGAGGTGAAATAACAACAGATCCCGCCGAAATACAAAGGATTGTTAAAAAATACTACGAACAACTCTATTCCAACAAACTGGACAACCTGGAGGAAATGGACATATTCCTAGAAAAATATAACCTTCCAAAACTCAATCAGGAAGAATCTAAACAGCTCAACATGCCAGTAACTATGGAAGAAATTGAAGCAGTCATCAAAGAGCTTCCAGCAAACAAAAGCCCGGGGCCAGACGGCTTCACAGGAGAGTTCTACAAAACATTCAAGGAAGAACTAAAACCTATCCTCCTCAGACTATTCCAAAAAATTCAAGAGGAAGGAACACTTCCAAGCTCCTTCTATGAAGCCAGCATCACCCTAATACCAAAACCAGATAAAGACAACACAATGAAGGAGAATTACAGGCCAATATCCCTCATGAATGTAGATGCCAAAATCCTCAATAAAATTCTAGCAAATAGGATCCAGCAGTACATCAGAAAGATCATACACCATGACCAAGTAGGATTTATCCCAGGAATGCAAGGATGGCTCAATATCCGCAAATCAATAAATGTGATACATCACATAAACAAATTGAGAGATAAAAATCACATAGTCATATCAATTGATGCAGAAAAAGCATTTGACAAAATCCAACACCCTTTCTTGATAAAAACTCTCAACAAGGTGGGAATAGAAGGATCATACCTCAACATAATAAAAGCTATATATGATAAACCCACAGCTAACATCATACTCAATGGGCAAAAACTAAAACCATTTCCCCTAAGAACAGGAACAAGACAGGGATGCCCACTCTCACCACTCCTGTTTGACATAGTACTGGAAGTATTAGCCACTGCAATTAGACAAGAAGAAGAAATAAAAGGCATCCAAATTGGAAAAGAAGAAGTAAAGCTGTCCTTATTTGCAGATGACATGATATTGTACATAAAAAACCCGAAAGACTCCATCAAAAAACTAACAGACTTAATAAATGAATTCGGCAATGTAGCAGGATACAAAATTAACACCAAGAAATCTATGGCATTTCTATACACCAACAATGAACTTACAGAAAGAGAGACTAAAAAAGCAATCCCATTTTCCATCGCACCAAAAAAATTAAGATACTTAGGAATAAACCTAACCAAGGAGGTAAAAGACCTATATGTGGAAAACTACAGGACACTGAAAAAAGAGATAGAGGAAGATGTAAACAGATGGAAGAACATACCATGTTCATGGATTGGTAGAATCAACATCATTAAAATGTCCATACTACCCAAAGCAATCTATAGATTCAATGCACTCCCCATTAAAATACCAATGGCGTATTTCACAGACCTAGAAAGAACTCTCCAAAAATTCATCAGGAATAAAAAAAGACCCCGAATAGCCACAGCAATCCTGAGAAAGAAGAATAAAGTAGGAGGGATCTCAATACCAGATTTCAAGCTGTATTACAAAGCCACTGTCCTCAAAACAGCCTGGTACTGGCACAAGAACAGACATATAGATCAATGGAACAGAATAGAGAATCCAGATATCGACCCAAACCAATATGCGCATTTAATATTTGACAAAGGAGGCATGAGCATACAATGGAGTCAAGACAGTCTCTTTAATAAATGGTGTTGGGAAAATTGGACAGATACATGCAAAAAAATGAAACTAGATCACCAACTTACACCATACCCAAAAATAAACTCAAAATGGGTACAGGACTTAAATATAAGACGGGAAACCATAAAAATACTAGAGGAATCCACAGGCAGCAAAATCTCAGACATATGCCAAAAGAACTTTTTCAGTGATACTGCCCCTAGGGCAATGGAAGCCAAACAGAAAATAAACAAATGGGACTACATCAAAATAAAAAGCTTTTGCACAGCAAAAGAAACCATCAACAAAACAACAAGAAACCCCACTGTATGGGAGAACATATTTGCAAATGGTATCACTGATAAAGGTTTAATTTCCAACATCTACAGGCAGCTTATACAACTTAATAAAAGGAAGATAAAGGATCCAATAAAAAAATGGGCAACGGACCTAAATAGAATCTTTTCGAAAGAAGACAGAAGGAAGGTCAAGAGACACATGAAAACATGCTCAAAGTCACTAATTATCCGAGAGATGCAAATCAAAACAACAATGCGATACCATCTCACACCTGTCAGAATGGCTATCATCAACAAATCAACAAACGACAAGTGTTGGCGAGGATGCGGAGAAAAAGGAACCCTCGTGCACTGCTGGTGGGAATGCAGACTGGTGCAGCCACTGTGGAGAACAGTATGGAGTTTCCTCAAAAAACTGAAAATGGAACTCCCATTTGACCCAGTAATCCCACTCCTAGGAATATATCCTAAGAAACCAGAAACACCAATCAGAAAGGATATATGCACCCCTATGTTCATAGCAGCACAATTTACAATAGCTAAGATTTGGAAACAGCCTAGGTGCCCATCAGCAGATGACTGGATCAGAAAACTATGGTACATCTACACAATGGAATACTATGCTGCCGTAAAAAAGAAGGAATTACTACCATTTGTAGGCACTTGGATGGAATTAGAGAACATTATGCTAAGTGAAATAAACCAGTCAATGAAAGAAAAATACCACATGATCCCACTCATGTGGGGATAATGAAAAACATTATAAACTGATGAACAAAAAGATAGTTACAGAGGCAGTAAAGCATCAAACAGACTGTCAAATTACAGGGGTAAGGTTAGGGAGAGGTGGGGGAAATAAGAGATCAACTGAAGGACTTATATGCATGTATATAAGAGTAACCAACGGATGCAAAACATTGGGGGGTGAGGGCATGTATGGGAGTGGGGTGGGGGTGGGGGGCAATGGTAAGATATGTACACATATAATACCTTAATAAAAATTTGAAAAGAAAAAAAAATAATAAAACATATGAATTGAAAAAAAAAAATAAAAAAAAATAAAATAAAAAAAGGAAATATGGCTACTTAACATTAATGGTGGTAAGGAATTAAAGTCCCCTGGGAACAGCCATCAGCTGATGACTACTGGAGCTGGTGTACAGTGCCCTGCTCCCCTGTCCCTCAGGCAGGGTCCTACACTCGTTTTCAGTTTCCCCAGTGGGATTAAGCTCCAGGGCCCCCCAGTGGAAGGTGATATAATAACATCCCTGTGCTCCCCCTCCCTGCATCATTTCCTACCAGTGTATCCTACTCTTGCTGCTGGAACTTGAATCTTTATCTCAGTGTCAGCTTCTGGAGGGACCCAGAGTAAAACATATGTATTCTGGGCACTGAAATGTTGGCATGAACCATCAGGTAACTGCCATGCTACCCCGACACCTGACACACTTTTCCATTGTTGCCACAAAGACCTGGGTTACATGACTTTGCTAAATAGTAGATGATCTAGATTTTGTAATGTAACTATCACCATTTGACTAGAGTTTAACTTGTCTATAAACATACAGAGAAAAGAGTAATTCTGTGGAACAGGGAAATCAACAGGAGTTTCTTTTTACGAAGGGATCTGGCAGGAGCTAAGACAACAATCTTTGCACCTGGCATGTGTGGGTTCTTCGTCCTCTCTCCTGACCTGGTCAGCCTTCTTCTTCAGAGTTTCCTTCATGTTCTCTCTCCTGACCTGGTCAGCCCTTCCTCTTCAGAGTTTCCCCTGTCCTGGGGTCTTCACCTCCTTGTTTCAGGGTTCACAACAATCTTCCTCACTCCTGTGGCAGTTCTTGGTGTTCCCTCCCTTTCTCTTTTCCTTCATCCCCTCCTCTCTCAACTCTGCACTCCCTCAGCAATGACCCAGACAGCTTTTATTTCCATCTTTGCCTTTTGGGGATCTCTCCTTCCTCCCTACCCTTTTATTTGTTTGCTTCAAGCAGTATCTGGGTCTCCTTTCTGAGACTCTGAACCTCAGGGCTGAATGGTGGAAAGGGTTGCAGGGAAAGAAAACAAATAAACAAAACAAAGAAGACTACCCAGAAGAAAAATTTGCTGGAAGGTATTTCAAAGCCACAATACCCATTACACTTATTTTTCCCATGATTTCCCCTCTTACTCTTGACTTTAAAGATCAGATCTGTGTTTTTCACCACCTTCCCTAGCAGAATGCCTTGCTTAAAGCAGGCCCTCAATAAATGCTTGTTGAATGAATGAAATTCAGTATGAAATGTCAGTGTAGTATGAGATAAACCAGCACAGGTTTCATTAAGAAAGTGAATCCTGGCCTGGGTCCTAAGGAAAGTGTATGATAAGTAAGAGGGAAAAGGTAAGTGAACAGGGCAGAACTTCCTGTCTTCAATTAAAAACTACTGAGTGCCAATGATGTACCAGGCATTACTGCTTGTGTTCAGTTAGACACCGTGAAGAATAATAGAGATAGGATATTAATGTTATATAAAGATAATGAGAAAGAGTCCAACTGGTGTGGCTCAATTGATTGAGTGTTGGTCCATGCACCAAGAAGTGGCTGGTTTGATTTCCAGCCAGGGCACATGTAGGCTTGATCCCCAGTAGGGGGCATAATAATTCTCTCTCATCCACGTTTCTATCTCTCTCCCCCTTTCCCTTCCTCTCTTTATAAAATCAATAAAAACAAAAATTTTAAAAAGATAATGAGATGGAGACATGCAGTATCAGAATTTGTAATCAAAAGTAGAAATTCCATCAGGAATTTGGAAAATGCAGGAGGCCCTCTCCCCTGTCACAGTGAAGACAAAGAAAGTACTGATGGTGTTGTCTGTAGGAAGTAATGTGACATGTAGTTTTCTTCACCTGGAAAGTTCTACGTAATCGCTGGGCTTGTGTCAATCTGCAAGGTTGCTATAAAATAATGGAATGCCCTGTGCACATTGAAAAACATTGAAAAAGACAGTATACAAATTTCTTTACTATTGTGTAATGTCTGGTGATAATTCTCATTGGAATAATTTGATTTTTCAGGGAGTTAACGTCAGAATTAATGAAATCAAGTCGTTTTTCTTTGACTCACACTGCTCACCCTCTATACCAGCTGATGTTCTGCTGGGCAAGGAATAGTGGCGTTAATGAGAAATAGCTGTTGCTTGACAAAATTCTATACCTCATGAGAACTGCTATGAACGTTTCCCCTCTGACATAAGACTTGGACTCTAAATGGTTTCTCTCTTTTAAGACATACCAGCAAAGCAGAAATAAAAGAAAAGTTAGGTGTCAGCATACAAAAAAAGTATCTTTAGACTAGTGTGCTCCATAAAATAAGCCACATGTGGCTATTGAGCACTTAAAATGTGCTAGCCCAAATTGAGGGGTGCTGTGCGAGTAAATACCCACTGGTTTGCAAAGAAGTTAAGTCCACAAAGAAGATCAAATATCTCATTAACAATGTTGACTATTGATTGCATATTGAAGTAATGATATTTTGGATACATTGGGTTAAATAAATATCTTACTAAATTAATGTCACCTGTTTCTTCTTTCTTTTTTAAATGTGGCTACTAGGAAATTTAAAGCTATGCATGTCGTTTGCACAATTTTCAATTTTTCAGCACTACTTTAGACTGTGATGTTTGGAACATCTCCTCCTCCTCGTCCTCCTCGTCCTCCTCGTCCTCCTCGTCCTCCTCCTCCTCCTCCCCCACCTCTTCTTTCTCTTCCTCCTTTTTAAAAAAAAAAAGAATTGGGAAAAAAAATTGGGAAAGTTTTTCTATTACAAGCAACTGACCTGCTTTGAAAGGAAACCACAACCATGTGGGAATATAAAAAGACTTAATTAAGTCTTTTTATGTTTTGTTTTTATAAGAGAAAGAGATCTGAAATGTCACGCTCAAGTGATTTTTAAATTAAGAACAGGGAACACAAATACCTTTTTCTTAAAAAATGGACTAAAGACTCAAAATCCACTTCAATTCTTATAATGGCTGATGAAGGGAAGGCAGAGGAGGAGAGAAACGGAGATGCAAGTGGCAGCGTGTTGAGGGGGGGAAAGAGGCTTGTCTCTCCCCAGAGTATTAACTTTTATACTCTTATTTCAAAAAATACTGAAGGAGAAATGGTATGAATTTGAGGCAAACAAATATCTTCTTGTACCCTATGCCAATTACCTATGCTAATTATGGTTATTCAGATGGATTACCCCAAATTATAGACAAGTACCGCACCAGTCAAAGTCTACTGTAGGTTTGCCCCATTGTACACCTACTCTTCTGGGAATAACAACAGACTCCCTCCTTTGTGCACAGAAAGGAACAACGGTGTTGTTGGGAAAGGAAGAGGAATAGTTGCAGCCAGTTTGGCGTTACCTCAGCACAGGAGGTTTGATTTGACAGCCTTCTGGATGCAGGGACTTCCACAGCGAGCAGTAACTACAGAGATGGAATACCAACCCGGCCCTCCTCGCTGCACCTGCCCAGGGAAAAGGCAGGAGCACTTGCTAGGATTCAGTCCTCTCTGTCGCAGAAGCTCCTGGACCCACAGCCTTGGAAGAGGCCTCCCTCCGTCCAGCACTCACACACTCCAGCTAGAGCGAGACAGAAGGCAGTTGTCCCAGGCTCCCTCGTTCAGGATTTCTCTGCTTGTCTGCAGGCTCAGCAGTGGGGTCAGGGCAATGCTGAAAGGCAGGCAGTCACTGCTGGCTCTCCCTTAGTGTCCCCACTGGCCCCATTGCCAGCCCATTGCCTCAGTGTCCAAAAACAATTGATAGTAGTGCCTGTCGGAGGCCTCGGGCAATGGTTGCCACCCCGGCCCCAACCCAGAGGCCAGGATATGAATTGTAAAGCATGTGCTTACTTTCAACACTCTTATCACTGCTATATAGTATATAAACAATACTTTCAATTCAGGTATTCTACAAGGCAAAGTAAACAAACAACCAAAAAAAAAAAAAAAAGAAATCAAATATTAAAGAATAACTTTTCACGTTAAAATCATGACTCTATATAAAATTAAAATGAACACATGGCTAAAATTTTTATGTAACAATTAATGAGGAAACCAGTAAGATGTTACAGCCAGTTTAAAGGAAAATCTAAAGTGTGGATGCATGTGGCACTGTTAAGGTAATTACACAGAAGGCCATTAGACCGAGGTGGCTCGAATACCTTGGCAGCCTATGTAAGCAAACCAGAACCTAAGCCAGAGTCAATTCCTATAAATACCTCAAACTTCAGAAATCCAAACTGAAAAACAACCTAGTTGGCTATCACATAGTCTTCTCCCAAGACAAATACAGTCAAGGCTCATTATTCACAGATAGCCAGCTAGGCTTTCCCAAATAAGGCAACCACTTAAGCTATAGCCAATCAAGTAATTTTCCGTGCTTTGAGTCTTTTCTATAAAAGTATGTCCCTTAGCTCCTGCAGTGGCGCACCTTGAACCACTTTCAGTTGGAATCAATGTTTGCTCAAAGAAATGCTAATAAATTTTAATGTGCCTCAGTTTATCTTTTAACAGTTCCTAAGTGGTCAGGAATGGCCAAAATAAATGTGCTTAATACTTGTAAAACTGGCTTTTTCCTTGGTAGGGAAATGGGAAGATAAGTCAGTTGCAATCCTGTAAACACAATATGGTCAGTTCTCATTATTTGCTGATTCAGTATTTGCAAATCCACTCACATACATTCTAAAAATACATGGGTTAGAAAAGCTTCATTCAGACGTAAGTTATAATGCTGTTGGCCATGAATTAAATGTTGATGAGACAACAAAGTAAATAAAAGAAGATGGCTTTTTAAAGCAGAAACACACATAAAACAAGGTTATGTATTGATTGGTTGATGAAAATGTGACCAGAGGCTTGCAGGAGTCTAACCCTATATTTTCCCTAAATGCAATGGTTCAGGATTCACTAATTCAGTGTTCACAGCAACTTTTATAGGACATAACTACCATGAGTAATGAGCCTTGACTGCATTTGTCTTTGGAGAAGGATCTTGGCATTTGCATTAGCATCAATGATCTACAACGAACAGAATTGTAAGACAGCACAAAGACAATAAAAGACATAGGTAACCCAGAACAGTACTTTAGACAGGACACTCAGTCTGTTTTGCCAATTTCAAAATCTTTCCTGATTTTTTCCCCGATAGGAGAAAAATCAGCTGCTTCAGTTGTTTCAATCAAGCAAAATAAACAGTGGCTGCCAGGTGAAGAAACGAGTTCTTCTGAAATTTTCACTTGCCTACCAAAACCTAACCCTCTAGTATTTAAAAATAATGTGACTCTACCCACTGTGGTCCCATTTGTATATAATCAGTCACATGATGATTTCTTCAGGAAATTGTGAGACAAATGGTGTCAATGCAGGTATTAGGGGAGGAAGGGGAGGAGGTGGACATATTAATTATCTCACTCAACCCTGGAACTTCTCAGGAAGCAGATAAGATCAGAGCCATTTTGCAGAACAGGAACCATAAACTCTATTAAGTTCAATAACGCTAAAGAGGACGCTAATAGGTGGACTGAATCTCATTCTTCTAGAGCTAAAATCAGAGTTCGCTTCACCCCCAAATAATACCACTATTGTTGTGGAGTGAACGCAAGTGAACGACCACTGGAGTCCAGACCAAATTAAAATTTGGGGAGCCTTTATTAGCCGGCCAGTCGGCCGGCGGCTGCTCTGCCTTTCTCCGTGCAGGGAGTCCAGAGAGCAGCCCCGACCCTTTGTGCGGGACCACTTTTAAGCACATTAACCACATCCTGTTTTTGCAGAGCAAGTAACCCAAGACAAAACAGTTTTTCCTAAGCAATGTCAGGATCATGCCATTGACGACCATGTTATTCACAGGGTCATCCTGTTCTTCAGAAAGCTGACAGTGATCTATGAAAGAAGGCCTACGTGCTGGGAAGGGGCCATGAGACCGTATCTCAAGGCCTGGCCTAGTGTCAGCACCGACAACTCTATCTGGGGCATAGTCCACGGTCTCTCTGGAGTGCTCAAAAATTCCCCCTCTCCAACACTATGTTTTATCAAATATGTGGAAACCACTTATCTCACCTTTCCCCTTTGGGTTAGTGGTGAAGACTGGAGGGCTGAAGACATTATAATCTCAAAACTGTATGGATTTGTTGATTTATTTGCCTATGGAAGTGGTCGGCAAACTGTGGCT